>NC_061105.1:19362876-19377876 GCF_015104395.2 Macrobrachium nipponense | reverse complement strand
TATATACGAGTATATATATACATATAATAATACTATGTATATATATATATATATAATATATGTATGTGTGTATATATATAAATTTTATATATATATTATATCATAATGATATATAATAGAATGGGATATTAATAATATAATATATATAGATATATATATATATATATATTTACATCTAAATTTTTCTACGTGATTTGAAAAAACTGGATGTCCTATTAAAGCTGACATTTGAAAAAAAAGCATTCGTAGTCTCATCGTAAACACGTTAACAATATCTACAATAGGTAAATTATTATCTTAAAACTTTTACAGCATCACATTCTCAAAAACAAACAAATGATAATTCATCAATGTCTTCTGTCAAATCTACGATCTACGACGAGAATAGAGTTGAATCTCGATCGAATACAAAGAGACTGAGCGCCTTTGATTGTCTCGCTAAAACTGTTGCTTCGCAAATGAACGCAACCAAATAAAACAAAACAAAATACACAAGTTTCGGGCCCTGTCAATTTGTCGTAAAATGTCTGATGATTTTTGTTGTGCTCTTATTGTTGTTGTGATTAGTTGAAAGAAAACTAAAAGGATTCTTCCTCTCCCGCGCTAACAAATGAATGCAAACTTGCGTGTATGTTTACAAGCGAAGTTAAGGAAAGCTTCCTAATAGCGGCGCCTGCGAAACTTCACGCGCTCTTTCGTATAAGACGGGAAAATGGAAGGCGCCAATACGTCTGCTTTAAAATCTGTGCAGCTCTTGTTAGTTTAAGCGTTACATTCTCTTTACGCGCGCACGCACAACACAGGTACATGCGTGTATGTGTGCATGTAATGTTTGTGTGTGTGTATGTGTGCATATGCATATATATATATATATATATATATATATATATATATATATATATATATATATATATATATATATATATATTAAGCTACAAATGTCCTTTAATATCCAATTCGCTCTATCTCGGAATGAATACTTTTTTTTCATATATGTTAACCGAAGGGGAATTTTTTTAGTTGATAATAATTTCGTCCTTTCGTGGATTCGAACCACCGGACAGAGGAGAAATCAGGACTTCAGCGAGGTTACCGACTCGGCCAACAAGTGAGGTAGAGCGAATTGGATGTTAAACGAAATTTAGTAGCTTAATGCATGTAGTATATGAATCACGGTGATGTGATAAAAATTCATACATTATATATATATAGTCTCTCTCTCTCTCTCTCTCTCTCTCTCTCTCTCTCTCTCTCTCTCTCTCTCTCTCTATTTACCCCTTGTCCTTTTTTTTGGGGGGGAAGGGGGGAGCCCATAACTTGATAATTCAATCACAACACGCGATGACTCTCCGCTGTGTGACAATATTCACAGCCAGGAATCTGTGTGCACAGACAATATTTGTTCCGAGCCGAGTTTCACATTTTAATTTCCGTCTCTATTCTCTGATTAATATTTGTTTTAATCCGACTATATAGAACTATTCGCCGGAAATCGATGGCGTCAGATTAAGGGGAGGGTAGAGGGAGAGGGAGGGAAGGAGGGAGGGTAGAGGGAGACGGAAGGGGGAGGGGGTGGAGGAAAAAATCCAGGAAGTAAACAAAGGGACTGATATTACACTGAATGAGGTGTTTGCATTCCCCAGGGGTGAACCTGTTATCTGTTCTCCTTATGGAGGAGAGGAGAGGAGAGGAGGGGGAGGGTATGGGAAGAGGAATAGGGGAAGGGGTGTCATTGGTATAAGGGAGGGGGAAGCGTAAGGGGGTCCCATGGGTATCTGAGGGGGGAGGGGGTAGGGGTGCCCATTGGTAATGGGGAAGTGGAGGGGGAAGGGTAGGGGGTGCCACTGATATTGAGCGTGGGAAGTGGGTAGGGAAGGTGGGTGGTCGCCATTAGTATCAGGGGGAGGGGAAGAAGCGGGTATGTGGATGCCATTAGTACATGGTAGGAGGAGACGAGGGGTAGATGCAATAGATATAGAATGCATTATTCAACACGAAAATCAACAGCTGTTCGGTAATGTGGAAACCACTGATCCCTTTTTGGGCTTAAACAGTAAAATGAATTCCATGGGAAAAGGACATTTTTATCTATCTATTTATTTATTTAGAACTAAATCGTTTTCGGGGGTACCAGTGGCCAAAAGGGTCGAAAATTTGAGGGGGCTTAAATTGTCAGATGAATCCCATGGGAAATGATTATTTTTAATTAATAATTTTTTTTTATATTTATTGATTTTGGCTAAACTCGTTTCGGGTGTACCTATGGCCAAAAGGGTCCAAATTGGGGTGGGGGGTGGGGGCAGTTATGAAAATTGTATGAAATATGATGAGACTGTCTCCAAAAGACTTCTCTTTCTCTCTCTCTCTCTCTCTCTCTCTCTCTCTCTCTCTCTCTCTCTCTCTCTCTCTCATTCGTGTGAAAAAGCTTTGTTATGCCCCATATTTTTTCCTTAGAGGGACAACCTCTTTCATTATTCTCAAGCTGTAAACGCTTAAAGCTTAAATGTGTTCGTACTTTACAACTCATCTTTTGAAGGATAAAACCTGCGTCCATTTAAATTTTTAATTGTACTTAAGCTTAAATACTAAGACCCCTTACTTATATTTATCCTTTTGCCCGAAGTAATGAAGACCTAGAGTAGCCTGACAAGAATTTTTTAGCAGTGACATCTGAGGAACCATCCATCTTATCAATTAGAAAGATTAAAAATAAGACCCATCAAAAGAGCCACCCAACTTGCCAATTTGAAAGACAGATTCAAAATAAGACCCACTTTAAGAGCCCTCTAATTGACGAATTTGAAAGACAGATGAAAAACTAGAGCCAATTAAAGAGTCATGCAACTTACCAATTTGAATGACAGATAAAAAAGAAGAGCCAATTTAAGAGCCATCCAATTTACCAAGTGGAAAGACAGATTAAAAATAAGACTCATTTTAAGAGCCACCTAACTTACCAATTTGAAACTGATTAAGAATAAGATCCATTTGAAGAGCCACCCAACATACCAATTTGAAAGACAGGTTAAAAATAAGACCCATTTTAAGAATTTGAAAGACAGATTCAATAGAAGAGCCATTTTAAGAGCCACCCTACTCACCAATTTGAAAGACGTAAAAAAGAAGAGCCAATTTAAGAGCCAACCAACTTACCAATTTGAAAGATTAAAAAGAACATCCATTGTAAAAAAAAAAACACCCATTTTAAGAATTTGAGACATTCAATAGAATAGCCATTTTAAGAGCCACCCAACAACTTACCAATTTGAAAGTCCTCGTGACATCTGTCAGTCTCATTGTTGATGATGTTAAACTGGGGCATTTTCAACCCCCTGTAGATCTTGATGGGGTCACCTCTTTTCCAGGATAAGCTGAGCTCTTGGGTCGTTTTGGAAACTGTCGAGGAGCAGAGGAAGAGGTGTCAGAAGAGTTTTTATTTAGCATTAATTATGCTTTTTAAATCGCAGTGTGTGTGTGTGTGTGTGTATAACACCTTTGCTACGTGCACTTGATTTATGAGGCTAATAAAGAAACCTAAAAGCTATAATATCATAGATTGGAGTAATGGAAATAGATGAATTGTAATTTTACCGAAACTCAAACTCATGGATGAATATACAGAAAATGAAACTGAATGGTAGTTACAGCTTGATGTATAGGACTAAACTAATTATCACCAAGGTGATGTTTTGAAAACAATAATTATTATGTATGTATGTATGTATGTATGTATGTATGTATGTATGTATGTATATATGTATATATATACGTATATATATATATATATATATATATATATATATATATATATATATTTATATATACGTCTCTCTACAATAGAGCTTTACAGAGAGTATTGCATGGATAATACTACATATATATATATATATATATATATATATATTATATATATATATATATATGGATATATATATATATATATATATATATATATATATCATACCATACATAGTAATTCCCCCGTCACACCACCATCGATTTTCAAACTCAGACAGATAGACTTTCCCAGTCCGCCGCCAATATTCCTGCCCCTAAATTCACTCAGTCCCCAGAAAGCCTCGCGCCCTATTTTGACCCTTGGACCCTAATGGCTTCCACTGTCTGTGGGAAATGAATTGACCTTGGGCTTCCTTCCACCATCTCAGGGAACATCTCAGGGGGGAGGGGGTCCCCTTGGCAAAAGCCGGATGCGTCCCTTCGAGGAACTGAAGGAATAAGGATTCAACGTTTTGAGTATAGACTGAAATGGATTACGCTTCTCCTTATTCATCTTCTTCTTCTTGGCTTTCCTTCCCCTCTCTCTCTCTCTCCCTCTCCCTCTCTCTCTCTCTCTCTCTCTCTCTCTCTCTCTCTGGGTCGGTTGAATTTTCGAGCAGCCGGAAACGTTTTCCGGTTCTGCTGAAACGTTTTGGGTGGAGGGTTTGTATATGTTATCTAATGCTTGTGTGTGTGTGTGTGTTCTGCTGATGTATTGTAAGGGAACAGTGATAGAGAGATATTTGATTTGTGTTTTGGAAGATCGTGAGGCATGTGAGTGCTGTTATACGTAGATATACCGTTGCAGAATTCTGGTATATAAACTATAAATAATAAATATATATATATATACTATATAAAGGTGCAATAACTAAACCACCCACCCTATAACCCGCACAGATCGAATTTAACGATAACCCATCATCATTTTTGTGGGGGGGGGGGGGGGGGAGGAGGAAGGGGGG
Source organism: Macrobrachium nipponense (assembly GCF_015104395.2). Taxonomy (NCBI): domain Eukaryota; kingdom Metazoa; phylum Arthropoda; class Malacostraca; order Decapoda; family Palaemonidae; genus Macrobrachium; species Macrobrachium nipponense. The sequence continues at coordinate 19,373,134 of NC_061105.1, read as the reverse complement.
GATTTTAACGGATTCCATCAAACCCCCACAAACACACCTTAAACCTATATGACCTTTAGAAAAGGACCAGCCGCCCCCAGGGCGGCCCCCCTCCCTTCCCCGCTTCCCCGAGAAGAGAGAGAGAGAGAGAGAGAGAGAGAGAGAGAGAGAATGTACCTCACAAAATCTCGAGCCATTACGCGAGGCTTACCAGAATCGCCGGTCAGATTTACCGTCAAAAGCAAGTTCATCTGAGCGAGTTCCGATTTAATGATTGTGTTGCGAACGACTGACGTTAATCAGCTTCCACTTCAGATGAGCAAGGTCGACGCAGCCTTCCTAAATGGACACTGTTATGCGTGGGGATTTGCTTTTGTCCATTATTTGATGAATGTCATTATGGAAATCCTGCCTGGAAAAGGTGGTTTCGAATTTGCGCGCGAGTCTCTTGTGCCGGCGATTGGGAATTCAAAAGGTATACAATGGCAGTGGATTTTTCATAATATTCGCGAGGAGCTTTGATTTATTCCTTATATTGTTTTCAAATAAGCTTTGATTCTGCATCTACCAAATGAATTAAGTAAACTTTATTAAAGGTATATATATATATATAATATATATATAATATATATTATATATATATATATATATATATATATCTAATAAAAGGAGCCCATAAAAACACCAAAATATAGAGTGAAAAGTACTATATTCCAGAGACTGCTGTCTCCCTCTTCAGGTAGATGAATGAGAAAAGTTTACAGAAAAGGTGGTATTTATACCAAGAGGTCCATCCACAGGCAAGCCAATTTAGGTCACCCCCGCTGATAATCTTCCTTTAATCTTCTTGTTGTTGGTTGGACTGAAAACCTTGTTGATCGTATCTGAAATCCATGCTCCTTTTGAGATGTTCATTACCTGCCTCTCTTTTATTAAGGCCGATTCCATCATTTGACTCTTGTACCGGCAGTTGCTGCTATAAATTACACGTGACAAATTCCAGTTTATTCTATGGTTATGTTCATTTATATGGTTGAAAATAGCCGAGTTCTGTTGTCCATACCTAACTGACCGTTTGTGTTGTATTAATCTCTGGGGAAGTGATTTACCTGTAAATCCGATGTAAGATTGGTCACAGTCCTGGCATGGGATTTCGTAAACCCCGGTGTCCTTCGGAGATGTCTTTTGTTGGACGTTAATCAGGGATTTGGCTAAGGTGTTTGGGTAAGTAAATGCAAAAGGGTTAGATTTTCCGAGGGTGTGGGTTACTCTCTTAATCGTGTCCAGGTGAGGAATTTTTATTTTATTGTTGGGTGTATCTCTGGTCTTGTCTTTAGGGGGTCGGTAGAAAATTACGTTTGCTTTGTGAATTGCTTTCTCAATTATATGGTCAGGATACTTTAAAGACGAAAGTTGCTTGCAAATTAGTTCAAATTCTTTTTCCAGGAATTCTGGGGAACAAATTCGTAAGGCTCTTAAGAACAGGTTGCTGGCTACACCTATCTTGATAGTAATGTCGTGATAGCTAAAGTAGTGAATGTATGAAAGTGAGAACGTTGGTTTTCTGCATATGGTAAATTTGTATTCTGTCGTGTCTTTGATTATTAAAACATCAAGAAAAGGAATTTTGTTGTCTGTTTCCCATTCAACTTTAAATTTGATGCTGGGCACTAATGCGTTTAATTTTGAGAGGAATTCATTAAAATTGCCCCACCTATTATCCCAAAATGTTAGGATATCATCCACATATCTCATCCACAGCATGTTTTTGGGTTTTATTGCATTTATTACTGTAGTTTCAAAGTATTCCATGTACAGATTGGCTAATGGGACTTAAAGGACTACCCATACTACACCCGAATTTTTGCTTGTAGAATGATTCCCCGAATGAAAATACGTTATTAGATGCACATAATTCAACTAACTTTATTATTTTTTCAAGCGCCAATGGGAAATGATCTGAATAGGGGGATAATTTTTCCCTTAAAAACTGGAGAACTTCCTGTTCTGGTACTTTTGTGAATAGGGAGTCTACGTCAAGGCTTAAAAGTTTAATGTTATGAAGTGGTATATGTGCTTCTCTGGATTTGTGACAAAAATCTTCCGAATACATGAATTTTTATCACACCACCGTGATTCATGTATACATGCATTGAGCTACAGATGTCCTTTAACATCCAATTCGCTCTACCTCGGAATTGATATATTCTCATCTACGTTAACCGAAGGGGACTTTTTTACTTGTTAATAATTTAGTCATCTCATGGTTTTATCATCTCTTGAGTGATAGCATTTATTCAGTCATGGAAGAGTTTACTGGTTTGTTAGATTCAATTACAGAAAATTATGATGGTCGGATTTTTCAGTCAGTAAACACTGGACATTTTACTTTAAAACCACTTCTAGATTTCATCTTTACACAGTTGATTGCTATCATGTTGATGCATTCATCATCGTTATCACACTGTGGCATTCTCTATATTCTCTCTTCTCATCTCTCTCTCTCTCTCTCTCTCTCTCTCTCTCTCTCTCTCTCTCTCTCTCTCTCAACGCTTCATGCTTACCAATATCTCCCCTAAATTGGTCATGACATCAGATAAGATATAGCAGACACACACACACCCATATATATATATATATATATATATATATATATATATATATATATATATATATATGGGTGTGTGTGTGTGTGGTGTGTGTGTGGGTGTGTGTGAGAGTGTGTGTGTGTGTGTGTATATACACTGAGTTTTCCAAGACCGAGTTTTCTAGTACCATAACGTGTATATGTAATGGTATATAATATATATATATATATATATACTATATATATATATATATATACATATATACATATATATATAATACATATATATATATATATATATTATATATATATATATATATATATATATATATATGGTGCTAGGAAAACTCGGTCTCAGAGAACTCGGTCTTGGAAAACTCGGTCTCAAAACAATGTTGAATATTTACTTCTTATATGGTAGAAAAAACTATCATGTCCTCTAACAGAGCTTCAGAAAGGCAAATAAAATGTATTAATGTGTATTTATGTTTAATTAAGACATTAGATTTGCTGTTAAGCATAGAAAAATGTCAAACGAATTTTGTATGAAAAATAGGAAAACTCGGTATCAGAAAAGTCGGTCTCAGAAAACTGGGTCTCTCTGTTACCTATAGAGCTCCCGGAAACTGGGCTGTTTGGTGTTAACTAAGGTATTATATTAGAATGGCTGTTAAACTGTAAACGTGGGATGTAGTTCTTGTTTTCTATTCAATCTCTTATATTTTCCGTTTAGTTTCAGTACCCATATCGATGGCTTCTAAATACATTTCACCCCAAAGAGGAAAAGAGAAATTCATCGACGACGAGAACTACATATATGATTTTCATGAAATACACAATGCTGACAAGATAAGGTTATTCTGGCGATGTGAAATGCGAACATCTTCATGCATGGCACGAATTCACACGAAGATTCAAGACGGAGAAAATGTGATTGTCAAGAAAGTTAACAGCTATAATCATTCGTCTACATTAGCAAAAGTGGAAGCCAAAAGTGCTATATCAGAAATTAAGTGTAAAATTCAGAATGGCGATTCATCTAGCACACGAATTATTTTAGCCGATACTGTGAGTAAACTTCATGAAAATGGAAAAAGTGAAATATCAAGTTTGCCATCAATTTCAAGATCAATAACTCATTGGCGGACTAAAGCTTTCGGTGCCCCTCCATTACTTCAGACACGTACAGGATTTGAAATACCACAGTCATTCCGTGTTTTGAGTGATGGAAAAGCTTTTCTACAGAGTGACAGTGGAATTGACGATGAGAAAAAAAACTTTAGTATTTGCTTCTGACACGGGACTTAATGACCTACAAAGTTCTCGTTATTTAGGAATTGATGGAACTTTCAAGGTTTCACCTAACGCATGGTATCAAGTTCTGATTAACAATGCTTATATACATGGGAAAGTCTTCCCTCGTGCATTTATTTTGTTGCCTGACAAAACAGAGAATACTTATAATAAAGCTTTCATAATACTAAAAGAACTTCTGCCAAATTTAAATCCCAAGGAAGTGATGACTGATTTCGAGAAAGGCCTTGGTAATAGTATCAAAAGTCATTTTCCTTGTTGTGAAACTGTTGGGTGCTTCTTTCATATGTGCCAGAATGTTTATCGCCACATTTGTGATTTGGGTCATAAGTGTCAGTGCAATACCGACAACAACTTTTCGTTGTTAATAAGAATGTTTTGTGCTATGGCATTCTTACCAATTGAAGAAGATACAAATGCATTTGAAGAACTTAGTGAAGACGAGCTACTTCCGATGGAATTTATTAGTTACTTTGAGTTAACCTATATTGGTGCAAACCGTGGACGTCGCCGTAGAAGAGAAGCTCCTTTATATACCCTATAGCATTTTGGAATATGAGAAGTCGTGTCATAAATAAATTACCTCGAACAAACAATGCGTTAGAAGGATTTCACTCAGCCTTAAATCATCGATAGCATGCAAAAACCCCAATTTTTGGAAATTTGTTGATGTCCTGAAAAACGAAGAGGCTCTAACGGAAACTAAGATTCTACATTTGCAACTAGGAGAAAAGCCAGTTAAAAAGAAAAAATATAAAAAACTTGACAATTTCATTGAAAAGTTAACGGAAGAGAATGATGGCAGCAACCAAAGTGATTTTTTGAAATCTATTGCTTATAACCTTAAGTGTTTTTAAAAGTGTTATAATTACAAGATTAAATTTATAACTTCATCATTTTAATTTTTTGTCGATTAATTATTGTCAAATAAGTGTTCTTTTAATAATAAACTACTGCTTAGTACCCTATAATTATATTGTAAAAAATACTCAATAAATGTTTTTATTTATAAATTACTGTTTAGTACCTCATAATTTAGTGTAAAAAACGTTTGAGACAGAGTTTTCCAGACAGAGTTTTCCGAGACAGAGTTTTCTGGCCACCATACACGTATGTATGTAGTATATATATATATATATATATATATATATATATATATATATATATATATATATGTGTGTGTGTGTGTGGTGTGTGTGTGTGTATATATCTGTATTTATAATTTAGCATGACATCAGATAAGATATAGCAGATCTCTCTCTCTCTCTCTCTCTCTCTCTCTCTCTCTCTCTCTCTCTCTCTCTCTCTCTCTCGCAAATTTAGCGTGACATCAGATAGGATATATTAGTGAAATATATCTTTCCACCTTTCTGCAGTAGCGCACATTCCGGCGATATATCTACTGCAAAAATTCCGGAAAAATATTGTCTATTGAAGACTGCCTACAATCACCTATAATAATTCTCCTTGAATGGTTCTTCCTGCAGTAAGTAAAGAGGTTTAACTTTGGGAGTAAGCGTTGCTATGCTTCTATGAGTGATAGCCACTGAGATTTATAGCCTTAGCTGAAAAGATAGTTGTTTTTTTTGTCATAAAGATATATCGTTACCGTTATAAGTTGTTATCAGACTGACAGACAGATAGACAATAATAACTACCCTTTATGACACCCAGTAGCAAATTGTTATTACGCTAATAATGGTTATCTTCCATTTGTGTGTTTGTTATGAGAAACTCCAATGACAGACAGGCAATAACTACCAGAAATGTCACAGAGATTTGCTATAAGGATAATAGCTATGATGAAGCATCTCAAAATTTGTTAATATATATATATATATATGTATATATATATATATATATATATATATATAATATATATATATATATATATATATATATATATATATATATATATATATATATATGTATATATATGATATATATATATATATATATATATATGTGTGTGTGTGTGTGTGTGTGTGTGTGTGTAAAGTAAAGTTTCTGGACAGAAAAACGGTAACATAATAGGTAACACAAATTAACAGATGATGAAATTTAAGTCTAAATTCACCCTCTCTGACACTCTTATTCTTCGGTAATTAAAAATAATATTAAATAAAAAAAAAATCTTCTAATTAAAACAACTCTAATAATCAACAAATCACGTGATTAACAAATTCTTTCATAATAAAAAAAATCTTATGATCTAAAAATCTCATAATTAAAAATCTCATACTATATATATATATATATATATATATATATATATATATATACTATATATATATATATATATATATATATATATATATATATATATATATATATCTATATATATGTGTGTGTGTGTGTGTGTGTGTGTGTGTAAAGTTTCTGGACAGAAAAAACGGTAACATAATAGGTAACACAAATTAACAGATGATGAAATTTAATGTCTAAATTCACCCTCTCTGTGACACACTCTTATTCTTCGGATAATTAAAAATAATATTCCCGAAATAAAAAAAAAATCTTCTAATTAAAAACAATTCTCTAATAATCAACAAATTTTCACGTGATTAACAAATTCTTTCATAATAAAAAAAATCTTATGATCTAAAAATCTCATAATTAAAAAATCTCATACTTAAAAAAATCTCATAATCAAAAAATCTTCTCATAATTACAACAAATCTTCTCATGATAAAAAACTCTTCATAATTTTTTTTAAATCTTCTCATAATTAAAAAAAATCTCAAAAGAAAAAATCTCATAATTAAAAAAAAATCTCATAACAAATCTCATAATAAAAAATCTCACAATTAAGAAATCTTCACATAATTAAGTAAATCCTATGGTACTTAAAATTCTTCTCATAATTAAAAAAATCTCATAATTAAAAATAATTTTCTCATAATTAAAAAAATCTTCTCGAAATGTAAAAAAAAAACAGTTAATAATAACAATAATAATAAAAAAAAACATTCTTTCATCATCTCCATAACTAACTCCCAACCTGTGTGACTTACTTTTCTGACCCTTCCCTTTATATGAGGGGGCGCCGCCCCCTCATATCAAGACGAAATTACGGGACTTATGGATGAAGGGAATGAGGCAAAGACATAATATTACCCATCTCTTCGCGAGATTGGTAGCCCGTGGCGGTCATTCGTGAGACTGTAACTTTATTACTGCAATTGTGACGGTTCCAACACCCCCCCCCTCCCGCCCCCACCCCCCGAACCCCCCAAACATTGTCCTTTAATAAGTATCACAAGCTTAGACGGAAATGGACTTTGACGGTGTGTGCGATAAAATACAAAGAGACGGATGGAAAAGTGGAGAGAGAGAGAGAGAGAGAGAGAGAGAGAGAGAGAGAGAAAGTTTCAGTATAATGAACTTGTTAACTCATTCCATGTCTATGGCAATTTTTTTCCCATGTAATAATAAGCTTATCTATATACTTCTCTCTCTCTCTCTCTCTCTCTCTCTCTCTCTCTCTCTCTCTCTATATATATAATATTATATATATATATATATATATATATATATATATATATATATATATATATATATATATATATATATATATATATATATATTATATAATGCATATCTAAAAATATACATACATACACATTTTATAAGCATTAATAAATAATTACATAAATAAATTTATATATATATATATATATATATATATATATTTCACAAACACATAAATATATATTACAATATGATAAATATACAAATAAATAAACTATGATAACAATGACACAGAATTTTTTTAAAAGCCATAAAACAAATAACACCCAGCCTCAAATGAAATCAGATCAAAAAGAAGTTCAAATTTCGGTGCAAGATTAATTATAACATAAATCAATAATGAAAACCTCAAATTAACAAAAAAACAAAAATAATCTTATAACAAAACCTCCTATGACTAATGTATCTAACAATCACATTTAAGACACAATTCCTATCTATAGTCTGAGCTTTCTCTGAAAGCGCGAGAGACTTACACGACCCTATTTCCATCGTGCACACTTGCACGTCTAAGGGAAAGCGGGAGAGCTCCATCATGCAGGCGAATGTCAGTTTCAGTCTGAAAAGAGCGTGAAAGGTGTTAATAATAATAATAATAATAACAATAACAATAATAATAATAATAATAACTACGACCCCTGCTTGACCTGGACCTGAGATCCTATGCTGTTCATACCAGTACAGCAGAATCGTGTTTTAATGAAATAAAAGATCACCTTCAGCATCTTTATAATTTTTAGAAATTCCCAATATGAATATTGGCTAATTACTCAGAAACATCGCTGAGCCAGAGAAGAGGATTATAAGAAAAATGGAAGAAGAAAAACAATATATAAAGTCAACTCGCTTGATTCTGCCATTGTCTTTTAATAATAATAACATAATAATATAATAATAATAATAATAATAATAAAACAAACATACTATTTTTCTTGGAAGATGGGTTTAGGAAGATTCCCTCTGATAATAATAATAATAATAATTAATAATATAATAATAATAATAATAATAATAATAATAATAATAATAATAATAATAATATAATAATGCTTTTTTAAAGGCTATATAATTTACTGATCAGATTGGGAAGCTCGCCCTGAGGAGAGGCAACGAATCCAATATCTTAAAATGCAAGGAGAGAGAGAGAGAGAGAGAGAGAAGAGAGAGAGAGAGAGAGAGAGACTCGAGATTATTTGAAGTAAGACATAATGAGCAATTTCACTGCTGCTAGTTTGAAGAGAGATGGCGGATCTCATCTGATTTGTAATATCTCATATCCTTTTCCTATATTGATTTCTTTGTAGAATTTCAGCTGATATTGTTTGAATCTACTCTTGTTTTGAGTCTTCGTATTTATCGTTTAGGAAGTCTGAGTTAAAAAGGCTCAGATTTCCTTTTTGTGATATGAAAACTTCTAAGATAATTTCAATTGAAAGAGATTTTGCGAAAAATAATTTTGTTGATAAATATAACAAGTAAAAAATGCTCCGAAGAAGTTTTCTGTCCAATGTATAATGCTGTATAAAACCGTCAACTATGACCGGCAGCTCTCCAGTTGCTCATCAGACAAGGTAGAGTGAGGGTGCGGTCCATGGCTCCGGAAAGCGCTACCAGACGCACGATACATGGTTAACTTTAACCTTAAATAAAATAAAAACTTCTGAGGCTAGAGGGTTGCAATTTGAGATGCTTGATAACTGGAGGGCTGACGATCAAAATACCAAATTGCAGCCCTCTAGCCTCAGCAGTGTTTTAGATCTGAGGGCGGACAGAATAAAATGCGGACGGATTGGCCGACATACAAAGACGGCACAACAGTTTTATTTTACAGGAAACTAAAAGCGAATATAAATATATATATAAAATAAATGAACTTAATGATTAAAAATGGTGATGGTTTCCCAATGAAAATTTGTATCATTTTTTTTTTATGGGAACTGTGTAAAATGAGCGACTGATTTCACATCAGTATTATTTAGAATTGGTCTGCACCAACTCATTTACTAATGCAATTCTATAGCTGCAGTGTCAAAAATATTTTTATGAATGCTTTTGGAAACAATTTTCATTGTAACAAGGTCATGATATTCATATAATCCATCTATGCATATATATATATATATATATACTATATATATATATATATATATATATATATATATATATATATATATATAAATTTCTGACTGACATCAGGATATCAGGATGGAACCCAGTCGTTCAATTGAAAGACAAAAATTTATTCCTGTTCCACAAGTGATTGTGTGTTACTTACTCTCTCTCTCTCTCTCTCTCTCTCTCTTTCTATACACACACACACACACACACACACACACACACACACACACACATATATATATATATATATATATATATAATATATATATATATACATATATATTATATATATATATATCATACATCATACATACATCCACACGACTACTCCATCTAACCAACCTGAGCATGTAGAGGATGTTCCCATCCGGGCTGATTCTCACGAGCACATTGGGCACAGTCACGAACTGGAATTCGGCGTCTTTGGCATTCGGGAAGTAGACTTCCGGCTTCCAGATGGCCTGGACCAGGTGGGGGTCGTTCAGGTCCAGGGGGCTCGTGATGTTCGGGTGCTGCAGTCGGCCGTCCTTCCACTCCTGACGAAGGTACAGGTCCACTTGGTAGTCCTGGAAGGAGAGGGCATCGGTCGTCAGTGTGGGCACAAAAAAGATTATATTAAGGTTAATCTGCAAAGTACTTTATTAATCTACTTACGTTTTAACGTCTTTATTTATAATTTATTGATTTACTGTTCATTTTTTAATAAGTGATTTCTTTCTGTATTTCCTG
>NC_061105.1:19340376-19360376 GCF_015104395.2 Macrobrachium nipponense | reverse complement strand
TATATATATATATATATATATATATATATATATATATATATATATTTTAGACTCAAAATACTTGTATACTAGAGAAAACAAGAGTCTCTTAACAAGGAAAATATGAAAACGAATAAATAATCCACAACATAAATGCTATAATATATATATATATATATCTATATATATATATATATATATATATATATATATATATATATACTATATATATATATATATAAAATCGCAAACGTTGATGCTACTTAAAACCGACAACTCAAATGATAAAGAATTTATACGAAACAAACAAGATTTAAAATAAATGAATAAGAAAAAAAATTAATAAATGCTACACGCCATTTGACAGAACGATTGACGCCCCCATTCATTCTCACTTCATTCTCACCCAATTCTGAGAACTGGCGACGTAATACGTAGTCGGAGAGATGAAATTCACATTAGAATTTCCTCCCCCAAGATAAATCTCCGGAATCCATTTGCGCAGAAACCCCGAGAATAAATCAAGCGTAAAGAAGAAGAAGAAGAAGAAGAAGAGAGGAGAGAGAATATACCGCGGATTGTAAACCATTTCATTTCCACGCTTTCCCGCGATAAATCTCGTATTGCTTCTTCTTTGGTGCGTAAACAGGATTCTTGGGGTGCTGTTCTTGGTAGTGTGTGTGTGTGTGCGTGTGTGTGTACGTATATATGTATATGTATATGTATATGTATATGTATAAATATATATATATATATATATATATATATATATATATATATATATATATATATAAAGCTATAAGCCACGAAAGGAAGTGAAACACTGGAATAGCTGCAAGATCTTTCGACTCACGTCCTTTACTTAGCAGACTGAGTCAGCCTGCTAAGTAAAGGACGTTGAGTCGAAAGATCTCGCAGTCCCTCCAGTGTTTCGCCTTCCTTCGTGGCTTATACCTTTATACCTTTATATATGCATTTATCACGGTCCAAACTTTCGTGATTCAGTTATATATAAATTCAGTTTATATATCTATATATATATATATATATATATATATATATATATATATATATATATATACATACATATATATATATATACATATACACACACACACACACACACACACACACATATATATTATATATATTAATATATATATATATATATATATATATATAGATATATATATTATATAAACTTATAATTATATATATATATATATATATATATATATATATATATATACATATATATGTGTCTTTCCGTCAAGTAGTGATAGATTTCAATCTAACCTTGCCAATCCTAACCACAGTAACTACTGCTACTACATCAAATACATAAGGTTCCCCGTAACTCTTCGTCTAAGATTAACGGAAACTATCTTACACGATACAGAGAAAAAAAATGCCCCCCAAAAATTAAAATTCAACCATCAAATCATCTCAGAGAATAACAGCGCAAATTCGAATTCGCCAAAATAATGAGAATTCGAGACAGCACAAAAAAATTGTATGCTAGAAGATGACGGTTTCTGGGACATTGGAGAGAGAGAGAGAAGAGAGAGAGAGAGAGAGAGAGAGAGAGAGAGAGAGTGTGTTAGGATGGGGTGGAAGGATTGTCAATGGCTCCCTAATACTCATAGGATTTCTCATGGAAGGATTAAGTGAGAAGGGTGGAAGGAGAGAGAATAAAGTATGGTGAAGGAATAAGAGGTGTTGACGAGAATGCAGATGAAAAAACGAGTGGGGACGGAGATTATCGTTTTAGGAAGGACGACGTGAATGTGGATTGCGAGAGAGAGAGAGAGAGAGAGAGAGAGAGAGAGAGAGAGAGAGAGAGAGAGAGAAAGGGGTTTCCGAAAGAGCGTCTTGCACCGGAAATTACAATCGATAATGGCTCCAGATTCGCTCGTTATTATTATTATTTTTCTATCGATAACTTGTAATGAAAGAGATTTCGTGAAGTCTCCCATATTTTTTTTTTTCGGTTGTTTACAAATCCAAGCTTTCGTGTGGGTAAACATTAATTTTTTTTCTTTTTGGAGTGGGGGATGGCTGGGCCAATTAGGTCGTTCTGATGTCTAGTGCCAGAAAGGTTTATTGATATTTTTTCTTATTTTTTCAAAACATGAGAAAAAATCTTATTTCATAAAATAAGAATTTTTTCCTTATGTTTATTTCGTTTGCAATTTGATAAGTAATTTTTATATCTCTGGCTGCTGTTCAAAGACCCCAATCTCGTGTTTGAAGTCATGAAACATATATATAGTATATCATTACAACCCCCGAAATCCATAAGGGACTTTGTGTTCTTTTCCGATAGCCAACAGATACCAAAAAAAAAAAAAAATCTCTTCCGGATCTCAAAACTTTTTTCCTGGACCAATTCTATAGAGTCTCACGAGAAAACCAAAAATGGCAAAATTGGAATTCCTTTCACCTGACCTTCGTTGGGAGAAAACTTCATTACAACACCCTAAATCCTATAGACACCAAATAAATATATATTATAGTATATATATAATACTATATATATATATATATATTAATATATAATGTTATATATATATATATTGTTAGATATATATATATATATAGATAGATAATAATATATTAATATAATTATATAATAAATATATATATAATTATAGTATATAGACTTCTTTTCCGATAACCCAATAGCTACCAAATATATATATATATATATATATTATATATATATATATATATATATATAGTAGTAAGTAACGAATACCACAGGAAAATGATAGGCAGAAATCCAAGCGCTTTCGTCTTACTAAGATATTGTCTTGTCAAGACGAAGCACTTGGATTTCTGACTATCATTTTCCTGTGGTATTCGCTTATTTAATGAGTTACGTGCATCTAACTTGATTTTTTAAGCATATATATATATATATATTATATATATATATATATATATATATATATATATATATATATATATATACACTTATAAGTCCTTTGGAATTTAAACATTCTCTGGATTCATTCTAAAAAAGAAAAAAATGAAAATTAAGATTTCTATCATACCGTAAAATCAATAAGTGACTTTTTATTCTTTTTCAGTAGCCAAAAAATACTAAAAATAAACATATTTCCTTCAGAATCAAACTTTTTTCCTGAGTTCATTTTAAAGAATCTCACGAGAAAAACAAAAATGCAAAATTCGAATTCCTTTCATCTGACCTTCTTCAGGAGAAATACACACACTCACACACACGCGCACACACACATACACACACACATAATATATACGTAAAATATATATAAATATATATATATATATATATATATATATATATATATATATATATATATATATATATATATGTATATATATATATATATATATATATATTATATATATAGATATAGATATATATATATATATATATATATATATATATATATATATATATATATATATGATATATATATATATATATATATATTCCCCAGAATTAACACATTCTGAAAAAAATGAAAAATTAAGATTTCTATCACACCGTTCATCAATAAGTTACTTTTTATTCTTTTTTCAGCAGCCAATAAATACTAAAAAAAACATTCCTCCAAAACTCAAACTTTTTTTTCAGGTGATTTTAAAGACTCACGAGAAAAACAGAAATGCAAAATTTGGCTTCCTTAGAACTGAACTTCCTGGCCTGCCCCTGTAACCGAAAGAGCATATTCCACGTATCCATTTTTGATACGGATACCTCGGCACAAGGATGACCCCGAATTAAAGGAGACCCGCCAAAAAGAACGAGAGAGAGAGAGAGAGAGAGAGAGAGAGAGAGAGAGAGAGAGTTTGGAAGGTCAACCAGCCCGTTGGAATTCACGATTGAAGACCGAGTTTATTTTGGTTTTATACTAATTAGAATGAGGAATAAAATTCATTATTGAGAGAGAGAGAGAGAGAGAGAGAGAGAGAGAGAGAGAGAGAGAGAGAGAGAGAGAGAGTTTGGAAGGTCAACCAGGCCGTTGGAATTCAAGATTGAAAACCCGGTTTGTTTTAGTTGTATGCTAATTAGAATGAGGAATAACAATTATTGTTGACAGAGAGAGAGAGACCTTACCTTACAGACCTTACATCTTGTTCGGGTTGCCCCAGGTCCCTCATGTGAGGCACCTCTAATGTCTACCAGAGAGTTGCTAGTACATCTTCCGGTATAATTTGCATCTTCCAATCTTGGATGGTCTGGGATGCAGTTTAGATATTTGTCGAGCTTATTCTTAAACACATCTACGCTCACTCCTGATATATTCCTTAGATGAGCTGGCAACGCATTGAATAGACGCTGCATTATCGATGCTGGTGCGTAGTGGATTAATGTCCTGTGTGCTTTCCTTATTTTTCCTGGTATAGTTTTGGGCACTATTAATCTACCTCTGCTTGCTCTTTCTGATATTTTTAGTTCCATGATATTTTCTGCTATTCCTTCTATCTGTTTCCATGCCTGAATTATCATGTAGCGTTCTCTTCTCCTTTCTAGACTATATAATTTTAAGGATTGTAGTCTTTCCCAGTAGTCAAGGTCTTTAACTTCTTCTATTCTAGCTGTAAAGGACCTTTGTACACTCTCTATTTGTGCAATATCCTTTTGATAGTGTGGGTACCATATCATATTGCAATATTCAAGTGGACTACGAACATATGTTTTATAAAGCATAATCATGTGTTCAGCTTTTCTTGTTTTGAAGTGCCGTAACAACATTCCCATTTTTGCTTTACATTTTGCCAACAGAATTGCTATTTGATCATTGCATAACATGTTCCTATTCATCATCACACCAAGGTCTTTAACTGCTTCCTTATTTGTGATTGTCTCATTATTAGGTCCCCTATATGCATATAGCTTTCCTTCTCTGTCTCCATAATTTATTGATTCAAATTTATCAGAGTTAAATACCATCCTATTTACCTCTGCCCAATCATATACTTTGTTAAGGTCTCTTTGTAGAGCGTTCCTATCTTCATCACAAGTAATTTCTCTACTTATTCTTGTGTCATCTGCGAAACTACTCACTACCGAATCCTTAACATTACTGTCTATGTCTTCAATCATAATAACAAACAGTATTGCAGCTAACACCGTACCTTGAGGCACACCGGATATTACCTTGGCTTCATCCGATTTCTCGTCGTTTGCAATAACTATCTGTTTTCTGTTGTGTAAAAATTCTTTTAACCATCTTCCTACTTTATCCACGATATTGTGTTTTCTAATTTTCTTCGCTAATATATTATGGTCTACTTTGTCAAAAGCTTTTGCAAAGTCTAGATAAACCACATCTGTTTCATTTCCGCTTTTCATATTTTTGAATATGTTCTCACGATGGACTAACAGTTGGGTTTGTGTACTTTTTCCGGGTACGAAACCCATGTTTGTCCCTATATTAAACAAATTATTTTTTATTAAATGTTTCATAATATTTTTCTTCATTACCCTTTCATACACTTTCATAATATGTGATGTTAGACTCACAGGCCTATAATTACTTGCCTCTAGTCTTGATCCACTTTTGAAAGTAGGGGTATATATGCTAATTTGTGCTCATCATCAAATCTTGCCTGTATCTACACTTTGTCTTAATAATATTGCAAGTGGCTTTGCGATAGAATGAACTACTTTCTTTAACAAAATAGCAGGCACTCCATCAGGCCCTGCAGCTGCTCCATTTTTAATTTCATTAATAGCCTGCACAATATCAGCTTCATTAATATCTATGTCAGCTAAATATTCACTATTTTCATCCCTTACTTCTATATCATTATCTTCATTATCTATTCTAGGGGTGAATTCTCTCTTATATCGTTCTGCCAATATGTTGCCAATTTCCTTTTTTTTCATTCGTTATTCTCCCTTCAATTCTTAGAGGGCCTATTTCTATTCTTCTTTTATTCATCTTCTTCGCATATGAGAATAATAGTTTGGGATTTTGATTGATATTTAATAGGGTTTTTTCTTCCAAGTCCCGTTTTTCATTTTCTTTTGGTTGTATAATCTTTTGTTCTGCATTTTCTATCTTACTTTTTAGTTCTATAACTTTCCATGCATTTTTTTTCTTTTGCAAGACCTTTTTTCCACTTTCTGATTTTCTGGAACAAGATCCTTCTGTCTCTTGGTATGCATGACTGATGTTTACTTTTCTTCTTCGGTATATATTTTATCCACTATTTTCTCTAATATGGTTATATAATATCTCGTATTTACCTTTATGTCATCACTTACGAAAATGTTATCCCAATCTTTGTTTAATTCTTCATTTATTTCTGACCATTTTTTTTTTATATTTTTTACTGTAGAAGTTGTATTTTCCATATCCTTCCCACTTTTTCATTTCTTGCTTATCTCTGTTTTCACTTGCTTTGGAATGGACTGTTAATTCTATGACATTATGGTCTGAAATACTCGCATTATAAACTATTATTTCTTTAACATAATTCATCTCGTTCACAAATACTAGGTCTAAAGTATTTTCCTTTCTTGTTGGCAGGTGATTTATTTGTTGAATGTTGTATTCTAGTAGCATATCTAATAGCTTTTCGAATTGCCTCTTATCTTCTGCACTACTATTACTCTCTTTTTTATATGTATAAGTACATCCACAATCTCCTATTCGTTCTTTCCAGTCTACGAAAGGAAAGTTGAAGTCTCCAGATAGGAGAATAGTCCAGTCCTTATGATTTCAACATATATCATCCAATTTTTCTATTATTAAGTCAAACTCTTTAGTATTAGGAGGTCTATATATTACTATGTTCATTAATTTTTCAGATTCAAATTCTACCGCTATTAGTTCACATTCTGAGTTACTATATTTCTCATATATTTTTCCTTGTTTTTTGTCTTTCCCATATATTGCGGTTCCCCCTTGATTCCTATTTTTTCTATCTGATCTATAAGTTTGGAACCCTTTTATTTGATCATCATTTCCAGTCTTTTGGGAATACCAGGTTTCACTTATATTCATTATATCTATTTTCTTTTCAATTTGGGTTAGTTCTTCTAAGTACTCTATTTTTCTTTTTGAGTTACTCGTAACTAAACCCTGCGCATTCATCACTATGATGGTTTGCGTGTTTTCTCCTTCATTTAATATTGGTAATAATAAGGAGAGAGAGAGAGAGAGAGAATATTTGGGTTTTGACAGTAATATATTATAAATATATGTGCATGTGCTATATTATAACAATATTCCTCAATAATGAAACATGAGGAAAAAATACTCTGATAAACAAAGGTATACATACGTACATACATACATACATACATACATACATACATACATACATACATACACATCTGCAAAAGAAGGAATTTACTAAGACACAAAAGAGCTCCAATGATATTCGATAAGAGGGGAATCTCATTTCCACAGAAGCCGGAAATAAAAAAGAAAAAAAAAATTCTGAAAAGTCCCAAAGAGGACGAACTTCAGAAATTCCAACTCGTATCATTCGCGTAAAGAGAATGCGTATCGTACCAGAATCGTACGAAGAATGTCGCGTCCTTTTCAGATTATGAAAAAATATGAGACAGAGTTATAGGGCTGAAAATGGTCGCCTGAATAGGTGGAGGAATGGATGGCGAAGTTGAAGAAAGTTTTGTGGGAGAAGATGAAGTGATGAAAAAAAAAAAAAAAAAAAACAAAAAAAAAAAAAAAAAAAAAAAAAAAAAAAAAAAGGTATCTCGTTCATTACTGCATTTGTAAGTTTTTCTCTCAGTAGGGTATGAAGAATTTCGAGAATGAGGGGTATGTGTGGACTGATATTCGAGGGTATGGAAATTAGAAGTGACAGATTCAGACTGAACTATCCTCTCTCTCTCTCTCTCTCTCTCTCTCTCTCTCTCTCTCTCTCTCTCTGTGAGATGCTGTTATTTAACGCTTACAGTCCAATTGCATTTTATGTACAAGAGCCTCTCTCTCTCTCTCTCTCTCTCTCTCTCTCTCTCTCTCTCTGAGATGCTGTTATTTAACGTTTATAGTCCAATTGCATGTCAGGTACAAAAGCCTCTCTCTCTCTCTCTCTCTCTCTCTCTCTCTCTTAAAATGAAAATACACATAATGAAGAGCTTTTTTTTATTATATCAACTAACCACTAATCGTCAAATCTCTCTCTCTCTCTCTCTCTCTCTCTCTCTCTCTCTCTCTCTCTGAGGTGCTGTTTTTTAACGTTTATAATGCAACTGCGTCAGGTACAAGAGACTCTCTCTCTCTCTCTCTCTCTCTCTCTCTCTCTCTCCCGTGCGCGAAAGAATTTTCCCCCAGGATGAAACAGGGGCTGAAATGGCGGAGATGAGTTATCAGCGACCGGGAAATTGAGAAATAATGGCCCTCTAAGTTTTTTTCGGTCCTGGGGTGAGGGAATTACTCCAGCTTTTTTCCCCTGCATATTTTTTTTTCTGCCTATTTTTCGTGTTTCCGATAACTTATTTTTTAAGGCATGATTTCTCTTTTTTTTTGGCGAGGGGGGGTTGCCTTTGTGGGGGGTGTAGGGGTAGGGTGTTGTTCGTTACACATCGACTGTGTTACACATGGGAAAAAAAATCTGTTGGTATATACTTTGAGGTTTAATCTTCATTAACGTCCTAATATTGTTCTGATTTGCAAGGTTCTTGTAATGGGATATTTCATCCTCAATGAGATGATTGTCAGCATCTATTCACCCCCCCCCCCTCTCTCTCTCTCTCTCTCTCTCTCTCTCTCTCTCTCTAAACACACAGTCAACCGCTAAGATGATAATATTCTAACAAAATAATTTTTTTTCGTGCGTTCTATCAGTTCTATCATTGAAATTGCCGTATACAAACATTCTCTCTCTCTCTCTCTCTCTCTCTCTCACTCTCTCTCTCTCTCTCTCTCTCACACACACACACACACAGACACAATAACGCAGAGATAAATTTGTATTTTATTTCATAATCAGTCCTTCCTCTTGTGATAAACTTTAACATGGAGTAATACTCTGTGTGTGTGTGTGTGTGTGTGTGTGTGTGTGTCGGTAATGCAAAAATAAATTCGTACTTTAATTCTTAATCAGTCCTTCAGGCATGACTATTAAATTCTTCGCGGAGTAAAAATAAAACTCTCTCTCTCTCTCTCTCTCTCTCTCTCTCTCTCTCTCTCTCTCTCTCTCTCTCTCTCTCTCTTTATAAGCAAAGCAGTAATAAATACGTAGCTAGCTTTTTAATCAGTTCTCTTGGAATGATTATGAATTTTACCATGGAGGACAAAGTCTCTCTCTCTCTCTCTCTCTCTCTCTCTCTCTCTCTCTCTCTCTCTCTAGGGGAGAGGATTTAACGTCAAACGTCGTTAGTCAACCTAACAAACTCACTCCTCCTCTGAGAGCATTTTTCCACAAAAACCTTTTTACAGACTTAATTGTTTTGCTAGAATTCGATTTCTCAAATGGAGCTGTTCGTAGGTCCTCTCTCTCTCTCTCTCTCTCTCTCTCTCTCTCTCTCTCTCTCTCTCTCTCTCTCTTGCAGTCTGGATTTTCAATATTCCCATTTTTAACTCCTCAGGTTTCTACACCTTAATTACATTGTCCTTCTCTCTCTCTCTCTCTCTCTCTCTCTCTCTCTCTCTCTCTCTCTCTCTCTCTCTCTCTGTCTGACCAATATTCATACAATATTCAGCAATCTGATTCAGTTAAATATTTCTACTGCAAAATAATAGTACAAGTATAGATGACAGAGAAAGAATTAAACCTACAGAAATTCTGGAGAGAGAGAGAGAGAGAGAGAGAGAGAGAGAGAGAGAGAGAGAGAGTAGTCACTCTGAGATGCTCACTGACTCCCTTTGAGCACATTATTCCTCAGAGTTGCAAGGTAATTCGAATTATATTTCGGCCGATTAAATTCCCTGAGAAACTAGAACAATTGAATTCCACTTGAATCTTACAAAACGAACTGAATTCAACTACTGAATATCTGAATTTAACAAAACGGAATACTTGAATTCAACAACTAAATTCCACTTGAATTTAACAAAAGAACACTTGAATTCAATAACTGAATATTTGAATTTAGCAAAACTAACAACTGAATTCAACTACTGAATATTTGAATTTGGCAAAATGAACAACTGAATTCAACAGCTATATATTTGAATTTAACAAAATGAACACTTGAATGCAACAACTGAATATTTGAATTCTACAAAACTGAATACTTGAATTCAACAACTGAATTTCACTTGAATTTAACAAAACGAACGCTTGAATTCAACACCTGAATATTTGAATTTAACAAAAGTGAATACTTGAATTCAACAACTGAATTCCACTTGAATTTAACAAAACGAACACTTGAATTCAACAACTAAATATTTGAATTCAACAAAACTGAACACTTGAATTCAACAACTGAATTTCACTTGAATTTAACAAAACAAACACTTGAATTGAACAAATGATTATCTGAATTTAACAAAACGAACACTTGAATTCAACAACTGAATATTTGAATTTAACAAAACTGACAACTTGAATTCAACAACTGAATTTCACTTGAATTTAACAAAACTGACAACTTGAATTCAACAACTGAATTTCACTTGAATTTAACAAAACGAATACTTAAATTCAACAAATGATTATCTGAATTTAACAAAACTGAATACTTGAATTCAACAGCTGGAATCTTCTTGAATTTAACAAAACGGAATACTTGAATTCAACAATTGAATTCTTGAACGATTGAATTCTATTTGAATTCAATAACTGAATATTTGAATTCACTCTCTATTCTGAAGTACAAGTAATTGCTCAAAGAAATCAGATGTAAATCCAAAGTCGATTTACGTAAGATATTATGCATATCTCGTTTATTGTTTTTATGTTGGAGAGAGGGGGAGGGGAAGAGAGGGGGAAGGGGGGAGAGAGAGAGGAGAGAGTGAGAGGGGGTCATTCTCCCCAACCCCCTCCCCCCATCCAACCAAAAGAGCTCGAGAGAGGGCTTTCAGTCTTTGACCTTTGGTATATCTCCGCTCCGATTTATTCAATTCGGGAGGAACCATTTCCGCCCAAATTGAAGAGAAAAAGCCTAATGCCCCTATTTATTTTATTTTATATACATACATATATGTATATATATATATATATATATATATATATATTATATAAGATATATATATACATATATATATATTTATATATATATATATATATATATATATATGATATACTATATATATATATATAATATATAGGAGGGTGACAGATAAACAACAGACTCACAAATGTTCGCGACTTCTTCATTTGTGAATTTCGTTTTTTTTTAAATTCAATTGTAATATAGTTTCTCATTTACTGTACTTGTTGTTGTTGTTCTTCATGTTACTATTATTATAATTATTATTATTATTATTATTATTATTATTATTATTATTATTATTATTATTATTATTATTATTATTATTGTCGACCACGGAACGTTTTACCTAGCTAACACTATATAAAAAATCATAAGCATTACTTTTCAACAATGGCTGACAACTTTAGCAACCCTGTCCATCTGAATTTGAAACAAATACAGCTGCAATATAAAATGAAAAAGTTGGTTAGTCATTTAAAAATTATACTACGCTCTGTCTCTACATTAACATACATAAATATTACACTTAAATTCAACCTTTTCTATCTAAAGTATAATCAAGGCTCAATGATACGTTCTTTATAAGCTTCCCATCCGCAAGTAATCTTCATTAGCTTCCAATATCCTACGCCTAATCGCTGCTGACAGATGATTGGTTGCGATTAGGGCCAATCAGAGGCTGTCCTCTTCTTTTATATGTCTTTCTGATAACTGATCTCTTCTTTCCGTATTTCCCGTTACCTTTTAGTTACTTCTTTCGGTTCTGTATTTCCTGTCATTACCTTCTGTTCATTCTTCCCTGCTGAACACTATATTCTTTGGAAGCTTGAATTTCAAGTCAGTGAACCTTGCGGTGGGCATGTTCCACATGACGATGATAATAATAATAATAATCAATAATAATAAATAATAATAATAATAATAATAATAATAATAATAATAATAATAAGAATAATAAGTAATATAATAATAATAATAAATACTAAATAATAATAAGAAGAAGAAGAAGAAGAAGAAGAAGAAGAAGAAGAAGAAGAAGAAGAAGAAGAATATTTTGTTGAAAATAATGGGAGTTTCCAGCGAATTAATCTTATACAGAAACTTTTCAATTCTTCTGATAATTCGTTTTTCTGACTCAGCTATGGGTTGTTGAATAGAATGCCAATATTCATAATTGTCACAATTAAGAAAATTGCTTAAATTTTTTCGAACAAATATCCTAATTATGACAAATATGAATAAGGGCATTCTATTCAACAACCCATAGCCAAGTCAGAAAAACGAATTATCAGAAGAATTGAAAAGTTTCTGTATAAAATTAATGCGTTGAAAACTGAAATTATTTTCAACAAATGTATCATAGAAGGTCTGTTCCTTGCAAATAATAATAATAATGATAAAAGAATATAAAAGAATATTAAGTTCATTCAAAACAAACTGAACCAAAGGCTGAGTTGGTTCAAAATGGCGCTTTAACGGCAAGAAAACAACGCAAAAACGGTGGCTATAATCAAGTTTACTTTGTCACTTCCATGGTTCTTCATTTTTTTGGGCAGGGCGGAGGGTTAAAGCCTTTATAGAATTTGAGAAAGCTTTCTCTCTCTCTCTCTCTCTCTCTCTCTCTCTCTCTCTCTCTCTCTCGTCAGCTACGATATTCAAACCTTGACTTTCAAGTTTTAAAAAATACCACTTTCGTATGTTGTCTTCCGTTTTAAACCTCTCCTTATAAATGTCCGGTTTTGAACCTCACGTTTTAAATAGAGGATTTTAAACCTCTTGTATTAAATCTCCAGTTTTAACACTCTCGTTTTAAATCTCCCGTTATAAACCTCTCGATTTAAATATTCCGTTTTAAATCTCAGGTTTCAAACCCCTCGTTTTAAATCTCCGATTTTAAACCTCACGTTTTAAATCTCCCGTTTTAAATCTCCAGTTTTAAACCTTTCGTTTTAAATTTTCCGTTTGAATCTCAGGTTTCAAACCCCTCGTTTTAAATCTATGGTTTTAAACCTCTCGTGTTAAATCTCCCGTTTTGAATCTCCGGTTTTAAACCTCTCGTGTTAAATCTCCCGTTTTAAATCTCCGTTTTAAACCTCTCGTGTTAAATCTCCCGTTTTAAATCTCCGATTTTAAACCTCTCGTTTTAAATCTCCAGTTTTAAATCTCCGGTTTTAAACCTCTCGTGTTAAATCTCCCGTTTTAAATCTCCGATTTTAAACCTCTCGTGTTAAATCTCCTGTTTTAAATCTCCGGTTTCAAACCTCTCGTGTTAAATCTCCCGTTTTAAATCTCCGATTTTAAACCTCTCGTGTTAAATCTCCCGTTTTACATCTCCGATTTTAAACCTCTCGTGTTAAATCTCCCGTTTTAAATCTCCGATTTTAAACCTCTCGGGTTAAATCTCCCGTTTAAAATCTCCGGTTTTAAACCTCTCGTTTTAAATCTTCCGTTTTAAATCTCCGGTTTTAAAACTCTCGTTTTAAATCTTCCGTTTTAAATCTCCGGTTTTAAATCTTCCGTTTTAAATCTCCGGTTTTAAATCTTCCGTTTTAAACCTCTCCGTTTTAAACCCTTTCCTTTTTAAATTCTTCGTTTTAAAACCTCGTCGTTTTAAATCTTCCGTTTTAAACCTCTCGTTTTAAATCTTCCGTTTTAAACCTCTCGTTTTAAATCTCCCGTTGTAAATCTCCGGTTTTAAACCTCTCGTTTTAAATCTTCCGTTTCAAACCTCTCGTTTTAATCTTCATGTCCCGAAATTGGTTTTAAAGTCTCGTTTTAAACTCTTTTTCTCGTTTTAAATCTTCCGTTTTTAAACTCTCGTCGTAAATCTTGGCCGTTTTAATCTCCGTTTTAAACCTTCGTCGTTTTAAATCTCCCGTTTTAAATTTTAAACCTCTCTTTTCAAAGCGTATTAAATCTCCAGTATTAAATCTCCAGTATTAAATTTTCCGTTTCAAACATCACGAACAGGTACGACGCTGAAGATGCGGAAGATTGCAGAAGAAGACTTTTCCTCGCACGAATATTTGCCGAGTGGCACTCTGGAGAAGACACTGATGGCACCATAATGAGAGAGGTTGCTGTGCTGAGCGATAATTAGTCGCCTTTGTGCTAGTAGGTCATTTGTGCGTATTTTTTTATTTATTTATTTTTTTACCTTCGTTATGTTTTCGTGTTTAGTTTTTTCTTTTACAGAGAGAGAGAGAGAGAGAGAGAGAGAGAGAGAGAGAGAGAGAGATAATTATGAATATCTCGACAGGTGGGGTACTTAACCTGGTAAGTGGTGTGCATCATGTCAACATAATATATATATATATACTATATATATATCTTTATATATATATATATATATATTATATATTATATATATATATGTATAAATAATAATATAATATATATATCTATATATATATATATATATATACACACACACTACATGGGCGTGTGTGTAAATAAATGCTTCTGTTAAAACAGGATACGTCTCATGTATAAAAGCCCATTAAACTAGAGTGTTTTTAATGGGCCTTTTCTATACTTCATATTAATATATATATTATATATATATATATATATATGTAATATATATATATATAATATAATATACTATATATATATATATATGGTATATATATATTATATATAATTCATTATATTATAATATAAATATATATATATATATATATATATATATATACTCAAACTATCCTAGAGTTTATCTGTTAGCACAAGATCAATAACACCAGATTTCTTGCAAACAGAATTCTACTAACTGCAGACCTCATCTTTTCCAAACATTCCTTATATGCAAAAAAAAAAAAAAAAAAACAAAAAAAAAAAAAAAAAAAAAAATTTCTTTAATTTTACAAAATTTCCCCGAACTGCTAATTGAGACTGACCCGCGAATTTTTCCGCTGGAAAATGAAATCGCCTCGCATTCATTTTCTACGTCATTTCTCGCGGTAATATATTATATCCCCTCCTTCCATCAAGGGTTTTGTTTTGAAGAGCTCAGTGCTCGAACTGAATAGAATTTTCTCCTTAGCCCAGCTCAAGGGATTAATTATGAGTCCTTCCTTGTTTTTATTTATTTTTTTTTTTTTTTGACAAGTGCGTGAAATGTTTTTTTTCTATTTAATGCCTGGTAATACGTCCCTAAATTGATAAGAAGATTGCTGTTTGTGATTCTATTAATGCCGAAAGATAAATTATAAGTGATCGTCACTTGTAGAGTTATTGCTGATGGAAAGGTCTCTCTCTCTCTCTCTCTCTCTCTCTCTCTCTCTCTCTCTCTCTCTCTCTGTATATATATATATATATATATATAGATATATATATATATATATATATATATATATATTATAATATATATATATACATATATATATAGATATATATATATATATATATATATATATATATATATATAAATGAGGGCTGTACAAAATAAATAATATAAGTTACAAGACCCTATTTACAAGTCTGTATGACCTCCTCATTGACGTATCCGGCTGTTTGATATATTATATATATATATATATATATATATATATATATATATATATATATATATACTGATATAAACACATATATATACACATATATATATGCATACATACATACCTACATACAGACATATTAAACCCCAAGTAAACCATGAAGATAAACTTCACAACTTCCTGATGATAACTCAACCAAACAGATTTATATCTCATAAGTGGAGCCACCCTGACCAGGATTTAAACCTCTGCCATGCAATGTTGTCTTAGCACATCGCTAACAGTAAACTCCATGCACCTAGCCATGCATACTGTTGGTCGAGTGGATTCAGCCTACTGTCAACCCTGTAACAACCTTAAAGGTATATTTTTCTCGAATCCGAGTCAGGATAGATGGACTTATGGATGAAAACTCCTTTAAGGAAAACTTACACAGCACTGATCACTTCATTAACCTATACAAATGATTCATCAGTAGCCAGTCAAACACATTAGGCTGAAAGCTAAAGGAAATACGTTACAGATATCAGGAAATGGTTCAGTAAGCTGTGAGGAAGCTTGGTTTGAGCTTCAACCAATTGAAAACAGT
Organism: Macrobrachium nipponense; assembly: GCF_015104395.2. Lineage (NCBI taxonomy): Eukaryota > Metazoa > Arthropoda > Malacostraca > Decapoda > Palaemonidae > Macrobrachium > Macrobrachium nipponense. The sequence goes on along the minus strand of NC_061105.1, from coordinate 19,344,181 downwards.
ATGAACTGCCTGATTCCCCGAACAACGTCACAGAGAAGTTCCCGAAAGCTCGTCTAACGTGATCACGGCACCGAAGAAAGGGCTTCGTTAATTCTGCCGCAGCGTGGAACTCGGAACTCGTCAGCGTGGAACTCGGAACTCGTCGCGTGTTTGCGAGTTACTTCAATATCATTGTCTCATTTTGGCTCGTAATTGCTTGCGGGATATATTGCACGAGAGAGAGAGAGAGAAGAGAGAGAGAGAGAGAGAGAGAGAGAGGGGGGGGGGTGGAGGAGGTTGGTTTTAGCGCGTGTAATTGGAGACTCCTGTTGCAAAGTGATGCAACAGGTAAAGTGCCAAACATTCTCAATTGCACTCAGTGGTAGAGAGAGGAAATGACGCTTTCGGTCATAAATTTGTTGCCTTGGAAAGGAATAAAATGGAGTAAATGAGATTTAAGCCAAAGGCGAAGCCCTGGGATCTATGATGATGAGGTCATTCAGCGCCCAAAGGGAAATTGGCAGTAGAAAGGTTTGAAAGGCGTAATAGGAGAAAAACATTGTACAGTTGCGCTATGGAGACGTAAAGATTTCAGAGGCGCATTCACGCGAGCTCTGGCTGCCTTCTGCAAACGCTTGCAGGCGCGAATATTCCATAAACAATCAGAAGAAATACTCAAATAACTTTGAGTAATGTGGTGGAATAATATAAAAAGAGAAATATTTCCTCCGCCAAAAACGTCTCTCTCACTTCTGAGAAACTTTGAAATTCAAGGAGGAACAAACACGATGAATCTCAAAGGCTTTGTAACCCTCTTTTGATCGGGGTTCTCGAGGTCGAAGAAAAATGAAGATTTATAATGAGCCATTCTTTAAAAGATTGAATCAGCTGACTATTTTTCTTTTTCATGCTGGCTCGATATTTGCTCCTTTTGTGGTCCAAAGTGCTTAACTTGAAGAAGAAGAAGAAGAAGAGAGAGAGAGAGAGAGAGAGAGAGAGAGAGAGAGAGAGAGAGAGAGTTACATACCTTGGCATCTCTAATACTCTCTCCTTTCAAGAGATGTATCTGGTTTTGTATATAGTCTTTCCGCTACTTTTGCATCAGGAGAGTGTCTAGTTAGTTTTTTTTTTTTTTTAATTTACCATAAAGCTATGATAAAAACTCAAGATTGCTTCTCAGCACAAATGAAAGATGAATAATTAAATCTAATAAAACGAAATATCTCTTCATACTTATGGCCTCTGTAACCATGGTAATTTAGACTGACCTTCATCCAACCCGGGGTCAGATTCATTACTGACTCCCATATCTTTAATACCATGTCTTGCCATTCCGACTCTCTCTTATATTACCGGAATGACACAGGTGACTGCAACGTCATTTCCTGATTATGTCTAATTCTTGCATGAGATGAACTGCTATAACAAAAAATGTTTCTATAAGTAACTTTTATTATTAAATGAATATATTTTGTTACTGAATTCATAAATTTTATACATATTTACCCTAATTGGAATATTTTTATATCTCACTATCTATTTTTATATCTATCTAGCTAGCATATTTTATATCTAATTAGCATATCTCACCAGCATGTTTTTATGCATAATTAGCATATTTTTATACCTATTAGCATATTTTTGTATCCAATTAGCATATTTTTTATATCTAATAAGTATATTTCTGTTCTCACGAGCATATTTTTATATATAATTAGCATATTTTTATATCCAATTAGCCTACTTTTTTATTTCTAATTTGCATTTTTTATATTCAATTTGCATGTTTTTATATCTTACTGGCAAATTTTCACATTTTTTAAAAAATTTTATATCAAACTACCATATTCTAAAATCTAATCAGAATATTTCATATTTAATTAGCATATTTCTTATACCGAATTAGCATATTTGTATATCTAATTTTACATATTCTAATATTTCGCTGTCCTACCAAACAGTTAATGACACTTTAAGAATACTACACTGAATTGAATTCAGTACTCGTCGACTCGACAAAGCTGGGTCTTAAATTTCAGAGGGTTGGGGTGGGGGGGGTACTTGAACAATGAACGAGGTACCTTTACACAGGAAGATATGCAAATTAAGGTCTCACGTCCCCTGGAAAGACCGGGGGGTGGAGATGGGTGTGCGTGGGGGGGGGGGGGGGGGGGGGGGGGGGGGGGGGGGGGGGGGGGGGGGGGCATTTAAACCGGGGAGTAGAAGAGACACGAGACTGAAATCACAGCTAATTCGTTTTAAATGGAACTCAGTTTTCCCGTGCAGTTTTATCGCACGAAGAGGCTCCCAACTGAATTATGCAGGAGTTGGATTATTTCCAGTTTTTAAAATTTCATTTTTAACTTTCATTTCTACTGCTGTTTAAATCTTAGTCGGGGAGAAGACAGTGATACAAAATTATTATTATTATTATTATCATTATTATTATTAATATTATTATTATTATTATTATTATTATTATTATTATTATTATTATTATTATTATTATTATTATTATTATTATTTTATTCAGAAGATGAAGGACCCTTTTCATATGAAGCAAGCTCACAGGGGCCATTGACTTGAAGTCATATATTATTATTATTATTATTATTATTATTATTATTATTATTATTATTATTATTATTATTATTATTATTATTATTATTATTATTATTATTATTATTATTATTCAGAAGATGAAGAACCCTTCCCATATGGAACAAGCCCACCACCACGACTGAAATTCAAAAGGCTTCCAAAGAATATGAAGGTGTTCATTCGAAAGAAGCAACAAAAGGTAAGGAAAAATAGAGAAAAAAAGGAGATTAGTTATTAGAAAAACGGACAAATTAACAAACACACAAATAAACAGATACAAATATAAGTAAACGATTGAAAATTATGAAAACGAGGCTGTTCCCCAGTCAGTAGGGAGGGAGGTTGTTCCACAGGCTATTCATTTGAAGGAACTTGTTCGATGTGTTCCATTACTACAAAGGGGTGACTTCGAGAAATGTGTATTATATTTTCAAAGCAGATTTATATTTTCGAGGATTGAGCAATTAAAAGTGACGGAAAAAGTGATAAAAGTTTGTTGGCGCAGCTTCCATTTTTAAATTGGACTGATGAAAAAAAAAAATCAGAGGAATGACAGAATTAAGAACAAGTTAGAGGATGAAGGACATCTGAGATGCGTTAAAAAAAAACATACGAACGTTTCACAGAAGAAACCATAAATACATGAAAATAAATTTCGATATAAACGTCCTCATACATTCCTGTCAAAATAGAATGCAAACTATGACGAAAAAAATAAATGACCAAACTTCGACGGAAGGAAAAAGAAAAAATACAACGACTTTTAAAAATCGTTTTAGACTTCCGGAAACAGTTTTGGGAAATTCTTCCCAAAACAAGCGTCGTCGCAACTCCGATTGTCATGATTTTATTTGGCGTGATTTCAGTCGCATGCTTTTATTCGCCATGATTTTATCTCCACTCAGACATCCGACGAAGCTGAAAAAAATAAATATCGACAAATATTCATGACGAATATTGACGAATATTTTTATGTGTTTGATATTTTCATTGCAGTTTGATATTCCGGCAAATTCGCGTTTCGCTCCGGCTGATGAGATGCCTACGAAAAGTGAGCGGGGAAAAATGTGTATATATATATTTTGTTTGAATCTGCGAAATAATTTTGTTTAGGGAAATAAGAAATATATACTACACATTTTTTGAACGGCTGATAACCTCGCTGGCAATTTTATTCGAAGAGGACGGGGTATTCAAATGAAGAGTTGCGTAAATAAATAAGTAA
>NC_061105.1:19317876-19332876 GCF_015104395.2 Macrobrachium nipponense | reverse complement strand
ACGTCATCTATTTCGTTCTTTCGCTCTTTTTTCAGCAGGCAAAAAAACGTCATCCATTTCGTTCTTTCGCTCTTTTTTCAGCAGGCAAAAAAACGTCATCCATTTCGTTCTTTCGCTCTTTTTTCAGCAGCAAAAAACGTCATCCATTTCGTTCTTTCGCTCTTTTTCAGCAAGGCAAAAAAAAAAAAGTCATCCTTTCGTTTTCTTTCGCTCTTTTTGGCAAAAAAAACAGCAGCAAAAAAACGTCATCCATTTCGTTCTTTCGCTCTTTTTATCCCCAGGCAGAAAAACGCCATCCACTTCGTTCTTTTGCTCTTTTTTTTCCCAGGCAGAAAAACGTCACCCCGCCTTAAATAATATACTTAAAATTTGTATCGTTGTGAAGGAGACGAAAACTAAAATATGGAGTGAGTAAAAATATTCTTATTAAGTTTAACACTCGTACAACGTAAATCAGGCGAGAAACCGGAATATTCCAGGCACATTCCAGCTCTGAGTACGTAGGGGAAAAATGTGGCCAAAGGAATTTAAAGAATGCAATTATGAAGAACTGGCCGTGTTGTGCATATGTTATATTTTTACATTCGCCAACCAACGCGATCACTTATGGGTCTATATTTAATATTTATTGTTTATTAATTTGCAAGGTGTTAGTGTCCATAATCAATTGAAGCTACTCTTATATAACTTGAAAATACAAGGTCAGAACGAGAATGAACAAGAGAGACCGCAAAACTCCGCCAAGGCTGCGTCATCCAATCAGGCGAATCTAATTGTTCCTGAGAAGTTACATTTGTACCTCTTCCAAATCCCGTCTAATTTTCCTAAATTCGCTCCAGACCCTTTGCGGAATCTTTGAATATATCAGCCTCAATAACGGACGAAGAATCACAGTGTTTTCCTTATCAATATACCGGATAAAATAACAAACAAGGATTCACTCATGACAGACATAAAATCAAATTATTATTATTATTTTTTTTTTTTTTGAAAAGTAATTGCTGCCTCAGTTACATTAATTTATATAGGTAGCAATTACTTTTAATAAAATTAATGCAGCTGAGGCAGCAATTACTGGAAATAAAACATGTTTACAAGAGTGTTTACTTCCAGCATATTATTATTATTATTATTATATTATTATTATTATTATTATTATTATTATTATTTCGTAGATGAGACCTACTCACATGGAGCAACTGACTTGAAATTACATCTTCCAAAGTACTATTATTCAGTAGATGAAACCTATCCATATGGAACAAGGCCAAAGGAACCACTGACTTGAAATTCAAGCTTTCAAAGAATATAGTGTGCATTATGAAGAAGCAAGAAAGAGGAAGTAAAGGGAAATAAAGAGAGAAGAGATATGACAGAAACAGATACCAATTAAGAAGAGACCGGCTTTCGATGCAGTGATGTTTCAAACGCGGACTTTCCATAGCATTTAGAGACTGTCTAATATTCTACTGCAGACTACGAAGGCACCTGATGCCTCGATAGTACAATAAAGGCTTTGTCTTTCGGACATTTGTTTTGGCTTAATCCTTCCCGGCTCAATCTATGTTATTTACAAAGGGCTTACACGCATGTCTTTGTGCCCAAAGGAGAATTTAATCCGTAATAGGCAACTGGAAGAACATTTTGTGCCCAGAGGAGAATTTAATCCGTAATAGGCAACTGGAAGAACATTTTGTGCCCAGAGGAGAATTTAGTCAGTAATTGGCAACTGGAACAACAAGAAAGTCCATAACAACTTTGCCCTCTCAATCATACACGTGAGATAGTTTATCATAGCTGAAGTAAGGAAGTTATGGTAAAGTAATGAATTTATCATAAGAACAAATTGTTCTCTGTAACAAATATTAACATTTCATATTCTCAGTGTTTGTTTGTATAATTATAGCTTTCGTAGAGTCCGATTAAAAGCTAAGTGCTGACTCACTTATGGTATATACTACAGTATATCAATGAGGAAATGTTGAAAATCTTGAAAAATATGACAGAAGTACACTGCTTAAGTTTATATATATATATATATATATATATATATATATATATATATATATATATATATATATACATATACATATATATAGATATATATATATATAAAGGTATACAAAAATAAAGGTGATTAAAATTTTGAAAATACTATGGAGGAAGAATTCGGGAATATATATATATATATATATATATATATATATATATATATATATATATATATATATATATATAATAGCATGCATAAACAGAAATGTGTTTAAAATCTAGAGATTTAACTAAAAAAGAAATACACAACTTACTATGCATATGATAGTTGCATAAAAAAGAGGTGTTTAAAATCTTGATCAACTATGGAAGAAGTACCCATCTTAAGTAAAAGAATGTAAAAATGATTTACTTACCATTGTGGTAGGGTTGATTGAACCAAAACTCCTTATGTACAATTCACAAGTCACGTTGGTCGGCTCATCTGCGAGAAAGAATTTGAGATGTTACATTTATTACAACAAATACATATAAATATATAAAGACAAAATCCACGAAAGGAAGAGAGACGACGGATTCTACAAGGCTTTTCGACTTCTTGTCCTTTCCTTGGCTAAGTAAAGGACAAGAGGTCGAAAGGCCTTGTAGACCTCTGTTTCCCTTCCCTTAGTGAATTTTGTCTTTGTTGATTTATTCATCACGTTCCATATTTTCGTGATTCGGTTACACACACACACATACACACACACACACACACACACACACACACTCATATATATATATTATATATATATATATATATATATATATATATATATATAATATATATTTCACAAATTATTTCTCTCTCTCTCTCTCTCTCTCTCTCTCTCTCTCTCTCTCTCTTTCCTACTTCACACTAAAGAACTAGATATACTAATTTCTCACTCCATTCTCTCTATATGTTCAAGCCACGTCAACATACTTGTATTTCCTCTCTCTCTCTCTCTCTCTCTCTCTCTGTGAAGGAATAATTGATCAAATTTTCCTGAATCTATGGAACATCCAGAACCATTGCTTACTAAGGAAGAACACACAGTCAAAACCTACATAGCTCATACGTTAGATATCTGCTTTTCATATAATTAGATAATTAAAAAACTATAGAATTCTTCCAATAGTTTATATATTTTTGTACTTAAGCCATAAATAAGAGTATAATAATAATTTAACCTTACTTTACAGGATATCAAGAGAATACAAATTCTTCTAGTAGTTATTATGGTTAAATATCTCACGCCGTAAATAAAAAAAATATATTTCTCCATTTTTATTATTATTGTGTTATATATAGCTCCTCTTCGCAGTTTCTTAATCGTGAAAACGTTGCTGGAATTACTGACACAGAGAAGGTGATCTTTATTGGCTGGCTCTTTCTGTCTTTTTCCTTTTAATTATTTTCCGCGCGCGTGTGTGTGCGCACGTATGACTTAGTGTGTGTGTGTGTGTGTGTGTGTGTGTGTGTGTGTGTGTACAAGGTCAAGCCTCGTTACCTAAGCCACACTGGAAAGGCAAAATTTTAGTAAAAGAAAATAACAGGAGTCAAAGTCCATATGTAACTTTTTAAACATACATGCGCGTGTATGTAATTATTTCCTCACGCACATATAAGCGTCTTGGCTATGCAGAGCGTTACGAAAACATGATCTGTCACTTATTAGTTGTAAATAAATAATAAATAAATATAAATATATATATATATATATATATATATAGATATATATATATATATATATATATATATATATATATATATATATATATATATATATTATATATGAGAGCCTCAGAACCACAAGGTGCTAAACGCCACTTTTTAAAAAATGAGTAAATTGCCCTCAAAGTCTTAGCATTCATTACTCTGCTTCTAAGAAAGATATTGATTTAAACTAAGTTTCATATGAAAGCCCTACCCTTTATCAATGTTTGGTGAAAATTTAAAAAAAAATTGTGGGGTGCGCTTGTGCGCTAGCACCTTCAAAATTGTACGCCTAACCCCCCACATTTGTGTATATTTTAATCATAACCAGCACTTAAACCATAATTAAATGTGTAAAAGGATAATAATGTGTTATTATATTCGTGTTATACAGCAATAGATGTAATAATAATAATAATAATAATATAATAATAATAATAATAATAATAATAATAATAATAATAATAGTAATAATAGCAATAATAATAATAATAATAATAATAATAATAATAATAAATAAAAATTAAAAAATATAATATAAAAATAATATCATATAATGGCAATACAGTATATTTGGTTAATAATATTGATAATAATAATAATAATTATAATAAATGTGTACTCACCATTGAAAATACTTTCGTGGGTATAACAATCATGGAATGTTTTACTGATAATAATAATAATAATAATAATAATAATAATAATAATAATAATAATAATAATAATAATAATAGGAGAAATTTATAATAATATTATTAATGAGAATAGCAAATAATAATGATAATACGTAATATTAGTATTGATGATGTTGACCATGATAACATTCCATCATCATAATGTTTAGCCATTAAAATAATCATCACCAATATCAAAATAATAATCAAACAAAAAATTATAGAAAAATAATACTACTACACTCCCACGTACTATTCTCTCTAAAAAAAAATGAAAATACTGTACAATCCGCTAAAGAACTTGAAAAAATAAGGGGAGGTGGGGAATGTGAAAACTGTGCCGGTGGTGATTGGCCGACCACTTACGGCCAGCCTTATTTGGGGAAAAATTGCTGATTTGCTTAGAGCTAGAGCTGACTACCCGGCTTAGTGGACTCGCGCATCATCCATTGGCTCACTCTTGAGCTGCGCACGTACTTCTTTGTGGTTCTAACTGAGCCCTATGAGGCAGTAACCTCCGCGCGACACAACGTTCATTCATGTAGACAAAATCGATAATTCCTAATGCTCAAGTAGTGATTTCGACCTTTTTGAAACTGCTGAATAGCATAGAAATGCAACAAATGACAGAGGAAAACGTTGCCAAATCTACTGGTACGCCTACTCTATTGGTGGGTGTCGTTTACAACTCTGTGGTTCTGAGGCCCTCATATATATATATTAATATATATATATATATATATATATATATATATAATTATTACATTATATATATATATATATATATGTGTTTGGGGTGTATATAGAATCTATATATATAGATATATATATGCAACCTAATAAGTGACAGATCATGTTTTTTTGTATTTTTTTTTTTTTTTGTATATTTCTATATATATATAAAAAATTTTTATATATATATATATTTAAATATATATATATATATAATATATATATTTAAAGTTGGAATGCTTATCACTGGAACCAAAAAAAAACTAGCCACAGCTAAGGGATTTCAGTTGTCAAAGAAAACGAGTCCTGGTTAGTTTGGAGAAGCTAGAATTTATTTCAAACTAACTCCACTTTTTCTCTCTCTTTAAGAATTTCAGAGAATATACTTTTTATAAAACTAATGCACTACATTTATATCTTGCTTAATATCCACTACAACATTTAAAACCGTCTCACTTTAATGACGTTAAAATCAATTGAAACACAATTCTCCTTGCATTTTAATTACTTACATTTGTAAGTGTTTATTACTTCGTTTATTTATCTCTTTTTAAATAAGTGGGATGTTTTCTTTCTGTATTTCCTCTTACCTCCTTTACTTCTTTCTGATGAACGCAATAATAATAATAATAATAATAATAATAATAATAATAATAATAATAATAATAATAATAATAATAATAGATAAATAAATACATAATTAAATAAAGATTTAAAAGGTAACCCTGACCAAATCTGCCAAACTGGTTCATCTTTTGAATGAATAATAATAATAATAATAATAATAATAATAATAATAATAATAATAATAATAATAATAATGAGACTAATACACACCACCAATATCACAGAAACAAATAACTTGACATATGCAGGAGCAAGATTAGTAGCAGAAGTCAAGGCTGAAGAAACAGGGAGAATAAAACAAAGATTCACTGACATCACGACAGACACAGTCAGACACCAACTAAAGAAAATGCCAAACTGGAAAGCCCCAGGTCCCGATGAAGTCCATGGATACTGGGTCAAAAACTTCAAGGCCCTACACCCAAGAATAGCAGAACAACTCCAGCATTGTATCACTAATCACCATGCGCCCAAATGGATGACCACAGGAAGAACATCATTAGTCCAGAAAGACAAGAGGAAGGGAAATATAGCCAGTAACTACAGGCCTATCGCCTGCCTACCAATAATGTGGAAGTTACTAACAGGTATCATCAGCGAAAGGTTATACAACTACCTAGAGGATACAGACACCATCCCCCATCAACAGAAAGGCTGCAGAAGGAAGTGTAGAGGCACAAAACACCAGCTCCTGAGAGACAAAATGGTAATGAAGAACAGTAGGAGAAGGAAAACCAACCTAAGCATGGCATGGATAGACTATAAGAAAGCCTTCGACATGGTACCACACACATGGCTAATAAAATGCCTGAAAATATATGGGGTAGAGGATAAACACCATTAGCTTTCCTCAAAAAAATACAATGCGCAACTGGAATACAATACTTACAAGCTCTGGAATAAGACTAGCAGAGGTTAATAGCAGGAGAGGGATCTTCCAGGGCGACTCACTGTCCCCACTACTCTTCGTAGTAGCCATGATTCCCATGACAAAAGTACTACAGAAGATGGATGCTGGGTACCAACTCAAGAGAAGAGGCAACGGAATTAACCATCTGATGTTCAGGGACGACATCAAGCTGTATGGTAAGAGCATCAAGGAAATAGATACCCTAATCCAGACTGTAAGGATTGTATCTGGGGACATCAGGATGGAGTTTGGAATAGAAAAATGTGCCTTAGTCAACATACAAAAGGGCAAAGTAACAAGGACTGAAGGGATAAAGCTACCAGATGGGAACAACATCAAACACATAGATGAGACGGAATGCAAATACCTGGGAATAATGGAAGGAGGGGATATAAAACATCTAGAGATGAAGGACACGATCAGGAAAAAATATATGCAGAGATTCTCGAGTCAAAACTCAACGTCGGAAATATGATAAAAGCCAAACACATGGGTAGTGCCAGTAATCAGATGCAGCGCAGGAATAGTGGAATGGACGAAGGCAGAACTTCGCAGCATAGACCAGAAAACGAGGAAACATATGACAATACAAAGCACTAACACCCCAAGAGCAAATACCGGACAGACTATACGTAACTCGAAAGGAAGGAGGGAGGGGACTACTAAGCATAAAGGACTGCGTCAACATCGAGAACAGAGGCACTGGGCAATATATAGCCAGTGAAGACGAGTGGCCCAAGAGTGCATGGGAAGAAGGACTGATAAAAGTAGACGAAGACCCAGAAATATACAGACAGGAGAAAGACAAGCAGAACAGAGGAATGGTATAACAAACCAATGCACGGACAATACATGAGACAGACTAAAGAACTAGCCAGTGATGACACGTGGCAATGGCTACTGAGGGGAGAGCTCAAGAAGGAAACTGAAGGAATGATAACAGCGGCACAAGATCAGGCCCTAACCAGATATGTCCAAAGAACGATAGATGGAAATAACATCTCTCCCATATGTAGGAAATGCAATAGGAAAAATGAAACCATAAACCACATAGCAAGCGAATGTCCGGCACTTGCACAGAACCAGTGCAAAAAGAGACATGATTCAGCAGCAAAAGCCCTCCACTGGAGCTTGTGCAAGAAACACCATCTACCTTGCAGTAATAAGTGGTACGAACACCAACCTGAAGGAGTGATAGAAAACGATCAGGCAAAGATCCTCTGGGACTATGGTATCAGATCAGATAGGGTGATACGTGCAAATAGACCAGACGTGACGTTGATTGACAAAATCAAGAAGAAAGTATCACTCACTGATGTCGCAATACCATGGGACACCAGAGTTGAAAGAGAAAAGAGAGGGAAAAAATGGGGATAAGTATCAAGACCTGAAAAATAAAAATAAGAAGGATATGGGATATGCCAGTGGAAATCGTACCCATAATCATAGGAGCACTAGGCACGATCCCAAGATCCCTGAAAAGGAATCTAGAAAAACTAGAGGCTGAAGTAGCTCCAGGACTCATGCAGAAGAGTGTGATCCAAGAAACGGCACACATAGTAAGAAAAGTGATGAACTCCTAAGGAGGCAGGATGCAACCCGGAACCCCACACTATAAATACTTCCCAGTCGAATTGGAGGACTGTGATAAACCAATCCAATAATAATAATAATAACTAATAATAATAATAATAATAATAATAATAATAATAATAATAATAATAATAATAGATAAATAAATAAATAAATACATAATTAGATAATGATTAAAAAGGTAACCCTGACCAAATCTACCAAACTTGTTCATCTTTTGAATAATAATAATAATAATAATAATAATAATAATAATAATAATAATAATAATAATAATAATAATACTAATATTATTATCATTATTATTATTATTATTATTATTATTATTATTATTATTATTATTATTATTATTAATCATAGAAAATAAATAATTAAATAAATAACATAATTAAATAAAGATTTAAAAGGCAACCCTGACCAAGTCTAACAAACTTGTTCATCTTTTAAAATTGATAATAATAATAATAATAATAATAATAATAACAATAATAATAATAATAATAATAATAATAATAATAATAATAATAATAAATAAATAAATAAATAAATACATAAATAAACTAAGATTTACAAGGCAACCCTGACCAAATCTGCCAAACTGGTTCATCTTTTGAATAATAATAATAATAATAATAATAATAATAATAATAAATAATAATAATAATAATAATAATAATAATAATAATAATAATAATAATAAGTAAATAAATAAATAATAAATAAATAAACATTGCCGCAACCTCACCATCAACAGGAAACATTTTTATTTTTTTTCATTCCAGTTATGATTCGGTGTCTTTTGATCTCTGACGGAGCTCATTAGCATATCACATCTGGAATCCCTCATCTGATGAATCTGATGAATCAGTGAAGAACGCCTTAATCACTCGCCCCCCCCCCCCCACCCCTCCTTCCCCACCCCGATCCTGGTAGGTACCCCCCTCCTAGAAGACACAGAGAGAGAGAGAGGAGAGAGAGAGAGAGGAGAGAGAGAGAGAGAGAGAGGAATTATTTATGAGGTCGAAACTGCTGGGTAGTTTTCCACAGGTCAGTGGTCACGCTAAGCGTACATGAATTCACGCCGGAATAACTGGTGGGAATAAGGCGAAACACCCTAACATTTCGTAAGTAAGGACAACTGTAGGCGAAGATTTTTCCATATTTAACATACTATATTATTATTATTATTATTATTATTATTATTATTATTATTATCAAGGATATGTACCCTATTCATAAGGAACCCACCACAGGGGCCACAGACTTGATATTCAAAGGCTTCCAAAGAATATTATTGTGTTCATTAAAGAGAATTTTTTTTTTTTTTTTTTTTTTTTTTCTCTATCACAGTCCTCCAATTCGACTGGGTGGTATTTATAGTGTGGGGTTCCGGGTTGCATCCTGCCTCCTTAGGAGTCCATCACTTTTCTTACTATGCGCGCCGTTTCTAGGATCACACTCTTCTGCATGAGTCCTGGAGCTACTTCAGCCTCTAGTTTTTCTAGATTCCTTTCAGGGATCTTGGGATCGTGCCTAGTGCTCCAATGATTATGGGTACAATTTCCACTGGCATATCCCATATCCTTCTTATTTCTATTTTCAGATCTTGATACTTATCCATTTTTTCCCTTTCTTTCTCTTCAACTCTGGTGTCCCATGGTATTGCGACATCAATGAGTGATATTTTCTTCTTGATTTTGTCAATCAACGTCACGCCTGGTCTGTTTGCACGTATCACCCTATCTGTTCTGATTCCATGGTCCCAGAGGATCTTTGCCTGATCGTTTTCTATCACTCCCTCAGGTTGGTGCTCGTACCACTTATTACTGCAAGGTAGCTGATGTTTCTTGCACAGGCTCCAGTGGAGGGCTTTTGCCTATTATTATTATTATTATTATTATTATTATTATTATCAAGGAGATGTACCTTATTCATAAGGAACAAGCCCACCACAGGGCCACTGACTTGAAATTCAAAGGCTTCCAAAGAATATTATGGTGTTCATTAACACACTGTTGTTCCAAGTGGGAGACTTGAAACATCGAATAGATCTTAACAAACAGCAGTTCCAAGCTGGAAAATGTTTGAAGCGCCGAAAAGGATCTTAGCACAGCTTTTCCAGTTCTGGAAACGTTTGAAACGATGATAAACTCTTGATAAAAAAAACAAGACGTGAGCCGACATCCAGCTTACTCGAGGCGTGTGCTAAAAATCGACGGTCAAATAGCGTGCTGTTTCACCAATGAAAATTACAATATATTTCCTTTCCTAAAATTCCTGTTTTTTTTTTTAACTCAAAGCGAGACACCTTTTCCAGACCTTTATAGGCTTTTCCATGGAGCTCTCCTACCCCCCAACAAGAACAGCAACAGCAAGAACAACCATAACAACAAGAACAAGAACAGCAACAACAAAGTAGTTTGTAAGGCTTACCCCCCGAGCAAGGGCACATTTCCAACGTCGCGGCCTTTGGGTACCCAGCCTCTGCATTAATAACTCCACCGCAAGAGTATCCAGGAATTCCAGGGTAATCCAGGCGCATATACACCGAATGCATAATTGGGGTCAGTCCACGGGAGTCCATCAGTAATTATTGATGATGATCCCTTCAGACGGCGAGAACCGTCCGTACCAGGCGAGGTAATGCGGCCAATGAAGACGTTTAATGGTTTACTGGATACGAATAATCGTAGGTCGAGACCCGCTCATTAACCCCATACGGGATCAAACGGTTCTAACCGGTTTTTGCAAGCGCCAACATACGCGTGCATATATGTATAAATAAATAAATCAATAAATAAACAAATAAATAATTAAATAAACATATATATATATATATATATATATATATATATATATATATATATATATATATATATATATATATATATATATAGGTCAATGACATTGTGGCCCTGTTCCATAGGAACATTGTTCGGCTTCTGAGTAATATTATAATAATATATATCTATTTATATAAAATTAATATATAATATATATATATTTATATATATATATATACATATGCAGAAGCCAGGTACTATGTCGTACCTCTAAGTAAATGGGGATACAATCCACAATGAAGTAAAATCCTCTTGTAGTTTAAAATATATATTTCTTGTACAGGATTAAAGATTTCGACCATCAACTGTAGTCTTGTTCACTAAAGTGAACAAGACCACAGTTGATGGTCGAAATCTTTAATCCTGTACAAGAAATAATATATTTTTAACTACAAGAGGATTTTACTTCATTGTGGATTGTATCCCCATATATACTATATATACATATATGTATATATATACGTATATATATGAATATATATATATGTATATATATATAGTATTATATATATATATATATATATATATATATATATATATATATATATATATATATATATATATATATATATATTATATATATATATGCGCAAGTATATATAATTGTGTTTTAGAGAGAGAGAGAGAGAGAGAGAAAGGTAGTTCAGAGCAGGCAACCAAACACCTCGTCATTAGCAAACCACTTAATTAAAAAAACATCCCACGCCCCCCCTTCCCCCCCCCTTCCACCCCCCCCCCCCCCCCGCCATCTCCCACCCCCTCCCACGAAATGTTAGCGTTGCCCGTTCAAGGAATCTCGAAGGGAAATTACGAGAGAGAGGGAGGATACAGGGAGAGAAAAGGGAGCAGAGAGAGGAGAGAGAGGGACGAGAGAGAGATGAGAGGAGATGAGGAGATGGAGAGAGTGGGAAGGGCGGGTAGGGAGGAGAGGGGGAGGGGGCAGAGGGGAGAAACCAGGAGGAGAGAGAGGAGAGAGAGTGGTTCGTATTGTTTTTGTCTTGTTTTAGCGTGTGAAGAAAAGTCTCTGCCTCCGACCATCGACTGGAAAATCAAAATGTTCCAGCGCTGCCAATTTCCAGAGAAAGTTCAGAGTTGAATTTATCTGCTTTCCAGCCAGGTGACTTTACCCTGTCTTCTCAGATATGACGCTTGTTCAACGAGTTGCGTTTTTTTTGTTCTCGTCGTGTTCTTCTTCGTTAATTGATGCTTAAGTCTCTTGTGTTATCTGTTGGAATCTGTAGCCTTATATTTCTTGTTGCTAGAAATTCTGTCAACTGTTCTACGAGATTTGTTCGTTTTTGTGTGTTCTCATTGTGTTCTTCTTCGTTAACTGATGCTCAAGTCTCTTGTGTTATCTGTAAATTGTGTTGGAATCTGTAACCTTATATTTCTTGTTGCTAGAAATTCTGTCAACTGTTCTACGAGCTTTGTTCTTTTCTTTTTTTTTTTGTTCTCTCGTCGTTTTCTTCGTTAACTAATGTACAAGTGTCTTGCGTTATCAGTTGATTATGTTGGTATTTGAAACTAAATCTTTTTGTTGCTAAAAGCTCTCTGTTAATTGTTCAGCGGGCTTCGTTCTTCCTTTTTGTTCTCTCGTTGTGTTCTTCGTTAACTGACGTCTAAGTCTCTTGTGTTATCTGCTTATTGTGTTCGCATCTGTGGCTATATATTCCTTGTTGCTAGAATCTCTATTAATTCTTCTTCTTGCATTTATTTACTTGCCTTCCAGATTTCTTCTGAACTATGGTGCTATTTTTCAAATCTTCGCACAGCACAACATTGTCCATTAAACATCGACCAGTTGTATAAACTTACTTTGGTGTTTATTTAAACATTTCCATGATACACAATTATATTATGCGTACACAGGAATTCATCCCCGATTGATCAGTCTAGTCTTTTATATATATTTATATATATAATATAATATATATATAGTATATATTATAATTTTATATATATTTTTAAATTTATATATAATAATATATAGGCAAAATTCATTCTGATTTTATAACCAAACTTTTCGTATTTCCCATTATTCTCTGTTACATCTTTAGAATGGGCGTCATGGAAGTTTTTTTTTTTTTTTTTTTTTTTTGTTTTTTTTTTTTTTTTTTTTTTTTAAGGCAATGGCTCCTGTGAGCTTGTTCCATATAAATAAGGTTCTTCTTCTTCTTCTTCTTCTTCTGAATAATAATAATATTAATAACAGTAACTGATCATGAACTGGGCTGCCTAGGAACCTGGAAAGTAGAGTAATTGTCTATAAAGGTGACTCAGAATAGCAGGGATTGACATCAAAGGTAGCAATGGTTGTGTCAGGAAGACACAAGTTGGGTAAAACTTATGTATTCAGTTGAAAATTTGCAAGAGACGGATGATCCAAGAAAGGAGATGAAAATTGTGAAAGAGATTTTCTGGGTGAGTCTGGATCTGTGCTGGTGGGGTTACAAAACCCCCGCCGACAAAACCCACACACGACAAAACCCCTACACGACAAAACCCCCACATGACGAAACCCCCACTTACAAAAGCACCTACATATCTTTCAGAAGAAACCTATAGAAATGACTATAGTAGATTCACATCAACCGTGACGCTCCTGATTGGCTGTTGATGAGCCAATGGCAGGGTTGGAACTCTCAGTCCCTCTCGAGAGTTCACATGGGTAGGATCTATATTCCACCTCGTTTGAGGTACGTCCTTCAAAAGTTTCCCTGAAACGAGGTGGAATATAGATCCTATCCATGTGAACTCTCTCGAGAGAATAAGAGTTTCCAGCCCCGTGATTGGCTTATCAACAGCCAATCAGGAGCGTCGTAAGGGACGGCCTAGACATCACATGCACGGTTGATGTGAATCTACTATAGTTTCATATACGTATGTTTAGGAATTTCATCAAAGAAAACTTATTGAATCTTAAATCTTTTATCAAAAACAAAGGTTAGCAAAGTTTACAGATTTTAAAAAATCCCTTATGAAAAAATAAGATTATAAAGTGAAAATTAATTGATTTTTACATTTTTATTAAAAACAAAAGCTATGAAATTGTACAGATGGCTGTGCTAGGTGACCTGATTGCAAAAGTCAAAACGATATGCCATGATTGGTAGATTTCGAGTCTCTGAAGTGACAAGGAATGGAGTGTGTAAGTTTTGTGTCAGTGTCATTAAGTTTCTGCTCACACTGATAAAACTCTTTCATTTTAAATAGAATTATGTCCCCATTACGTGTTGCCATAGCTCCTTATTTATATCAAATCATAAGGCTTATTTATGTATCGAAATAGTCTGAGATTTTCTTACGTAAGGCAAACATAAAAGCTTTGCTCAAAGGCTAGAATGAAACACTGTCAGTCTCCACATTAATTTCTTTGATATCCAACAAATCAAATTTATAAAAGAGATGTTAATTTCAAAAAGGCCTCTCTCTCTCTCTCTCTCTCTCTCTCTCTCTCTCTCTCTCTCTCTCTCTCTCTCTCTCTTCATAGCCAGCTGCTGCTTTATGAAAACCCTTTTTATCCTACCTTTTGATGTCTCGAAAATAGAACTGAATTGGAATTTACGTCACTTTTCTATTTTACTAACATTACCGGACACTTCTCAGCCTCGTTCCGACTCATTCTCATTTGCATAAACAGTGTTCCCCGTTGGCATCGCCTCGTCAGTCCTTTTTTCGCTGGATTTTCAGAGAACCTTTTTGTGGAACATCAGCTACAAAAATACGTTGGAGAATGATTAAATTTTAGTTCTGACCTACATATTTCACTTGCATGATGATGCTGGCTGTGTAAATTCATGCTTATTAAAGGTTCAGGTGTACTGCTGTAATGTGCCGGTTGTTACTGTTAAGCGAGACTAAAAACAACTATATAACACAGATTTTAAT
>NC_061105.1:19302876-19310376 GCF_015104395.2 Macrobrachium nipponense | reverse complement strand
GACTTTGGAACTGGTCTCAAGTAGTTCATGGGCGTGAACATTGAGTGTGGGTTCGTACGTATGAGTGTGCTTTTCCCCCTACATCATGAAATGTAGTACTACCATGAAGGGGAGACTATTACAGAGAGAGGGCAGAGCCAGGATGGCTTCTGCCAAAGTGTTTGTTGATAAGTGATACTGCAACTGTGCTGAAATGGATAAGCCTTTTCTTTGTTTTGCCCAAAGTGTGGCTGGATTGTATTTGAATATTTATTTCAGAAATGTTCTGTTTATATGATTTTTGATTATGCTCTTATGCTTACCGGGATGTTCTGTCTTCTAACAGGCGATTCTGGAAGAGGGGAATTGTTCTGGAGAAGAGTGGGAATAATCTGGAGAAATGGTGTACTGACTTAATTACTATGGTGTACTGACTATATTGACTGTGTCTAGTGTTATGACTAAACTAATGTTGGTGTTTGATTAATTACCGAGGGTTATCTGAGTTATTTGTGCTACTGAGTTTAACATTTCATTTAATCATTCTGTTAAGAAGCTGAGTTATTCAGTTAATACTTTGCTTTTAAATAAATGCATATTTTTGTAATTCACGACTCTGATTTGGTGACCTTAGATAATGGAGGGGAGGCATATCAAGAGAGAGAGAGAGAGAAAGAAGCAGAGAGAGAGAGAGAGCTATTGGGTATCGAGAGAGAGAGAGAGAGAGAGAGAGAGAGAGAGAGAGAGAGAGAGAGAGAATGTGTTGCCTTTGGCCGCTCTTGGTCCATCGCTACCTTTTAGAATAACGAGATAATTGACCATCTCGATATTACATATGTACATATACACTAAAATAAAACGGAACAGCGGGAGAATCGTTGTACGCATACATGTACAAGGTGTAACATGAGTTTATGCAAATATTTTGGGGAATGAAAGAAAGAGTAATTCAGAGCTGAAAATGTTCTATAAACATGAATTTAGGGCAGCGTTTGTTGGCGAGGAGGATTTTAAAATAACCTTCATCATTAGCGCTGCAGGTCGGTCTGGGATGTGCCTGTGGAGGGGGGGGGGGGGGAGAATGAACGAGGCAAGTGGATTGGATTGATAAGGTTTTAATTTTTATTCCTTTCCTTGCAAGTAATCCAATATAAACGATAAGCTAATAGCGGTAATGTATGGCGTTACATACCAATAAGTAGTGTCATTGTTGCCGAGGGACATTCAGTTTTGAACGTTGAATTCTAGCGCGATTTGTCCTGCTTATGATTGATTCTGGTGATTACTTTAGATGGAGAGCTAGAGATTTTTAAAAATACATTTGAAATCTCTCATAGGTGTAACAAATAAATAAGCCGACCTTTGATGGAGGGGAGATTCTATTAGGCTTACTTTCCTTTCTTTTTTATAGGTGTCCAATGAATACAGCTGATAGCGAAGGAAAGAGATTCAATGATGCATACATTTTTTTCTTCAAATTCTAATCAATACATTTGACTGGGAGGTACTTTATTCACATCGGCCTAATCACTCCATCCTCCCTCTATACAGCATCCGCCCTCCCCCCATATCCCAGGCATTTGCGACGTCCCGCTACCGACCTCCATCGCGTGAAAGCAGTGCTAATGATGACAGTTATTTCAAAATTCCCTTCACTGACAAATGAAGCCTTATAATGCATATGTTTATAGAACATTTTCTGATCAAAATTACTCTTTCATTCATTCCCAAAATATTTGCATAAATTCGTGTTACACCCTGTATATATATATATATATATATATATATATATATATAGATATATGATATATAGATATATATATATATAATAATATATCTATATATATATATATATATATATATATATATATATATATAGTATATATAGATATATATAGATATATATATAGATATATATATATACTATTTATATATATATACATGCACATATATATATATATATATATATATATATATATATATATATATAGATATATATATATATATATATATATATATATATATATATATATATATATAGTGTGTGTGTATGTGAGCACACATACATATATGCATACATATTCTCTCAAATAAAACGGAACAACGGAAAATCTGAATGTAGAACGATATCACTTAAAAAAAATCCTTTTTCATTGTTTTTCTCTGTCTTCATTACCTCCTAATTCATTTTTAAATTAAACTGATTTAATTACGGTTATTGTTGTTTCGGTAGCTGACTCATTCTAGAATGTATATATATCTTCTTTTTTTTTTGTCCTAGACACGTTCACGTTTTTAATTTTTTTATCTTTTATGTAATTTGCTGATACTGAAGTTGGTGTAAAAACTGACCCTTTTCTTTAACTACATTATAATCATAGCGTTTGGCCTTCGGCCTAAATTCTATACTGTATCCTCTATCTACAGATATTAGGAATATTCACTGGTTGGTTCCGATCAGTTATGAACTCAACCATTTGTGAAAATCATTATGGCTTTCCTTTTGATCTCTGGTGTTCTTTGAGTACCGCACAGATGAAAAGGAATTGTTATCCGCTCTAACTGCCGTGTGATCATTCGCGTATCAACCTTGACTCGGTGTTTATGTGAACAATAGCAGAATATATACAGTAGGTTGGGGCGACGCGGAAGCTTTATTCTGTTTATGTGCGAGACACGTGATTCGACTAAATAGATACATATATAACTACTGTGTTTCTGTAGCCGTTCGGAATAAGTGTAATTCATAGTGGCCTTAGCAAGTGAATCTGTGGGTTTCCAGCCAAACAGGTAAGTTTTCTTTGAGGTGGAGGGTGGATGGGGAAGAGGGGAAGGGGGAGGAAGAGCGGGTTAGGCCAACGTATGTATATTCAAAGATACTTCCTGGCTCTCCAAAAGACCTGAGAAGGAATCAGAAGCAAAAGGGAAAGATCTCCAAAAGTTTTCCACGTCTTCCCAGGAGGGAAAGTTTCACGAAATGTCAACAGAACGAGGAAAAATTATCAAATAATGATTAGTGGTTGTCATGGTAATCGCTTTATAGCAAAGAATGATAAGTTCAAGGAAATGAAAATGCCTCTTCTTCGAGGTCTATATAGCCAGGAGGCATTTTCGCGCACGTGTTGGAGGTGCCTGTTCTCATGATGGTTCGAGAATCCCCAGGTGTGTTACAGAAACTCAACAAGCGCCGACGTGTCGTTAGAAACGCCGCAGATATTCGCCTAAATCCTTCTAAAACGTTCCTGGCGGCTCCGGGAGTCTGTGACGTCTGCTGGTAGGCCCCGCCCCCAGATCGCCGTATCTATACGACTGACGAAGTATCAGAGATCAGATCATCAGAGAGAGAAAGAGCAGAGATCATCAGAGAGAGATAAGAGAAGAAGGAACAGACAAAGGATAAGAGACGAAAAAGGCGCTCGAGAAAGTGGTCGGAGTCGAGTCAAGTCGTTCACAGTGAGAGAGAGACAGAAGTTAAGTCGTCCGTAGTTGGAAAGGGAGATATTCCGACGATTGAGCAAGCCTTCAGAGAAGAAACGTCCTACAAGTTGGTTTTGAGGAGTAACCGGCCCTTCGAGTATCGAGAATAGACATTGTTTTCTGCAGTACGGAGTCAAGAAGACGTCTGAAGTTATAGTTCTCCTTTGTGAAGCCGTCGCTTCGAGGATTGATTTTCGACAGCTGCAAAACTGGCCAGCAAGTATTTTCATTACCTCACTGTTTCCCCAGTTCACGCAGTGTAAGATTTTGATTTTGTTATGTAAAAGGAGAAACCATTCTGCATTTATCTTTGTTAGTAAGCTTGTAAATAAACTTTTCTTGTGTTTGTGTTTCTTTCTATATTTGTATCCGCAGTTTCAACTGTTGGTGTTGAATTCTTTTTGTTTATTACAATATCGAACCTGTAGCGGACCTCGACGGTCCTTGACAGTGGTACATCTGAATCAATCCCTGATATTTTTTGCCTTCCAATCCGCCTGAAAATTAATTTAGGAAAATAAAAATAAAAAATTGGCCAAGAAGGAAAAATGTTCGTCAGTGCAAAAGAGACTACAAAAATTGTACAGATACAATGGCAAATCCTCAAGTTTCATAGTAGTATGGGAAAAACATTAATTTCATGGTGTAATCAATATATATATATATATATATATATATATATATATATATATATATATATATATATATATATGTAGAGTTCAGATTTTACAAATTTTTTGGCAAGGTAAAAACATCTATTCGCCACAAGTTCAAAACCGGCACCTACGAGAATACCTACAAACTCAAAAATTGTAATAAGTCTTTGTGATAATAGTAATATCCCAAATAACAGTATGCAGAATCTTGACAAAAATGAGTAATAACCATTTATAATATATATATATATATATATATATATATATATATATATATATATATATATGTGTGTGTGTGTGTGTGTGTGTGTGTGTGTATGTATATATACATACACATATATGAACGCCATAGAAACGTACCATAATAGAACTAACTAACATGAATATCTATTTATAAAGAGTAAGCAGATTCCCCATGGTATGACGAATTCTGCCCTAATGGATTCAGGGCCAAGAACAAAAAACACAAAAACAAAAAATAAAATCATATCCATTGATCACCAATCACACGTTTTCAGAACTCATTACGATCGCGTATTATAATGCAAAGGAGTTTGTTCTATAATAATAGAGGCAGAATGTCAATAATTAAAACCTTTTGATGTTTATTCATTATTTTTGGAATGGGAGCTGTTCACTGAATATCATTCATTAAGTATTCTCTCTCTCTCTCTCTCTCTCTCTCTCTCTCTCTCTCTCTCTCTCTCTCTCTCTCTCTCTCTCTCTTTACCTTGGCCTCCTAGCGTATTTAAACTGTTTGACAGCGATCGATCCCCGAGTAGAACGGGGCAGGAATGAGACGGGTACTGAATAATGTACTTGGCTGTGGAGCAATTGCTTCTTTTGGAGAGAGAGAGAGAGAGAGAACGAAAAGAAAGTTAACGTGAATAACCGTTCATACATTAAAATGTAGTCATTTCCATAATTGCAAACGGGAGAACCTCGACGAAGTATTCTCTCTCTCTCTCTCTCTCTCTCTCTCTGTGCACTAATTCTACTTACGAATTTATGATAATTAACTTCCAAACTACTTAAGACTTCTGATCCTTCCTAGAACTTCGAAAGGGATACCATCCAACTGGGGGGACCCTGGGCCCCCTCCCCAACCTCCCCCCCCCCCCCCCCCGCCCCTCCCCATGCAGAAGCTCCAGCTCTTGAAATCGAAAAACCCGATGCACCGGAAAAAGATAATTATCAAAGCCGAGGGTCATTCCTGGTCATTCCCAAAGTTTAAAAAAAAAAGGAATAAAAAACACTTAATCCTCTGATAAACGTCAGGTGGCGGTCGGCGAGTGATTCGGGAATGATATTCCCATTAATGGCATCTGTTGTCTTTTACATTCCCGGCGTTTTATTCCCGGAATCACTTTTCCTTTTACTTTCTTTCGTTTTGGAGTCTTCTGATCTCTGTGTCTTCAAAGGAGTCCGGATCAGGAGTAGGGGCGGGGGGAGGGCGGGGGAGGGGTTGGGGTTGGGGGCAGGGGTTGGGGGATTTAAGATCAAAGGAACCGCCTTCCGACTCAATCATTAATGTTGAAGGATCTTTCTCTCTCTCTCTCTCTCTCTCTCTCTCTCTCTCTCTCCTCTCTCTCTCTCTCTCTCTCTCTTTAATTCCAAGAGAATTTGGATTGATTTGAATATAAAATACTTTTGGGGAATACCAATGATACAGTGAATATAAAGCTGTATATAATATATATATTATATATATATATATATATATATATATATATATATATATATATATATATATATAGTACTGGTAGATTTTGTCTGGTGGTTGATAAACTGCGGTGCGTCGCAGGAAGTGGGCAGATCAGGACTTTTTATATAAACTGATGTCATATCCGACTTACAAAAGAATTATAACATTAAATTTGACATTGGCTTCTTGCGTTAAAGCAACGTACTCATTTTGATAAATAAAATTAATAATTAACATATAATCTGTCTTTGTCTCTATCTATCAATATTCCCAGTGACAATAGGCAATAAACTATTTCCTTAATTTAACCGAAAAAATTAAATTATCATAAAATATAGTTTATGAAAGCTATGTTAATATATTTTTTACCTGGCTCTGTTTTTCTATTTTAATTATTCTATTTATTATCATTTAGTCATTCATTCCTTTTCTTCTAATCTAATTACAACAACGACTTGCTTTTCTTATCGTTTATCATCTCCCATCACTTCTCATGTCTTAATCATTCCTTCCTTTCGTTATGTCATTCCTCTTGTTCTTGTTGTCAATGATATTTCCCTTCTTTTCCTCAAAAGTCAGAACAATTTTTAGCTTTTTGCTCCTCATTCTAATGACCTGTATGCCTAAAACTCATATTTTTAGACGATTTGCTTTTACTCTCATGACCTGCACACTTAAAAGTCATATTATTTACTTTTTCTCTTCACTCTAATGATCTGTACACCTGAGTTATAATTTTAGACTTTATCTCTTCACACTAATGGCCTGTACACCTACAAATCATATTTTAAGCCTTTTTCCCTTCACTCTAAGGACCTGTACATCTAAAAGTCATATTTCAAGCTTTTCTCACTTTCATTCTAGTGACCTGACCCCTAAGATAATATTTCAAGCTGTGCTCTCTTCACTCTAATGACCTGTACACCTAAAGCTGCATTCTAATTGCCTGTACGCCTAAAATAATATTTTAAGCCTTTTTCTCTCCATTCGAATAACCTGTACACCTAACATAATTATTCTAGCATTCTTCTCTTCACTCTAATGACCTGTACACCTAAAGGTCATATTTTCATCCTATTTCTCTAATGAACTGTACACCTAAAAGTTATATTATCAGCTTTTTAAGCCCTCAATCTAATGACCTGTACCTCTGAAAATAATATTTTAATGTTTTTATTTCTTCACTCGAATGACCTGTACACCTAAAATCACATTTTAAGCCTTTTCCTCTTTATTCTACCAACCTGCACATCTCAAATAACGTTTTAAGCCTTTTTCCTCCTCACTCGAATGACCTTCACATCTCAAATAATATTTTAAGCCTTTTACTCTTCACTCTAACGACCTGTACATCTCAAATAATATTTTAAGCCTTTTTCCTCCTCACTCGAATGACCTGTACATCTCAAATAATATTTTAAGCCTTTTTCTCTTCATTCTAAAGAACCTTCCACCCAATTCGACCTGTTTCTGTCGAGAAGAAAGTCTGACCTACGAAGAAGACCACAGATTCAGAAAGTCTGAAGATCCAACTTTCCGTTTTGAGAGAAGCTACTCCGCAGGTTCCTCTACTGTAGCCATTTCTCAACGCAAAACTGTAGATTCGACTACGAACTTTTCCCACGGGTTTATCTAAATGCAAATGGGCCGGTCCTCATGGGTTCCACAAGGGTTTCTACAGCG
>NC_061105.1:19270376-19297876 GCF_015104395.2 Macrobrachium nipponense | reverse complement strand
GAAAATGTTTAATCGTTCGAAACGTTATTACTTTTAAAATATTCACTATTGGCCAAAACGTTTAAAAAGCTCGAAGTGTTCAAAACGTTTAAAACATTGAAAATGTTTAAATGTTCATAAAATTGAAAAATTTTTAATATCCAAAACATTTGAAAGTTATACCGTTTAAAATGCTTACAGTCATGAACGTTCAAAATGTTTTAAATACATAAAAAACTTAAAGCGTTTAATCTTTGAAAACATTTAAACAATATAATGTTTAAAATCTTCACAATGTTTAAAACACTGAAAATGCTTAAACGTTTATAAACGTTCTTCAAATGTTTAAAAGGTTTAAAACAAAGAAGACGTTTAAGCGTTCAAGACTTTTAAATGTGACCTCGTTTACGATCTTCATAATGTTCATTACATTTAAAACGTTTCAAAAGGCTTTTAAAACTTCAAAACTACAAAAACGTTCAAAATCGTTCAACGCTTGAGAAACGTTTAAAATTATTTATAAACATAATACCCTTGGGAAGGAGGTTGCAATCACCACTACCTATGCCACTGATGTTCCGAGAGGCTCACGAC
Source organism: Macrobrachium nipponense (assembly GCF_015104395.2). NCBI lineage: Eukaryota > Metazoa > Arthropoda > Malacostraca > Decapoda > Palaemonidae > Macrobrachium > Macrobrachium nipponense. Next base: position 19,297,303 of record NC_061105.1, on the reverse strand, counting down.
TCTGGCTAGTGGCATCTCTTGGCGGCCACCCACCCAACAAATGACCATAAAAAAGAAAAAAAAAGTAAGACCTTTGTTTCTGGGCACTGGACAATTTGGATAAACATGACGCTACGACAAATACTCCACCATTCGATTCATATACTGCGGTCACCCACCCAAAAACTGGCCAGACAAAAAAAAATAGTAAGACTTTCCTTTGTTCTTGGACAATGGAACATAATTTGGACAAACGCAACACTATAACAAATACTCTGCCACTCGATTCATATATTGTGGTCACCCACCCAAGAACTAACAAGACCAAAAAGCAAACTAGTAAGACTTTCCTTTGTTCCTGGACAGTGGAACCCAATTTTGATAAACGCGACACTACAACAAATACTCCACCACTCGATTCATATATTGCGGTCACCCACCCAAGAACTGACCAGACCAAAAAAATAAAAATAAATAAAAAAAGTCATAACTCCTCCCTTTTTTGCAGGACACCGGAACGAAATCCGAACGAAAACGCGACGCCACGACAAACAATCGGCTACTCAGTCGTTTTCCGGTTCATATACTCTCACTATGCAAATGGGGAGTCTCATTAGGGCAATTGCCTGTTCGCAAAATAAATATTTGGTGGGGGTCGAAACGGACCGAGAATCGTAACTTGGGAGAGAGGCAGGTTGCCTGATTTAATTCCGTGCTTATTGTTCGTTCTCATTCATTATTTATTCACTGTTTATTCATTTACTTTGGCTGATTCAGAGACCTTGAGGAGGTTGAAACTGCAGAAGGCTATTATTATTATTATTATTATTATTATTATTATTATTATTATTATTATTATTATTATTATTATTATTATGGAATCTCTTCGAAAAAGAAAAATATGTAAAATATAAATCTTCAGTAATAATAATAATAATAATAATAATAATAATAATAATAATAATAATAATAATAATAATAATAATAATAATAATAATCATAATCATAATCAAGCTGTATGGTAAGAGCATCAAGGAAATAGATACCCTAATCCAGACTGTAAGGATTGTATCTGGGGACATCAGGATGGAGTTTGGAATAGAAAAATGCGCCTTAGTCAACTTACAAAAAGGCAAAGTAACGAGAACTGAAGGGATAAAGCTACCAGATGGGAGCAACATCAAACACATAGATGAGACAGGATACAAATACCTGGGAATAATGGAAGGAGGAGATATAAAACACCAAGAGATGAAGGACACGATCAGGAAAGAATATATGCAGAGACTCAAGGCGATACTCAAGTCAAAACTCAACGCCGGAAATATGATAAAAGCCATAAACACATGGGCAGTGCCAGTAATCAGATACAGCGCAGGAATAGTGGAATGGACGAAGGCAGAACTTCGCAGCATAGATCAGAAAACCAGGAAACAAATGACAATACACAAAGCACTACACCCAAGAGCAAATACGGACAGACTATACATAACACGAAAGGAAGGAGGGAGAGACGGGATACTAAGTATAGAGGACTGCGTCAACATCGAAAACAGAGTGCTGGGGCAATATCTGAAAACCAGTGAAGACGAGTGGCTAAAGAGTGCATGGGAAGAAGGACTAATAAAAGTAGACGAAGACCCAGAAATATACAGAGACAGGGAGAAAGACAGAAAGAACAGAGGACTGGCACAACAAACCAATGCACGGACAATATGAGACAGACTAAAGAACTAGCCAGCGATGACAATTGGCAATGGCTACAGAGGGGAGAGCTAAAGAAGGAAACTGAAGGAATGATAACAGCGGCACAAGATCAGGCCCTAAGAACCAGATATGTTCAAAGTACGATAGACGGAAATAACATCTCTCCCATATGTAGGAAGTGCAATACGAAAAATGAAACCATAAACCACATAGCAAGTGAATGCCCGGCACTTGCACAGAACCAGTACAAAAAGAGGCATGATTCAGTGGCAAAAGCCCTCCACTGGAGCCTGTGCAAGAAACATCAGCTACCTTGCAGTAATAAGTGGTACGAGCACCAACCTGAAGGAGTGATAGAAAACGATCAGGCAAAGATCCTCTGGGGACTATGGTATCAGAACGGATAGGGTGATACGTGCAAACAGACCAGACGTGACGTTGATTGACAAAGTCAAGAAGAAAGTATCACTCATTGATGTCGCAATACCATGGGACACCAGAGTTGAAGAGAAAGAGAGGGAAAAAATGGATAAGTATCAAGATCTGAAAATAGAAATAAGAAGGATATGGGATATGCCAGTGGAAATCGTACCCATAATCATAGGAGCACTAGGCACGATCCCAAGATCCCTGAAAAGGAATCTAGAAAAACTAGAGGCTGAAGTAGCTCCAGGACTGATGCAGAAGAGTGTGATCCTAGAAACGGCACACATAGTAAGAAAAGTGATGGACTCCTAAGGAGGCAGGATGCAACCCGGAACCCCACACTATAAATACCACCCAGTCGAATTGGAGGACTGTGATAGAGCAAAAAAAAAAAAAAAATAATAATAATAATAATAATAATCATAATAATAATAATAATAATAATAATAATAATAATAATAATAAGATCTGACTTGAGTAAACTGAAAGAGATGACAGAAAAAAGGCTAAGAAGCAAGAAAACAAGGGAAGAACTCAACGAGAAATACAAAGTACAAAAGAAGATGTAAAACAGAGGCTTAAGACCAAAGCACATAAGATCCAACGGTACATGAACAGGAATAAGGGATACCAACAGAACAAACTATTGGGAACGAAACAGAAAAGACTATACAGCCAACTAAGAGGGGAAGACAACCACCCAGAAATTCCTGAAGCCGAACCAAGTAAGAGACTCTGGGAAAACATATGGAGCAATCCGGTATCACACAACAAACATGCATCATGGCTCCGGGAAGTCAAGGAAGAAGAAACAGGGAGAATAAAACAAAGATTCACAGAGATCACGACAGACACAGTCAGACACCAACTAAAGAAAACGCCAAACTGGAAAGCCCCAGGTCCCGATGAAGTCCATGGATACTGGCTCAAAAACTTTAAGGCCCTACACCCACGAATAGCAGAACAACTCCAGCATTGTATCTCAAATCACCGTGCACCCAAATGGATGACCACAGGAAGAACATCCTTAGTACAAAAAGACAAGAGTAAGGGAAATATAGCCAGTAACTACAGGCCTATCACCTGCATACCAATAATGTGAAAGTTACTAACAGGTATCATCAGCGAAAGGCTATACAACTACCCAGAGGAGACAAACACCATCCTCCACCAACAGAAAGACTGCAGAAGGAAGTGTAGGGGAACAAAAGACCAGCTCCTGATAGACAGAATGGTAATGAAGAACAGTAGGAGAAGGAAAACCAACCTAAGCATGGCATGGATAGACTATGAGAAAGCCTTCGACATGATACCACACACATGGCTAATAGAATGCCTGAAAATATATGGGGCAGAGGAAAACACCATCAGCTTCCTCAAAAATACAATGCACAACTGGAATACAATACTTACAAGCTCTGGAATAAGACTAGCAGAGGCTAATATCAGGAGAGAGATCTTCCAGGGCGACTCACTGTCTCCACTACTCTTCGTAGTAGCCATGATTCCCATGACAAAAGTACTACAGAAGATGGATGCCGGGTACCAACTCAAGAAAAGAGGCAACAGAATTAACCATCTGATGTTCATGGACGACATCAAGCTGTATGGTAAGAGCATCAAGGAAATAGATACCCTAATCCAGACTGTAAGGATTGTATCTGGGGACATCAGGATGGAGTTTGGAATAGAAAAATGCGCCTTAGTCAACATACAAAAAGGCAAAGTAACGAGAACTGAAGGGATAAAGCTACCAGATGGGAGCAACATCAAACTCGTAGATGAGACGGGATACAAATACCTGGGAATAATGGAAGGAGGGGATATAAAACACCAAGAGATGAAGGACACGATCAGGAAAGAATATATGCAGAGACTCAAGGCGATACTCAAGTCAAAACTCAACGCCGGAAATATGATAAAAGCCATAAACACATGGGCAGTGCCAGTAATCAGATACAGCACAGGAATAGTGGAATGGACGAAGGCAGAACTTCGTAGCAAAGACCAGAAAACCAGGAAACATAGGACAATACACAAAGCACTACACCCACGAGAAAATACGGACAGACTATACATAACACGAAAGGAAAGAGGGAGAGGACTACTAAGTATAGAGGACTGCGTCAACATCGAGAACAGAGCACTTGGGCAATATATGAAAACCAGTGAAGACGAGTGGCTAAAGAGTGCATGGGAAGAAGGACTAATAAAAGTAGACGAAGACATAGAAATATACAGAGACAGGAGAATGACAAACAGAACAGAGGACTGGCACAACAAACCAATGCACGGACAATATATGAGACAGACTAAAGAACTAGCCAGCGATGACACATGGCTATGGCTACAGAGGGGAGAGCTAAAGAAGGAAACTGAAGGAATGATAACAGCGGCACAAGATCAGGCCCTAAGAACCAGATATGTTCAAAGAACGATAGACGGAAATAACATCTCTCCCATATGTAGGAAGCGCAATACGAAAAATGAAACCATAAACCACATAGCAAGCGAATGCCCGGCACTTGCACAGAACCAGTACAAAAAGAGGCATGATTCAGTGGCAAAAGCCCTCCACTGGAGCCTGTGCAAGAAACATCAGCTACCTTGCAGTAATAAGTGGTACGAGCACCAACCTGATGGAGTGATAGAAAACGATCAGGCAAAGATCCTCTGGGACTATGGTATCAGAACAGATAGGGTGATACGTGCAAATGGACCAGACGTGACGTTGATTGACAAAGTCAAGAAGAAAGTATTACTCATTGATGTCGCAATACCATAGGACACCAGAGTTGAAGAGAAAGAGAGGGAATAAATGGATAAGTATCAAGATCTGAAAATAGAAATAAGAAGGATATGGGATATGCCAGTGGAAATTGTACCCATAATCATAGGAGCTCTAGGTACGATCCCAAGATCCCTGAAAAGGAATCTAGAAAAACTAAAGGCTGAAGTAGCTCCAGGACTCATGCAGAAGAGTGTGATCCTAGAAACGGCGCACATAGTAAGAAAAGTGATGGACTCCTAAGGAGGCAGGATGCAACCCGGAACCCCACACTATAAATACCACCCAGTCGAATTGGAGGACTGTGATAGAGCAAAAAAAAAAAAATAATAATAATAATAATAATAATAATAATAATAATAATAATAATAATAATAATAATAATAATAATAATAATAATAATAATAATAATATTAGTTTCATTCATAGTTAGAAATCTATATTACAACAGGCTCCAAGTCAAGTGACAAATAGAATTTGTATGAAAAATTAAATAAATAATAATAATAATAATAATAATAATAATAATAATAATAATAATAATAATAATAATAATAATAATAATAAGTCTTATTGAAAGATATTGCTGCATCAGCGGCATTCAACTTGTAAATAGTCTTCTTTATTTTATCTAATAATAGCTTTCTCTCTGCTACTACAACTGGCGTGTATTGCGCCGATATTACTCATCACGAGGAGTCAATTTCGGGGATATTGCTTAAAATTTGTTTATTTGTCACAGAGGAAAATATACGTAAGTCGATCTAGTGGCCAACGTTTCTCGGCATCATCCGAGCATGATCACGGCAGTGGGTCGCAGCAGACTGTAGATGCTGTCAGAATCTACTCAATATATACTAGTAGCATGTCAGCAGGGAGTCAACTGCTCGCTGGGTTTTCATTGGTTGGTGGCGCAATGCGTTCCTGCTATTGGCTGGAGGAAGTTTCCTTCAAGACACTTCTTGTCGTTGAAGGTCGCGCTATTGCAGCCTAGCAGACCGTCGAGGCTGGAGCATGACTTTCGCGCTGTTGCAGCCTAGCAGACCGTCTAGGCTGGAACATGACTTCCCTGGGTGTTGTGTCACGACGGCTCGCATTGTCATTGGCTGCTGGGCTGCTTTTCTCATCTGGTATTCCTTGATTGGGGGTGTCGCTCGGTCTGGTGGTAATTGTACTATTATTTATATTCATGGGTCTTCTTAAGTTGGTGGGGAAGAAAAGCACTTCCTGTGTCGTCATTAAATACGACACAGGAAGTGCTTTTCCCCTGTTTGTTCATTTACTGTGACAAATAAATAAATTTTAAGCAATATCCCCGAAATTGACTCCTCCTGATGAGTAATATCGGCGCAATACTCGCCAGTTGTAGTAGCAGAGAGAAAGTTATCATTAGAAAAATAGAGAAGACTATTTACAAGTTGAACGCGGCTGATGCAGCAATATCTTTCAATAAGTCTTGTTTGAAAGAGGGTCTCCTTCCAAAATTATAATAATAATAATAATAATAATAATAATAATAATAATAATAATAATAATAATAATAATAATAATAATAATAATAATAATAATGTGGAAGTTACTAACAGGTATCATCAGTGAAAGGCTATACAACTACCTAGAGGAGACAAACACCATCCCCAACCAACAGAAAGGCTGCAGAAGGAAGTGTAGGGGCACAAAGGACCACCTCCTGATAGACAAAATGGTAATGAAGAACAGTAGGAGAAGGAAAACCAACCTAAGTATGGCATGGATAGACTATAAGAAAGCCTTCGACATGATACCACACACATGGCTGGTAGAATGCCTGAAAATATATGGGGCAGAGGAAAACACCATCAGCTTCCTCAAAAATACAATGCGCAACTGGAATACAATACTTACAAGCTCTGGAATAAGACTAGCAGAGGTTAATATCAGGAGAGGGATCTTCCAGGGCGACTCACTATCTCCACTACTCTTCGTAGTAGCCATGATTCCCATGATAAAAGTACTACAGAAGATGGATGCCGGGTACCAACTCAAGAAAAGAGGCAACAGAATCAACCATCTGATGTTCATGGACGACATCAAGCTGTATGGTAAGAGCATCAAGGAAATAGATACCCTAATCCAGACTGTAAGGATTGTATCTGGGGACATCAGGATGGAGTTTGGAATAGAAAAATGCGCCTTAGTCAACATACAAAAAGGCAAAGTAACGAGAACTGAAGGGATAAAGCTACCAGATGGGAGCAACATCAAACACATAGATGAGACAGGATACAAATACCTGGGAATAATGGAAGGAGGAGATATAAAACACCAAGAGATGAAGGACACGATCAGGAAAGAATACATGCAGAGACTCAAGGCGATACTCAAGTCAAAACTCAATGGAGGAAATATGATAAAAGCCATAAACACATGGGCAGTGCCAGTAATCAGATACAGCGCAGGAATAGTCGAATGGACGAAGGCAGAACTCCGCAGCATAGATCAGAAACCAGGAAACATATGACAATACACAAAGCACTACACCCAAGAGCAAATACGGACAGACTATACATAACACGAAAGGAAGGAGGGAGAGGACTACTAAGTATATAGGACTGCGTCAACATTGAGAACAGAGCACTGGGGCAATATCTGAAAACCAGTGAAGACGAGTGGCTAAAGAGTGCATGGGAAGAAGGACTAATAAAAGTAGACGAAGACCAGAAAATATACAGAGACAGGAGAATGACAGACAGAACAGAGGACTGGCACAACAAACCAATGCGCGGACAATACATGAGACAGACTAAAGAACTAGCCAGCGATGACAATTGGCAATGGCTACAGAGGGGAGAGCTAAAGAAGGAAACTGAAGGAATGATAACAGCGGCACAAGATCAGGCCCTAAGAACCAGATATATTCAAAGAACGATAGACGGAAATAACATCTCCCCCATATGTAGAAAGTGCAATACGAACAATGAAACCATAAACCACATAGCAAGCGAATGTCCGGCACTTGCACAGAACCAGTACAAAAAGAGGCATGATTCAGTGGCAAAAGCCCTCCACTGGAGCCTGTGCAAGAAACATCAGCTACCTTGCAGTAATAAGTGTACGAGCACCAACCTGAGGGAGTGATAGAAAACGATCAGGCAAAGATCCTCTGGGACTATGGTATCAGAACGGATAGGGTGATACGTGCAAACAGACCAGACATGACGTTGATTGACAAAGTCAAGAAGAAAGTATCACTCATTGATGTCGCAATACCATGGGACACCAGAGTTGAAGAGAAAGAGAGGGAAAAAATGGATAAGTATCAAGATCTGAAAATAGAAATAAGAAGGATATGGGATATGCCAGTGGAAATCGTACCCATAATCATAGGAGCACTAGGCACGATCCCAAGATCCCTGAAAAGGAATCTAGAAAAACTAGAGGCTGAAGTAGCTCCAGGACTCATGCAGAAGAGTGTGATCCTAGAAACGGCACACATAGTAAGAAAAGTGATGGACTCCTAAGGAGGCAGGATGCAACCCGGAACCCCACACTATAAATACCACCCAGTCGAATTGGAGGAAAAAAAAAAAATAATAATAATAATAATAATAATAATAATAATAATAATAATAATAATAATAATAATAATAATAATAATAATAATAATACATAGCTATAAATTTATATTACAATACGCTCCAATTCAAGTGACAAATAGAATTCCCATGAAAATAAAAAATACGAAAAATACGACACAATATAAATGTTTAGTAAACTGCTCACACAGAACAAGAGTCATCTAGAGTATACACTGAGCAACAGCAATTTCTTCTCTTCGTCCCAAGTTATGTTTTATGGATTTTGGGACACGCCCTCCAAGGAACGGTCCTAATTTACCAATCCATCTTTGTATAGTTTCGTACGTCTGGAAATAACGAGGAAGAAGAAGAAGAAGAAGAAGAAGAAGAAGAAGAAGAAGAAGAAGAAGAAGAAGAAGAAGAAGAATACAATTGTCCAGCTCCTGAAACCTTTGTGATGAAAACCTTGTATTGAGAAATTGGAAATGGAATATAAAATTTTGCTCAAAGGCCAACCACTGGGACCTACTTTGAAGAGGTTATTCACCTCTGAAAAACGAAATTGAGACGAAAGGTTTGACAGGTGTTAACAGGAGGAAAACCTTTTGCAGTTCCACTATGAGTCGATTGCTAGCAGACGGTGGAAAGTAAGGTGGAAGATAGTGAGTATAAACGGAGGTACAGGCAAAAGAATGAAAGGAGTTGCAGATAAGGGGGCAGAAAATGCAGTCGAAACTATAGTATATTGCAACATTATTGAACTATTGAGATGTTGCTAGTCCGGCAAAATTCATCAAAATACCAAGGCTGTAGCTTTTAGTAATTTTTTAGGGGCCAGGACGTCTTTCCCTTCAAACTGGATAAAATACGAATGAGTGTTTTTCTAACGACGAATATGCATGGAAGTTTGCAATAAGTTTCAATATCCTTCCAATACGAAATGCAGCCTAATGCTCTCCTATGGATGGAAAGTTGCAATATATTGCAATTTCCCTCGCAATAAGGAATGTTTCCCGGCCGGGAAAATTCCCCAAAATGACAAGCTTATAAGCCTTAGAACTTTTTCTTTTGGCAAAGAAACTTTAGCTTCAAGCTTGATAAAATTCAATATACTGGCCTTATAATCACGAATATGCAACGTAAATTCCTATATGTTTCAATGTCTTTGCAATACGGCAATATTGCAAGCCAGACAAAATTCGCAAAGATATACACTGAGGATATTTCGTCAAATAAACCAACTTTTTCTTCAAACTGGCTAATTAATATGCCTACGAAATTGCAATGCATCGCAATTTCCTTGCAATAAGGCAATGTTGCAATCAGACTAGGATTCGTCAGAAAGCAAAGCAATAGCCAAAGGATTTGTACGTAAGCCAAACTGATCTTGCTTTCGAACAAGGGAAAACGCAGCTTATCGGCCCCCCAACGACGAACATAAAATGTAGTCGAAATTGCATAATATTACTGATGTACAGCATAACGCTCCCACAAGTCAAAGCATTGTTGTCTTAATCCTCTAAATGATGTCAAATTAATGAACGGTATTTCTCAGTAATCATGAAGAATAAGAATAAAGTTTGCCGTCAGTATTATCATTCAACTCTTTCGGAATTAAATTATTGTTAAGTTAGAGGCATTTTCAGGCTGGAAATGTTTGTATTTTAACGTAATTTGCGTGGAAAAAAAAATTTATTATTCCAACATGTTTAAGTCAGCATATATACTGTACTTCATCCTTTCATTGACAATTCCTATTCATGTTACTACAATGGACCTTCCTACCTTAAGCATTGCCCGATACTTTTTAGATAATTTGGTATATCATAATATGATGATTTCTTTGCACATCGATTTCTATAGTTGAGTTGAGGAGGCGTCTGTATATATTTTATCTGTTTATGATGAATATTAATAATATATCTTCAATATTTTAGCTATAGTTTGTTATTCTTGAATAACATTGAGAATGCTTATTTTCGAGAAATATACTGACAATTCTTTTTACAAAAGTATGTTTATTTGTTTCCTGCATGTATTTGGTCAGAGTAAAATATGCCGGGACCTTCATGCCTACGAACAGTAATAGAAGGGTTGACGGAACTGCCAATCTATTATATAGCTTTTAAAGCAGATGAATTTAATCCAGTTCGTTATTTCTCGTAGTCTGTAGTAAGTTCAGAAACCTGAATTTAAGTAAATCTATTTTAATTCGTATTCTATGCTCAGAAGTGCAGTATTCTCGTCCAAAATACGACGAGGCATTCAATTTTGTTGGGATGCCTGGATCTTCATATCGTCTATGACGGGCGATGGCATTTTCGCTATGGGGGACAACTGTAGGCAAGTTGATTTTTATCGTCTTCCTTTACATCGATTTTTGGGTCATTTTTCCTTTACTTGAAATACTCATTTCCAATTGAAGTTGTATTTAGGTATCCCAGTAAACTCGTCATTTTAAATTATGAGGAAAAGTAGGGAATAAGAGTAATTTAACTAGTTTCCTTACCCATCTTTGAAAACGCAGATAGACCGCTTAAGCTGACTTCTTAGGTGGCCAATAGATGGCGTCAACGATTTGCTTATAGTAAAATAAATCCCCTGCATTGTTCTGTGGAGAAAGGACCGTTTGGTGGCCACGTGGCCACCTTAAGAGTATACGGAGAATTAAAGCACGATTTCATTAATGGATCATTTTGATACTATTTCATAACATAGTTGGTGGAAAGTTCCCATTTACCGTTGGTTTAGTTAGGAGGCTGAAACTGAACTCAAACTGAAGCATAATCTATTTTTTGAACACATGATAACTTTCTATTATCACATGACTGATACAGTTTAGGTTCATTCATATGAAACTAAGCCAAGACTATAACATACATACATACACATATATATATATATATATATATATATATATATTTAGACCCGAATAATTAAATCACAAAGTCATGAACAGGTTATGCAATCATTTCATTCAAGAATTACTTACGCAGATGGCTGTTGTAAAGGACAATAAATATCCACACTCATTACAGTGTCCCAGACGGAGGTGCAGTGTGCAACATTATAATGATGAAGTCAACACAGTAATGTTGAAATGATTGCTAAATTCGTCGAAAACAGCGACGCAATCTTTCCTTCTAACTGTGTGAAATGGTTGTCATTGGGCTTCTAATGACCGATTTGCATGAAGTTCCAATATTTTACATCTTGCAATACAACAATGTTGAAAGTAAGGAAAAGTTCGTCGTCATAGCAAGGAAATAGCTCTAGGATATTTTTCTGGGAACAATACTCTGAAACTGGATAAATTGCAGGTCTTAAGTGGCCTGCGTGCATGCATAACTAACTTTTATCAATATGAGTTTGCAATACTGCAATGTTACTATAGCTGGCTCACTTAAGGTAGATTCTTGGGTGAGCTCTATGCCTACGAGACGTTTGTTTGGCGGCCGCTGATTGGCTGGGAGCTGCCTACCTCCCGGTACCAGCCAATCAGCTGTCGCCAAACGACGTCTCGTAAGCATAGGGCTCATCCAAGAAGCTACCTTAAGTGGAAATATCAAGTCTATAGCCTTGTGTGTTATTTAAAGGAGTTAACAAATGTAACTTGAAATTGGACACAACGTAGTCTATTGGATTTTAGGAAGTCCACACTAGCTTTTAAAGCTTTGAATTGGATAAAAGGCTGTCTACAGGCACCCTAATGGCAAATATGCATTCGAAATCCCATTACATCGCAATTTCCTTGCAACACGGGAAGGTTGCAAACAAACTCATAGCATACAAAATAGCGAGACAGTGAGGATGTTTTTGGGGAACGAACCAGCCTTTGCTACAAACTAAAGAAAGGGAAAGCGATTTGTCTGTTATGCAGGAAATGCGGCCGATATTGCATTGATTGCAACTCCCTTTCATTGTTTGCAACTTCCTTTCTTTGTTCTTCGTTGTGGAATTGTCCTGTTCAGAAGTTTACTTCGACGAATTTTTAAAGTCATAATGTTCACTTGACTGAGGATGAACTTAGTACAAGGTCGAGAGCTTTTAATATACATTAGAGACCATAAACTCACACCCTATATCATTGTGGACCTGCAACCATTGTTGCAAATGTTGCAAGTCTGGCATAAATCGTTAAAATAGCAAATCTGTAGCCTCTAGAAATTTTTTATGGGCCAAAATTATTTCTCCTTCAGACTGGAATAAATACAAATTAATGGTCCTTTTTTATTGCTTGCAACATTGTCCGATAGCAAGGATCTTGAAATATATTGCAAACTTCGAATATGCTTCGAAGTTTGCAATATATTTTAAGATCCTTGCTATAGGACAATGTTGCAGGCAATAAAAAATGCTAATTAGCAACCTTATGATGTTTTCTGGGAGCAAACCAACTAGTTCTTGTTTAATAAAATGCAGTCTGATGTACCCCTAACGTTGAATATGCATATGCAGTTGCAATCTATTGCAGTTTCCTTGCAATAAGAATGTTTCAAGCAAGGCACACTACTTCAAAGCAGCAAGCCTTGGGATTTTTCCTCTTGGTAAACAAATTTTCCTTCGAACTGGATTCAAGGTAATATATTGACATCCTGATCACGAAAACACACGAGAATTTGCAATATATTGTAATGCCCTTGCAATACGGCCATGTTGCAAGCTATGCAAAATTCGCCAGAATGGTAAGGATATACACTTAAGAATTTTTTGTTGAACAAACCAACTTTTCCTTCAGACTGGACAAAACGCAGTCTGTTTGGTTTCTAATGATTAGATATGCCTAAGAAATTGCAACAGACCGAAGTTTCCTTGCAATATGGCAATGTTGCAATCAAACAAAGATTCGTCAGTAAGCAAAGCTATAGCCTAAGGATTATATATATATATATTATATATATATATATATATATAGTATATATATATATATATATATATATATATATATATATATATAGATAGATATATATATATATCAATAGATATATATATATATATATATATATATATCAATATATGTATATATATATATATATATATATATATATATATAGATATTCTTATAGTGTAAGTTTTGTAATGCAATTATAATTGTGGTAATATGATTAATTCACCTCAGAACCTGTGTATCATGTTATGAAACGTATGCTTTTGTGTTTAGATTCCCAAATTTAAAGATGACATGTGTTAAGTAGTCCAACTTTTCATTTTGAAGTAACGTAAGACAGAGAGAGGAAGCTCATAAGCCTTTGAAAGGGTTGTATTCACACTTTGAGAATGTCTTAGCTAAGTTGATTTCTTTATCGGCGCAAACACGTGCATAGGGACCTCCCATGCCGCATTGAGTCCTTTGAGAACCTTCCCTACAATGATCTTAACATAGAGAGAGACTGCTTTGTCCAAGCAGAACTTGCTGTTATCCAACCCCTTGAAAATAGATTAGCTAAGCTAATTTTTTATCGTCCCGATCGGGCCTGTAACGGAACAAGGGGCCTTGTTCATTCTGCTCAATATCCCTATAGAGATGACGTAATATGTTTTCGTCTCGGACGTGTACGCTCAACTACCCCCGTTCACCCGATATGCATATTTACGCATATAAAAGATTAATTCGCTTTTGAGACGTAGCGGCATGCGTTAGAGAGTGTGGGATTGCTCTCAAATCTCTCTCTCTCAAAATCTCTCTCTCGCGCTCGCTCGGTTGCGAGGCTGTTTCATTAACTTAACGTAACTCACATTAATTTTGTATTTGAGAAGGTCACTCAGTAACTGTCTTAATGTATGCGTTGTTTGGGGAATCTGAACATAGTATTATTTCTATTAGTTTTGTGAAGGCGCCCACGAAAGTGTAAAAGTGTGTAACAGGCCTTTCTCTTGAGTGAGAAGCTGCAGCTGTGTATAAGGTATTTTACAAATGTTTTGAAGTGCACTTCGAGGTTTTATTTTACCATTGGATAAAATTATCATTTTCAATACATTTTTCTTTTGCTTTGTTCTTTTGACATATTCATTTTTATATGCTTAATGTTTGTACAGTCAATGCTTTAATTGTTTTCATATTATGAATTATGTTTTTGCATTGTCTTTATTTTGTTTAATTAGTTTGAATAATGTTCTATTATGTAATTGTTTGAATCTAACACTTGCAAATTAATTTGTATTTAATTAAATTTCATTAATTTAATTATTGCTTTATGATTTAAATTAATTAATTTTCTTGATAAACTTTGATTTAATTTTGCTTAGTAATTAATTCAAGAATTAATTAAACTTTTATTTTCAAGTAATAACAAGTTCCCTAAGATTGTGAATTTCACTTATAAATTTTGAATTTAGAAATAAATCTTTGTATTTAAAATTTTTGGAAGAGTTTCATTTACTTCCACCAGTATATAACAATTAGGTATTATATTTTATTTTGTTTAGGTAGAAATATAGAGTGATAATTGTGCCGTTTCCCACAAATAAATCAGAATCAGGGAAATACTTAGATTTTAGATTGTAGAAGGAGTGATGCCCTTTAATTAAGATTACCTCACACCTATTTTAATGAACTTAAACTGATTGTTTTCTTGACTGTTCAGTTATAGAAGGGATCACTATTACCTTTAGAGTATTCAGTCGTTTTGTATTTGTGATGAAGGGTCAGGTGTCTGGCTGTAGTGAGGTAAGTAATAACCAGGTACTTGAACAAACTGTGCCATAAGTACAAAGGGTGTCCCAGACCCAGGAACAAAAGGGTCTCTTGTACTAGCAAGTACAAATGGTAAGTGTAGTAACCAGATACTTGGCAATTTGGGTTAACAAATATTAATGGTGTCCAGACACAGATCTTTGACTACTTCGTGCACTAAGTATTAATGGTATCCAGACCCAGATACTCTTGGCCACTTTGTCAATATATATATATATATATATATATATATATATATATATATATATATATATATATATATATATATATATATATGTGTTTGACATCTTTAAAGATTTGTCAGAAAGCAAAACCATAGCCTAAGGATTATATATATATATATATATATATATATATATATATATATATATATATATATATATATATATATATATATATATAATAAACCACTGATATTTTTTAACTGGCTTATTTAGCAATCTTTTTTCTACAACTTATTATTATTATTATTATTATTATTATTATTATTATTATTATTATTATTATTATTATTATTATTATTATTATTACATATTTTTTAACGATCATCCTTTCATTCTATTAGTCATCTGCACCAGCTCTGTCCCATCGGGTTGCAATGAAAAACTGATCAAGGATGAATGACTGATGAATATCTAGCAGAGTTACGGACTATGCACAATAATCAATGTTGTGATATCCTCTCAAATAAATGTCTTTGGGATTAGGGTTTGGTCACTACTTAAGGATTGGTTAGGATTTCTGTTACAGCAACTCATTTTGTAGTATGGATGTATTCAGAATCTCGAGTGGCTTTATGACTTATGTATGTATGATTGTATGTATCTGTGTATACGTAAGCAATATTATTTTACTGATTCTTGTCACATGACAGAATTCTGTCGATCGCAGATTCTGTCCTTAGAATCTAAGCCCGTCGGCAACATGATACCTGACTGGTAAGTTTAAAACATGTGACTTTTTTTATAATCACGAACATTAAGTAACAAATATCCCTTTAATGTAGTATAATATAACCTTGTTATTTCGACGTTTACATATTGTTCATTATGATAACCCTCAAAGACCGTATTCACATGAAATGAAATAATAACTTGTCATTTTTATATCCTTATTTTGTAGGTTAATGAAATGGGTGCAAATATAGTCATTGTTTATAGTACTTATTCAGTTTTATATATAGGAAAATAAACTGTAATGATCACGTGATTATGGGGAGTTGTCATGTGTTCAAAGTCAAAATGTCTCGTTTCATTTCGAGTTCTTTTCCACTTCTCTATGTTAAAAAACGATCGATGGGAATTTTCCACTACTTATGTAATGAAATAGGATCAAAATGGCCCATTAATGAAATCGTACTTTAATTATGTCTTCGAGTCCACGTATACTCTAAGGTGGCCACGTGGTCACCAAGCAGTCTACAGAACAATGCAGGGGATTTTTGACTATAAACAAGTCGTTGGCGCCATCTATTGGCTACCTAAGATCAGCACAAGCGAACATCTGCGTTTTCAAAGATGGGTAAGGAAACTAGTTAAATTATTCTTATTCCCTACTTTTCCTCATAATTTAAAATGACGAGTCTACTGGGATGTCTAAATTAATCTTCAATTGGAAATTAGCATTTCATGTAAAGGAAAAATGACCCAAAAATCGACGTAAGGGAAGACGATACATATCAACTTGCCTGCAGTCCTCTCTCATAGCGAAAATGCTGCCGCTCGTCATAGACGATATGAAGATCCAGGCATCCCAACAAAATGGAATGCCACGTCGTATTTTGGACGAGAATACTGCACTTCTGAGCATAGAATAGGAATTAAAAGTAATTTGCTTAAATTCAGGTTTCTGAACTTACTACAGACTACGAGAAATAAAAAACTGCCTTCGATTTATCTGCTTTAAAAGCTATATAAAGATTGGCAGTTCCGTCAACCCTTCTATCAATGTTCGTAGACATGAAGGTCCTGGGATGTTTTACTCTGACCACATACGAGCAGGAAACAAACCCCTACTTGCGTCTTTTTATAAGATAATTTATCATTCCTTCACTTGGAAAATCTAATATAAGAAAGCATTAGGATATATATTCAAAATTTATGTCAAATCTGTAGATAATGTTGAATGTAGATGGGAGGAAATAAAAAAAGTTGTATGAATTAATATTTCTAGTTGTAAGGCAGTGCTGAACATCGAGAGACTCCAGAGAGAGAGAGAGAGAGAGAGAGAGAGAGAGAGAGAGAGAGAAGAGAGAGAGAGCCGTCAGTGTTCATCACTCCGTCAAAAGGCATACCACAAAACGGCTGGGTCTCGATGAGGTAATCCTTGCCCCTAAAGGGAGGTATTCATTTCACATTATATCTATCTCTGACTTTTTCAGGAACTGAAAGAAACACCATTGGTGTTGGTGACTCGATATGTTGAATAACATTAAGGAAAAAGAATGACAAACAAGAGAATAAATAACCAGTATTAATAATAATAATAATAATAATAATAATAATAATAATAATAATAATAATAATAATAATAAGCAAGGTAAAGAACCAGAATTTCTCCTTACGAGAGAGAGAGAGAGAGAGAGAGAGAGAGAGAATATCTGGTCATGACTTTAAGACTAAAAATCAGAGAAATGATCAGTGCGTCCTGTGGCCATAACTGGAATATTCCTAGAATTCCTTTTCAGTCGAGTTGATGTTCAAACAAGCTCTGAGGCCGTGTTTGCATAACTGATTAGCAATTGTACTCGGTCGGTCATAGAATTTTGTTTTATTAACTGTAAATGAAGTGATCTATAAACAAACAGATAAGGAAATTGAGACATGACAGGAGCTGAAATGAACCTCGAGTATATACGTACGTCCATTGCTAAGATGAATTAAGTAACTCCCTCAGAATATTCTATTCCACATTGAAATTAGCTTATTCCACATTGAAAATAGTTTATTCCACATTGAAATTAGTTTATTCCACATTGAAAATGGCATATTCCATATTGAAAATAATTTACTCCATATTAAAAATAGTTTATTCCACAGCATGCCACAAAATTCAATCACACAGTGACAGCCCGAGTAGATCTTATTATTATTATTATTATTATTATTATTATTATTATTATTATTATTATTATTATTATTATTATTATTATTATTATTATTATTATTATTAGTACGGAAATAAACGCAGAGAAAATAGTTGTATTGGACAGTTCTATTTTCGATTAATAGACCTGAAAACGATCGTAACTGATACCCCAGTTTCTTTCACAATGTTCGCCATAATCAAGCTTATCTACGAAACTATTGTATATCCAAACGTTGATAAGCAGCACCCTTGCCCTGTCGTCTCTAGGTACGGAAGTAACAAAGCTTATTTTGATGCCATTCTGGAAGGTTTTGGTAAAATGCTTACTTTCTCTCTCTCTCTCTCTCTCTCTCTCTCTCTCTCTCTCTCTCTCTCTCTCTCTCTCTCTCTCACACACACACACACATACACACACGCGAACATACACAGAAATTATATATATATATAATTATTTTTAGACATTAATGTATACTATATAGTATATTACTACTATATATATATATATATATATATATATAGAGAGAGAGAGAGAGAGAGAGAGGAGAGAGAGAGAGAGAGAGAGAGAGAAAGGTTTTTTGATCAGATTAATACTCTCATTAATCCGCCCAAAAATTCCCCAGTTGAAACCATTTAATTCCGGGCAAGGGCAGAGTTAATTACTCTCATTACAATTGCATGATTTAATTAGGATCTGTGCGAATATACAACTCAACATTGAAAGTTAATTCTGGTTAATCTACTGAAGCTTGTCAAAAGAAAATTCACCTTTTAACCTTCGGCCATGGAAAATCAAATAAAACTATTTTATGTTATGTAGCAATACGTCAATAAAAAAATAATACAATTTTTTTTAATAAAGTTACCAATATCAAACGTGTTAAATATGTGTGTGTATATATATTATATATATATATATCTATATATATATAGATATATATATATATATATATGTATACATAGGTGTGTGTGTTTATACATATATATATTATATATATATATATATATGTGTGTGTGTGTGTGTGTGCGTGTGTGTGCGTAGATATATATATATATATATATATATATATATATATATATATTATATATATATATATATATATATATTTATCTAATATGCACTTTTTTAATTCCCTCGAAAAACCTTACAAATAAAGGATTCTCATTTCCAATTGATATTAATTAATTCACAATCTACCTCAATTGCGTGATTTATTTCTTCACACATTCTCTCTCCATTTTCATACCCAATTTCAGAGTATTTTAGCAACATTATAAGGACGTTGTCAACTAACAGATCTTTTATTGACAAGCAAAAACCAAGAATTTTTCTTCCTCCCTTTTGAGAGTAGAAGGTTAGATTATATTTTTCGTTAAAAAAGCTTTTTCTTATTCAGAGTAGAAGATTAAATGTGATTTTTTTTTGGCAAGAAAAAACAAAAGTTTTTCCTCGCTTTACAGAGCGGAAGATTAAATGTGATTATTTTTTGGCAAGTTAAAAAAATGGTTTTTTTATCGTTTTCCAGGGTAGATTAAATTGTGAGTCTTTTTGCCAAGTACAAAAAAAAAAGTTTCTTGTCGCTTTCCAGAGTAAAAGATTAAATGTGATTTTTTATTTTTATGATCTTTTTTTGGCAAATAAATAAAAGGTTTTTCTCGTCGCTTTCCAGAGTAGATTAAATGTGAATTTTTGTGGCAAGTAAAAAAAAAAAGAGCTTTTATTCATCGCTTTTCAGAATCGAAGAAATGTGTTTTGTTTTTGTTTTTTTTGTTTTTTTGGCATGGAGGAAAAAAATCATTTTCATCGGTTTCCAGAGTAGAAGATTAAATGTGACTTTTTTTTTGGCAAGTAAAAAGAAAAAACTTTTTTCATCGCTTCCCAGAATCGAAGATTAAATGTGAATTTTTGGGGGGCACGAAAATCCCATTCTTTTTTCTTTTTTTTTCATCGCTTACCAGAGTAGAAGATTAAACGTATTTTATCTTTTTTTTTTTTTTGGCATGCAAAAAAAATTCCCTCTCTTTCCAAAGTCGAATATTAAATATGAATTTTTTTCATAAGCTTTGGTTATTAACCCGAATTTGAATCGTGTAACCGTAAAAACCCAAATTAAATTATGAAATTATAACGAGAGTAATTAGCTATTCTCTTGCCCGGAATGAGTTAGTTTCAACCTGAGAATTTTTTGGGACAAATTAATGAGAATATTAATCGGATAAAAATCTCTCTCTCTCTCTCTCTCTCTCTCTCTCTCTCTCTCTCTCTCTCTCTCTCTCTCTCTCTCTCTCTCCCAAGATTTTATAATATCGGTTTGTGTTCATCAGTCTGAATAACTTGAAGGTCAAAGGCATATTTCCATCATCACTGCCCCTAGCCATTGCAACGCCAGTTTGGGTAAATCAATCAATCAATCAGCGGAATGCATGCGTAACCATAAGCACACTTCGGGCGCCGATAACCCGAGCCAATGCGACGCCAGATCAGGAAAAGAGCCAATCGATCAGCGAAGATTATGCATATCCAAAATTATATGTCCGCTGTCAGTGACTCTTGTCCCTGCGACGCCAGTTTTAATCGGCCGATCAATGAATCGACGACCGCGAGATTTCAAAGCAGGTCAGGATTATGAATAAGCGCCATTTAGCTTCGCAAGAAGGATCGGATCAGAGAAACAGCTAATCCGTAATCCGGTGTCATATCGAGCCGTGATGGAAACGGGTTGCTCATCCGGCATCGGCTTACGTCCGGAAAAGCCCTAAACTTACCTGCTGCCTGAGACCTAAGCAGCCAATTAGGTACAAAGGTGCTTAACCGGATCCGAATCCGGATCTACTACCGGATAATTATTATTATTATTATTATTATTATTATTATTATTATTATTATTATTATTATTATTATTATTATTATTATTATTGTGTCATTTATTATTATTATTATTATTATTATTATTATTATTGTGTCACAAAAATCCATATCAGAGCTCGAAAGTCTTCGTTGATTTTACATAGTAATATACTTTGGCATATAATTGTGGATTTTCATGACACATTTTGTTCTTTACGAGATTGTGAATTTCTTCTTCTTCTTATTATTATTATTTTTTTTTTATCACAGTCCTCCTATTCGACTGGGTGGTATTTAATAATAGTGTGGGGTTCCCGGTTGCATCCTGCCTCCTTAGGAGTCCATCACTTTTCTTACTAAGTGCGCCGTTTCTAGGATCACACTCTTCTGCATGAGTCCTGGAGCTACTTCGGCCTCTAGTTTTTCCAGATTCCATTTCAGGGATCTTGGGATCGTGCCTAGTGTTCCTATGATTATGGGTACAATTTCCACTGGCATATCCCATATCCTTCTTAGTTCTATTTTCAGATCTTGATACTTATCCAATTTTTTCCCTCTCTTTCTCTTCAACTTTGGTGTCCCATGGTATTGCGACATCAATGAGTGATACTTTCTTCTTGACCTTGTCAATCAACGTCACGTCTGGTCTGTTTTGCACGTATCACCCTATCTGTTCTGATACCATAGTCCCAGAGGATCTTTGCCTGATCGTTTTCTATCACTCCCTCAGGTTGGTGCTCGTACCACTTATTACTGCAAGGTAGCTGGTGTTTCTTGCACAGGCTCCAGTGGAGGGCTTTTGCTACTGAATCATGCCTCTTTTTGTACTGGTTCTGTGCAAGTGCCGGGCATTCGCTTCCTATGTGGTTTATGGTTTCATTTTTCGTATTGCACTTCCTACATATGGGTGAGATGTTATTTCCATCTATCGTTCTTTGGATATATCTGGTTCTTAGGGCCTGATCTTGTGCCGCTGTTATCATTCCTACAGTTTCCTTCTTGAGCTCTCCCCTCTGTAACCATTGCCATGTATCATCGCTGGCCAGTTCTTTAGTCTGTCTCATGTATTGTCCGTGCATTGGTTTGTTGTGCCAGTCCTCTGTTCTGTTTGTCATTCTCCTATCTCTGTATATTTCTGGGTCTTCGTCTACTTTTATCAGTCCTTCTTCCCATGCACATTTGAGCCACTCATCTTCACTGGTTTTCAGATATTGCCCCAGTGCTCTGTTCTCGATGTTGACGCAGTCCTCTATACTTAGTAGTCCTCTCCCTCCTTCCTTTCGTGTTATGTATAGTTTATCCGTATTTGCTCTTGGGTATAATGCTTTGTGTATTGTCATATGTTTCCTAGTTTTCTGGTCTATGTTGCTGAGTTCTGCCTTTGTCCATTCCACTATTGCTGCACTGTATCTGATTATTGGCACTGCCCATGTGTTTATGGCTTTTATCATATTTCCGGCGTTGAGTTTTGACTTGAGTATCGCATCTATGTGTTTGATGTTGCTCCCATCTGGTAGCTTTATCCCTTCAGTCCTTGTTACTTTGCCCTTTTGTATGATGACTAAGGCACATTTTTGTATTCCAAATTATTATTATTATTTTTTGGCTTTATCACAGTCCTCCAATTCGACTGGGCGGCATTTATAGTGTGGGGTTCCGGGTTGCATCCTGCCTCCTTAGGAGTCCGTCACTCTTCTTACTATGTGCGCCGTTTCTAGGATCACACTCTTCTGCATGAGTCCTGGAGCTCCTTCGGCCTCTAGTTTTTCCAGATTCCTTTTCAGGGATCTTGGAATCGTGCCTAGTGTTCCCATGATTATGGGTACAATTTCCACTGGCATATCCCATATCCTTCTTATTTCTATTTTCAGGTCTTGATACTTATCCATTTTTCCCTTTCTTTCTCTTCAACTCTGGTGTCCCATGGTATTGCGACATCAATGAGTGATACTTTCTTCTCCTTCTTCTTCTTATTATTATTATTATTATTATTATTATTATTATTATTATTATTATTATTAGCATTCGGAAGATGAAACCTATAGACATGGAACAAGCCCACCACAGGGGCCACTGACATGAAATTCAAGCTTCCAAAGAATATTATGGTCTTCATTTTGAAGAAGTAAGAGGAGCTAAAGGGAAATACAGAAAGAAGATATACGACTTTTTAAAAAAAGAAAAAAAATAATAAATAGATAACAAAGTATGAAAATACAAGGAGATTAGTATTAGGGTTCTAATGTATTGCATCTTCGCTGGAACTTCTGAAGTGTGAGGAATAAAGGATCTCTGGAATGTAGAAGTGTGAGGAATAAAGGATCTCTGGAACTGACAATTGTGAGGAATAAAGGACCTCTGGAATGTAGAAGTGTGAGGGATGAAGGACATCTGGAACTGAAAAGTGTGAGGAATGAAGGACCTCTGGAACTGACAGTTGTGAAGAATAAAGGACCTCTGGAATGTAGAAGTGTGAGGAATGAAGGACCTCTTAGATGCTCCGAAAGATTAAAAAACAGTGAAATTAAGTCATTTACGATTTATTCTTTGCTCCTTCCCATCTTAGTTGCTACCCAACATAGCTGGGAATTCAACAGACCAGCCAAAAGGCTTCCGTCTTGCCCAGGGATCGAACCTAGGATGTTTTGCTAGCGGAGCAAGGCTCTACTTTCATAACTCCATTCATATTTAACATCCACACTTCATTTCGATAAAGGAGAATTTGGCTCAACAATCCCCCTCTTTAAACACAATCTTCTGCGGGGATCCTGCTGCCTTCCTCGCTTTGTGGAAAGGTTAATTTTTCCATAAGGAGAACATGAAGTGCTAAAGACGTAAAGGCCGCAACCTCACTCCTTGTGTAATGGCTATCAATAAAAAGGGAGAGTTTCTAATTTAAGACAGCCAGAACTCGAATGAAAAACAACTGTCTGTCAAGCAGAACGGAATATATCTGGCAATTCTTGGCCAAGAAAAACTATACAAACAAACAACAAAACTAAATAAACCTTCATTTTTCTCCCTGAATGAGACGAGTAAGCCGTCTTCACGAAATCTCGAGTACTACTCGAAGCCAACGATCGAGTACGACCCGCCCTTCCCGATACAAAAAACGCCGAGGGCGTAACGTCACGGGAACACGGAAGAGCTAGGCGTATCCGGACGAATTTTTTCTGTTTCTCCCAAGGCGGAAAAAGAGCAAATATTTGAGACTTCCTGAGGCGTCTTGTTTGAATGACTGAATTATGCATCGCCTCTTTCGGGTTTGAAGTCGAGAGCAAATGTCACACTCTTCTACCTACCTGTGCCTTATTCTCTGTTATTTATTCTCTCTCTCTCTCTCTCTCTCTCTCTCTCTCTCTCTCTCTCTCTCTATACACATTGCGAAACGCGTTCTTTGCTTTCTTCTTCTTCTTCTTCTTCTTCTTCTTTTTCTTCTTCTTCTGCATTCGTCAGAAAGCAGAAGTAGCAGAAGAAGAAGAAGAAGAAGAAAAAGAAGAAGAAGAAAACAAAGAACGCGTTTCGCAATGTGTATAGAGAGAGAGAGAGAGAGAGAGAGAGAGTCTGTGTGTAAATCAACTTCAAGTCATGAACGCTAGATCGGGAATAAAGGTTGCTGTAGCTAATGTTTACATAATCTTTTTTTGTTAAATTTAGGCCAAAGGCCAAGCACTTGAACCTATTAGATCATCAGCGCTGGAACAGAAACTGAGAGTAGAAAGGCTTGAACCTATAACAGGAGCAAAAACTTTGGCAACTGCCCTATGAATCAATTGTTAGGAGATGAAAGAGACTATTATCGGAGGTACAGTAAAAGGAATGAAAGGGGTTGTAGTAGCAGCTAGGGGCCAGGGAAGGGATGCTGCAAAGAACCTCAAGTAATGCCTACGGTGCACCACATGAGGTACACTGATGGCACTACCCACCCCCTACGGGATGTGCCTCCCAATTTATAATGAAAAGGTGGAAATTTGGATGTCAATAATTGGCTAGTCTGAATTCTCAGTTCTCAGCTCAATGGTGCAGCAACTGGTGGTCATGTCAATCAGATCCACGGATCCTTCCGGTCTAATCTAACCGGTCACCAGTTCACCGAACTGTCGACAGTATGTGTGACAGCATCGGCTGGGGCCAAGAACTAGGTCGTGGGGCTAGCAGCCTCACTCCTGAAGATCTGCTGCTAAACCAGGAGACTATTTTTCTGTTGCAATATTCTCTAAGCGGCTGAAGTATATATATATATATATATATATATATATATATATATATATATATATTATATATTATGAATATATATACGTATATATATATATATATAATATATATATATATATATATATATATAATGTTTTATGTATGTATGGTTGTATTTGATTTATTATGTATATATATATATATATATATATATATATATATATATATATAAACATATATATACACATATATATATATGTATATGTATATATATATATATATATATATATATATATATATATATATATATATAGTACATACTACATATATTTCAATCATTACTTACCCAATTTTTCCTGAAACGTTAAACTGCGACGACCAATCTATATAAAGAAATATCGTGACTATAATAATATTTGGTCAATCTTTACTTTGATAAAAAAACAAATACCACCATTGTTTACCTACCAAAACTCAGATAACATCATTCCTAAAATCGTTATTACGTAAACGAGATTGTTCATTTTATAATGTAAGAAGACTATTTTTTCTTAGAAGCACTTTGAAAAACCGATTAGTTCTCTCTCTCTCTCTCTCTCTCCTCTCTCTCTCGTCCCTCTCATCTCTCTCTCTCTCCCCTTTCAGAATTTCTCCGCCTTTCCCTCTTTCTCATTTAAGGATAATTTTCTCTCTCCCTCCCTCCCTCCCTATCTCTCTCTCTCTCTCTCTCTCTCTCTCTCTGTCACTATCTCTTCTTTCCGAATCTCTCCGTCTCTGCTCTCTCTCCCTCTCTCTTTCTCACCCAATCTCTTCTCTCTCTCTCTCTCTCTCTCGGCTAACGTCTCATCTCTCTCTCTCTTTCTCACCCAATCTCTTCTTCTCTCTCTCTCTCTCTCTCTCTCTCTCTCTCTCATGCCCATATTCGTTTTAATCATTTTTCTTCTTAATTCCACGGAAGCCTTTTCGAAATGCTTCTTTTATTTTTTGTTTTACAAGCATCCACTCAAAAGCACGTCATCATTTCCACACCGAGAATTTCTCGGAAAAGCAGGGAATTAAAATTCGAAAATTCTAGAACTTTCCATAAAAACGTTTCTGTCTATTTCAGATTCTTTTAAAGCTTCCTCTGACATTTCTTTTATTTCTGGAAGATCCTTCAATTCGGTCCATTTCAGAGATGGCTCATTCAAATCACCTACCAACCACACCCCCCCCCCCCCCCCACAACAAAATTTCCATCGATTTCAAATTCTTTTCAAAATATTACCCAAATGAACATTTCCATCGACTTTAAAATTCCTGTCAAAGTATTCTCTATCGATCCTTAATTTCTTGGATATTCTTCGATTCGGTTCTTTTCAGAGATGGCTCGTTCAATTAGCCCCACCCCCCACACAAAGTTTTTTTCATTGATTTAATTTTTTTTTTTTTTTAATATTCACTAATAATCGTACCCATTAACTTAAAATTCTTGTCAATGTATTTTCTATCAATTCTTAATTTCTTGACTAATCGTCAATTCGGTTAATTTCAGAATATTCTCTACTATTTCTCAACTTCCTGAATATTCCGTGATTCGGTTAATTTCAAAATATCGCTCTTTCAACCCTTAATTTCTTGAATATTCTGTAATTAAACTCATTTCAGGGA
>NC_061105.1:19260376-19265376 GCF_015104395.2 Macrobrachium nipponense | reverse complement strand
TTCCATGCCTGAATTATCATGTAGAGTTCTCTTCTCCTTTCTAGACTATATAATTTTAAGGATTGTAGTCTTTCCCAGTAGTCAAGGTCCTTAACTTCTTCTATTCTAGCTGTAAAGGACCTTTGTACACTCTCTATTTGTGCAATATCCTTTTGATAGTGTGGGTACCATATCATATTGCAATATTCAAGTGGACTACGAACATATGTTTTATAAAGCATAATCATGTGTTCAGCTTTTCTTGTTTTGAAGTGCCGTAACAACATTCCCATTTTTGCTTTACATTTTGCCAAAAGAATTGCTATTTGATCATTGCATAACATGTTCCTATTCATCATCACACCAAGGTCTTTAACTGCTTCTTATTTGTGATTGTCTCATTATTAGGTCCCCTATATGCATATAGCTTTCCTTCTCTGTCTCCATCATTTATTGATTCAAATTTATCAGAGTTAAATACCATCCTATTTACCTCTGCCCAATCATATACTTTGTTAAGGTCTCTTTGTAGAGCGTTCCTATCTTCATCACAAGTAATTTCTCTACTTATTCTTGTGTCATCAGCGAAACTACTCACTACCGAATCCTTAACATTACTGTCTGTCTTCAATCATAATAACAAACAGTATTGCAGCTAACACCGTACCTTGTGGCACACCGGATATTACCTTGGCTTCATCCGATTCTCATCGTTTGCAATAACTATCTGTTTTCTGTTGTGTAAAAATTCTTTTAACCATCTTCCTACTTTATCCACGATATTGTGTTTTCTAATTTTCTTCACTAATATATTATGGTCTACCTTGTCAAAAGCTTTTGCAAAGTTTAGATAAACCACGTCTGTTTCATTTCCGCTTTTCATATTTTTGAATATGTTCTCACGGTGGACTAACAGTTGGGTTTGTGTACTTTTTCCGGGTAGGAAACCATGTTGTCCTATATTAAACAAATTATTTTTTATTAAATGTTTCATAATATTTTTCTTCATTACCCTTTCATACACTTTCATAATATGTGATGTTAGACTCACAGGCCTATAATTACTTGCCTCTAGTCTTGATCCACTTTTGAAAGTAGGGGTGATATATGCTAATTTGTGCTCATCATAAATCTTGCCTGTATCTACACTTTGTCTTAATAATATTGCAAGTGGCTTTGCGATAGAATGAACTACTTTCTTTAACAAAATAGCAGGAACTCTATCAGGCCCTGCAGCAGCTCCATTTTTAATTTCATTAATAGCCTGCACAATATCAGCTTCATTAATATCTATGTCAGCTAAATATTCACCATTTTCGTCCCTTACTTCTATATCATTATCTTCATTATCTATTCTAGGGGTGAATTCTCTCTTATATCGTTCTGCCAATATGTTGCAAATTTCCTTTTTTTCATTCGTTAATCTCCCTTCAATTCTTAGAGGGCCCATTTCTATTCTTCTTTTATTCATCTTTTTTGCGTATGAGTATAATAGTTTGGGGTTTTGCTTGATATTTATTAGGGTTTTTTCTTCCAAGTCCCGTTTTTCATTTTCTTTTGATTGTATAATCTTTTGTTCTGCATTTTCTATCTTACTTTTTAGTTCTATAACTTTCCATGCATTTTTTTCATTTGCAAGACCTTTTTTCCACTTTCTGATTTTCTGGAACAAGATCCTTCTGTATCTTGGTATGCATGACTGATGTTTACTTTTCTTCTTCGGTATATATTTATCCACTATTTTCTCTAATATTTCATATTATATCTCCGTATTTACCCTTATGTCATCACTTACGAAAATGTTATCCCAATCTTTGTTTAATTCTTCATTTATTTCTGACCATTTTATATTTTTACTGTAGAAGTTGTATTTTCCATATCCTTCCCACTTTTTCATTTCTTGCTTATCTCTGTTTTCACTTGCTTTGGAATGGACTGTTAATTCTATGACATTATGGTCTGAAATACTCGCATTATAAACTATTATTTCTTTGACATAATTCATCTCGTTCACAAATACTAGGTCTAAAGTATTTTCCTTTCTTGTTGGCAGGTGATTTATTTGTTGAATGTTGTATTCTAGTAGCATATCTAATAGCTTTTCGAATTGACTCTTATCTTCTGCACTACTATTACTCTCTTTTTTATATGTATAAGTACAACCACAATCTCCTATTCGTTCTTTCCATTCTACGAAAGGAAAGTTGAAGTCTCCAGATAGGAGAATAGTCCAGTCCTTGTGATTTCTACATATATCATCCAATTTTTCTATTATTAAGTCAAACTCTTTAGTATTGAGGAGGTCTATATATTACTATGTTCATTATTAATTTTTCAGATTCAAATTCTACCGCTATTAGTTCACATTCTGAGTTACTATATTTCTCATATATTTTTTCCTTGTTTTTTGTCTTTCCATATATTGCGGTTCCCCCTTGATTCCTATTTTTTCTATCTGATCTATAAGTTTGGAACCCTTTTTATTTGATCATCATTCCAGTCTCTTGGGAATACCAGGTTTCACTTATATTCATTATATCTATTTTCTTTTCAATTTGGGTTAGTTCTTCTAAGTACTCCCATTTTTCTTTTTGAGTTACTCGTAACAAACCCTGCGCATTCATCACTATGATGGTTTGCGTGTTTTCTCCTTCATTAATATTGGTAGTAATAAGGATTTTCCTATGTCTCTTTCCTGTTCTGGTATGTTGTTCTTTTTTTTTCATTTCAGAAATTCTGGACATTAAAAATTCAACTTTTCCTAATATTTGATCTTCCTTCATCATAATTATTCATTTTGTGTCTGAATCTGCAATTTTCTCCGTTTCTGCAATATCCTCTTGCATAATAAATACAGTTATTATCTCTTGAGTAGAATTTTGGAGCTGATGCTTTGAAATTTTTTGCTGACACCTCTGCATATCTCGTTGGTGGCTTGCTTTTTTCTTTTACCTGATATTCTTTATTTCTCTCTTTATTTGTTTCTTTCTTATTTTGGATTTTATTACTTGATTGGTTATTTATTTGATTATGATTCATGGCTACAGGGTGCATATATTTTACATTTTTGTCGAAACTTACATCCTTTTCCTTCTTTTAGGTTTTTGCATATTTTTGGATGCAGATCTCTGCAATCATCCCCATAGCCAGAGAGAGAGAGAGAGAGGAGAGAGAGGAGGAGAAGAGAGAGAAGAGAGATAGAGAGAGAGAGAGAGAGAGAGAGAGAGAGATTCTTAAATGAGAAAGATAGATATAGTCTGGAAGAAGAGAATGGAAATTCTGGATGGGGAGAGAGAGAGAGAGAGAGAGAGAGAGAGAGAGAGAGAGAGAGAGAGAGAGAGAGAGAAAGAGTACACAATCTGAATATTTTACATCGATGAGGATGAAATTATCCATCGTTCTTCAAAAAGATGAGGAATTTCGAGATTAAGCCTCATTATTTTTTTTCTCACGGGGGCCAGGGGGCTGGGGGGAGGAGGGTGTTTAATGTGATATATCTGAAGAAAATTCCAACAAGTTAGTCCAAAGTTCTTCTTTGTATCTCTGAATTATTCAAAATACTTTGAAAGTTAAGAATTAACCGGCTGCCATCAATGGCGTCGGATGGAGAATTTTTAATATTATTATTATTATTATTATTATTATTATTATTATTATTATTATTATTATTATTATTATTATTATGACAGCAATAATGATCAGAACTTCTCTATAGATGAAAAAAAAAAACCGAAAGGTTTTCTGTCCTTTGATCTGAAGACACAGATACCTTCAATTAAGAGGAGCGTTCTACTGCGTCTCTCTCTTTTTTTTTTCTCCATCTCTGCGATACCTCTCTTTTTCCTTGTATTTTCCTCTCTGTCTCTCTCTCTCTCTCCTCTCTCTCTCTCTCTCTCTCTCTCTCTCTCTCTCTCTTTCAAAGAGCTCTTTATCTTTATTATTATCAAAGATCTCTTTATTTTTATTATTGTTAAGAAACAGAAGAATGGTTTTGCAAGAGAAATAAAACGTTTATCCAAAGCAAGAACGTTTTTCCAGTGGCAAAACGTTTCCAAAGCAATTTTACAAAGCAAAAAAACATTTTTCCAAAGCAATTTTACAAAGCAAGAAAACGATTTCCAGAGCGAGAACTTTCTTCCAAATTTATAAATCGCGCTTCCAAAGCAAGAAAATGTTGTCAAAAGCAAGAAAACGTTTCTCCAAGTTTATGAAACATGTTCCTAAAGCAAGAAAAATTTTTCCAAAGCAAAAAACGTTTTCTAGGGCAGGAACGTTATTCAAAATCAAGAAAACGTTTTAACAGAGCAAGATCGTTTTTTCCAATCAATAAAACGTGTTTCCATGGAAAGAAAAGAACGTTTTTCCCGTGCAGGAACTTTTTATAGTGCAGGTACATTTTCCCAGTGCAGGTTTTCCAGAGCAAAAAACGTTTTCCTTGAACAAGAAAATTCTCCAAATAAAGAAAACGTTTTTACAAAGCAATAAAACGTTTTTTCAGAGCAATAACGCGTTTTCCAAAGACAAGAAAACGTTCTTCCAAAGCACGAAAACCTTTTTTCCAAAGAAAGAAGACTTTTTTCAAGAGCAAGAAAACTTGTTTTCCAAAGCAAAAAAAACATTTTTTTAGAGCAAGAAAACGTTTCTCCAAAGCAAGATCGTTTTTCCAGTGCAGGAACCTTTTTTCAAAGCAAGAACGTTTTTCTAAAGCTAGAACGTTTTTCCAGTGCAGAAACCTCTTTACAAAGTAAGAATGTCTTTCCAGTGCAGGAACGTTCTTCTAGTGTAGAAACGTTTTTCCATTGCAGGAACGTTCTTCTAGTGTAGAAACGTTTTTCCATTGCAGGAACGTTTTTCCAAAGCAAGAACATTTATCCAGTGCAGTAACGTTTTTCCAAAGCAAGAACGTTTATCCAGTGCAGTAACGTTTTTCCAAAGCAAGAAAGTTTTTCCATTGCAGGAACGTTTTTCCTAAGTAAAAACGTTTTTCCATTGCAGGAACGTTTTTCCAAAGTAAAAACGTT
>NC_061105.1:19222876-19250376 GCF_015104395.2 Macrobrachium nipponense | reverse complement strand
ACTTTGTTTCACCATTGCTAACAATATTCTAAGTAAACACCATACACATTTAAGAAACAGCCTCTCCACAAAATCAGTATTAGGCAAAGTAAACAGTAGGCCTATAGACTTATCTGAATCTACAGTTATTTATCAACCTTCAGTTGTATAACTAAGCTCTTTGGCCAACGAAAGGGATTGGAAATGGAATCTTATCTCGGTCTGATATGTAATAGTACGTGTTTACATTTCTGAAAACAAATTTCGTGGTATTCGGAACAGAAAAAGGTATGTACAATCTAATGGGACTGTATGTATGTATGTACGTATGTATGTGTATATATATAATATATAAAAATATATGCCATGAAGGAAAATAAACGACGGAGTATCCGCGAGACCTTTCGACGTTTAAACGTCCTTTACTAAGCAGATTCAGTTATAAATATAATATATATATACACTATATATATACATATCTATATATATATATATATATATATATATATATCAATATATATATAATATATATATACATACTATATATATGAGGTATATCTTTTACTGTAATACAACAGTAAGACTGAAGATGAAGATAAAGGGCCCATAAAACACTATTTGAACGTTACAACCATATATATATATATATATATATATATATATATATATATATATATGTGTGTGTGTGTGTGTGTGTGTGTGTATGTGTGTGTGTGTATGTGTTTTTATATATATTGT
Source organism: Macrobrachium nipponense (assembly GCF_015104395.2). Classification (NCBI taxonomy): domain Eukaryota; kingdom Metazoa; phylum Arthropoda; class Malacostraca; order Decapoda; family Palaemonidae; genus Macrobrachium; species Macrobrachium nipponense. The sequence continues at coordinate 19,249,659 of NC_061105.1, read as the reverse complement.
GTGTATGTATATGAATATATGCATACATACATGCATATAATGACGAAACGCACAAAGGTGAATTTATGAGACTGTGTTTGCATCCGTGAGTTTGTACTCTTTGATATTTAAGTGGTCTGCCATAGGTCGAGGTTCGGGGAAATACGGCAGATTCCGTTCTCGTCAAAAACAATGAATAACAAAAGCTCATTTTTCATATGATTGCCTGTTGCCTGTCTGTCTGTCTATTGATCTGTCTTTGGTACAGTTTTAAATGTCTGTATGGGTATGTGTTTGTTCTGGGGCTTGCTTACTGTTAATCACATATATGTATATATATATATATATATATATATATAATATATATATATATATATATATATATATATATATATATACACGCAGACACACACACACACAAATATATATATATATATATATATATATAATATATATATATATATTTGTGTGTGTGTGTGTGTGTGCGCGTATATATGTATGTTGATATATATATATATATATAATATATATATATATATATAACATATATGTGATTAACAGTAAGCAAGCCCCAGAACACACATACCCATACGACATTTAAAACTGTATATGTATATATTATATATATATATATATATATATATTATATATATATATGTGTGTGTGTGTGTGTATATGTATATATATATATATATATATATATATATAGATATGTGTGTGTGTGTGTGCGTGTGTGTTGGATATGTATATATATACATTATATATATATAATTATACATATATATTAGATATATAGAATTATATAATTATTTATAATATATGCATGTTGATATATATATATATATATATATATATATATATATATATATATATATATATATACTATATATATATAACATATCATATATATAATATATATATATATATATATATATATATATATATATATATAATATATATATATATATATATTTCTCCATCTGTCTACTATACTTCAATTATGTACCTGTTTGTTCTGGGGCTTTTTTTTTTTCTGTGAGAGAGAGAGAGAGAGAGAGAGAGAGAGAGAGAGAGAGAGAGAGAGAGAGAGAGGCTTGTTTGTATCTGTGTTTGGTGAAAGAAGAAGAGAGAGAGAGAGAAAGAGAGAAGGTTAGGAAAAGTTCGTTTGCATGTGTGTGTGTGTGTATGAGAGAGAGAGAGAGAGAGAAGAAGAGAGGAGAAAGGAGAGAGAGAGAGAGAGAGACGAGAGAGAGAGAAAGAGAGGAAGAAAGAGAGAGAGAGAGACTGAATAGGCGTTATTAAGGCGAAGGAAACATCATCTTCAAAGCAGACGGCGATAAAAAAAGAAAGATTTCTTGAAGCTTGAGTCATTGGCTTTAAAATAATAATAAAAAAAAATTTCAGCAGACATAGCCAATGAGATACTTCCATATTTCTCCCCAAAGCCACCCGAATTTACCTTGCTATCTATATTAATTTCTACCGAACATTTACCGTCCTTTTCTCCCCAAATTCATCCAAAACGGACCCTCCTATCTCCTAACATCTTCCTAAATTTACCTTTCTGTCTTACCCAAAATCTATCCAATTTGACCATGCTCTCTCTCAAAATATCTACCGAAATCTACCTTCCCATTTCACACCCCCCCCCCTCCTCCCCCCCCCCCCCCCACCAAAGAAAAACCTAATTGTTTTTCTAGTAATAAGAACCCTACCTTTGGTCAAAGCTCCAAAAATTTACTGAAATTTACCTTCCCACCTCCCAACTTACCCCCAACCCCCCCAAAAAAAACCTAATCGGCTGTTGTAAATAACGAAGCCCATCTTTGGTTAGAAATCCAAAAATCTAACGAAATCTACCTTCCCACCCCCCCCCACAACACACACACATCAGATTCTCATCTCTTCCAAAATCCGCCACAAATAATGTTTTGCGTAATGATGTTGACAAATAAACAAGTTGCCTTGATAAGTAACGAAGCACGTCAATAAACGAAAGCGTAAATAAAGAACAGTTTCCCGAATGGCAGAGTAGGCTGAAATGCAAAGGTAGCCGAGGGATTTTCTGTTCCATGAGTTTCATGATCGTTTGCACACTTCAGCTTTTTTGAGTCACGTGCATGAAAAAATCACAAGGAATGTGAACGTTTGTTGAACCGTTTGTGAGAGAGAGTGTTTGTGGTAGAAAAAATTTTTAGAATGATAATATTCAAGGAGAAAATCTTGCGGAAAATGTTCGTGGAAGAATAAAGTTTGTGGGAGACAACGTTTCTGTAGAAAAAAACGTTCGTTAAAAACATTATGAAATAAAAACGTTCGCAGATGACAAACGTTTGTTGAAATATCTATGAAACTAAAACGTTCGTAGAGGAAAAAGCTTTCTTGAAACATCAGTGGGGAAAAGTTTGAGTACTGAAAATCTTGGTAAGAGGAAAACGTTTGTGCAAGAAAAACGTTTGTGTAAAAATATGTGTGCATGAAAAACGTTTGTGTAAAAATATCTGCGTGCATGAAAAACGTTTATGTAACAATATCTGTGTGCATGAAAAACGTTTATGTAACAATATCTGTGTGCATGAAAAACGTTTATGTAACAATATCTGTGTGCATGAAAAACGTTTATGTAACAATATCTGTGTGCATGAAAAACGTTTATGTACACAAATTCTGGTGCATGAAAAACGTTATGTAACAATATCTGTGCATGAAAAAACGTTATGATAACATATCTGTGTGCATGAAAAACGTTTGTGTAAAAATATCTGTGTGCATGAAAAATGTTTGTGTAAAAATATCTGTGCACATGAAAAAGTTTGTGTAAAAATATGTGTATGAAAAACGTTTGTGGAGGAAAAGTATTGGTCGAAATGTTTGTGGAAGAAAACATTTGTGGGCGAAAAAATACCTGCGGAAAGAAAATATCGGTGGAAAACGTCCGTGAAAGGCAAAGTTTGCGGATGAAAGCATCCGTGGAAGGAAAATGTTTGTAGCAAAACTTGCAGCGGAATGAACAAATAATTAAACTCTGACAGCTGAGTACCTGTACTCATTTACGCAAAACACATTTTCGCTCCTCGTCTGATATTCACCCAAATAAGCGGGTGGGGGGAAAAATGAAAGCATTTGTGTCAATTTTGTACGAGAGAAAAACTTATCGAGTGGACGTTGAATTCGCCCATTACATAAACGCCACACTTTCATTCAGCTCAGCCTAATGAAATTGCAATTTTCTGAGCATTCGAGCTGTCGGGACGACAGAGATTCGCAGGTAATCAAAGAGGGGACGGGACGGTGTTCAAAAGCTTCATTTCGTCCAATTGAATCCCGTGAAGGGTAGATCGTTAGCTATTCCACGCGATGAGCGGGCAAATGAGGCGGGAGCTGCCTTAATGCTTAAATTTGGGGGATTGTTTATTGACAGACTAATATTTTCATATGAGATTAGGGGATTGGTTCAATCGGACACAGAGAGGGACGGCCGAATCTTCCGTGTTGTCTTTCGCGCGTGAATTGACAACGTGCATTCTCATGGGATGGCACCGAGCCAGTTGCAGTGAAAGTGGGGTCAATAATTCGTTTTTTTCAACGTGGTCGTGGAAAGATGTGATATATAAAATGTATGTGTTTATATATATATATATATATATATATATATATATATATATATATATATATATAGCTTATATATACAATATACACATATACATTTATTACATCACATCTTATATATAAATCTTATATATTTGTTAGAAGAGAAAAGGATAAAACATGCTTTAATTCTCTCTCTCTCTCTCTCTCTCTCTCTCTCTCTCTCTCTCTCTCTCTCTCTCTCTCTCACATACATATATATATATATATATATATATATATATATATATATATAGTTAATATATATATTTATATATATATATATATATATATATATAGATATATAATATATATATATAGAGAGAGAGAGAGAGAGAGAGGATGAGAGAGAGAGAGAGAGAGAGAGAGAGAGAATAAAAGCACGTTTTAACCTTTCCTCTTCTAAAAAATATATAAGATTAAACACAACTAAACACATAAATGAAAAATAACTAATAAAAAATAAAATAAATACATAATTGCACCTGATCCTAATATGTCAAAAATCCAAAAGACAAATAAAATAAATAAATGAGTAAAAAAGTAAAAACCAAATAAACAAACAAACGTATCCGATACTTCTAAAAGAATCCAGACTCTTCATCCTCGGATGAAGATTCTCTCTGGCCCACTGATCCTGTGAATGCAAAGAAGAAGAAGAAGAAGATGAAGATCTCCTCCATCTTGAATGATGATGATCAGGGGTGGTGAAGGAGACTTCATTGTCCCGTTCGAATGTTGAGAGAAAGGGATCAAAATAGGTGTCGACAAGGAGCGTCAGATCAAAAGTGGGAATGAGAGAGAGAGAGAGAGAGAATTTTTGTATGTGGTTGAGAAGGCACGAACAAGAATGTAGTGTATTCATAAGTAAGGAAGGAAGATCCACTGAGATTAAGGACGAGAGAGAGAGAGAGAGAGAGAGAGAGAGAGAGAGTTACAAGGATTAGGATGTCTCAAAGACTTGTTAGTCCATCCGGGAAGACATCGGTTTTACTGTGCATTCACAGTGTCCTAATGATTTTGTCTAGCTTTCTTTTAAACTCTTCCATATTATTGCTGTTTACAACTTCTGGTGACAGTTTATTCCATGTGTCACATATCTTGTATGTAAAGAAGTTCCCACAGTAGGATCTGTTGTATCTTTTCAGTTTTAGTTTCCATCCATCATTTCTTGTCTGGTTTTCGTTTAATGTAAATAGGTTACTGTCTACTTTTGTTATGCCTTTCAGTATTTTAAATGTTTCTATTAGTTGCCCTTGCAATCGTCGCGTTTCTAAGCCATACATATCCAGGCTCTCTAGTCGTCTTCGGTAACCTATTTGCCTGATGGATGGAATTAACTGTGTGTGGCTCTTGCTTGTACTCCCTCTAATCTATTTATGTCTTTTCTTAGTGTTGGTGACCAAAACTGTACTGCATATTCAAGCTGGGGTCTAACTATTGATGTGTAGAGCTGCAGCACAGTTTCCTTATTTCTGTATTTAAACTGCCTCTTTATGTATCCCACTAGTTTCTGTACCTTCTTTTCTGCTTTTATGCACTGTTTTGTGGATTTTAAGTCCTTGGTAATAATGACTCCAAGGTCCTCCTCTTGTTCTACACTATTTATGTCATTCCCAAGCAGCATGTAGCTGGCATGAGGGTTGTTTGTTCCTATTTGTAACACTTTACACTTATCTACGTTAAAAGACATTTGCCATTTTTTGGACCACTCTCCTATTTTCATTAGATCATTTCTTAAACTTTCCACTGCATCTGTGTCTGCTGCATTTACACCTAGTTTAGTGTCATCTGCAAATTCGGCTATCCAGCTAGTTAAGCCCTACATCAACGGCATTAATGTAAATCAAAAACAAGAGGGCCAAGGAGAGAACCCTGGGGAGTGAATGTTGAGTGCATTTATTAGTAAGGGAGGAAAATTCGCCAAAATTATGTAGAGAGAGAGAGAGAGAGAGAGAGAGAGAGAGAGAGAGAGAGAGAGAGAGAGAGAGAGAGAGGCGCGTTTGTATAACTTGATATTTGAGGAAATTTTAGGAAATGTTTAATACTTTTGCCCATAAATGTATAAACAGAGAGAGGAGAGAGAGAGAGGAGAGAGAAGAGAGAGAGAGAGAGAGAGAGAAGGGTCACTTTCAGTCCCATGAAATGGATCCCACCTAATTTCTCTCATAATTTGAGTCCGCGATACCATCGCTTAAATGCCACAAAGTGCGGGTGGATTTGCCCCAAGGGTCATGGATGGTTGGTCGGTCCGAGACCAGAAGGCTGCATACGGCTACTTTATATATCAGGTTCATTTCATTTTTCAAAGAAGTAATCGACATACTTTTCACTTTTTAATACACGAAAAAAAATACCCTTCGAAATAAATCGTGTGAGATCGAGATCCCCTCTCTCTCTCTCTCTCTCTCTCTCTCTCTCTCTCTCTCTCTCTCTCTCTCTCTCTCTCTCTCTCTCGTTCCATCTACTTTTCCATTATGCCTCTAATTAAACCTACACGGGGGAATATGTCATCTCATATATATATAATTAGAATTTGATGAAGGTATCACAAAAAGGGCTGATTCAATTTCGTGGTTTGGGAATCAAACAGTTTTCAGGAAGATAACGAGAATCTCTCTCTCTCTCTCTCTCTCTCTCTCTCTCTCTCTCTCTCTCTCTCTCTCTCGACCTAAATCTTGGTGAAATTTCCTTCCTTACTAATAAATACACTTAACATTCTCTCTCTCTCTCTCTCTCTCTCTCTCTCTCTCTCTCTCTCTCTCTCTCTCTCCAATAAATATATATGTAATCATACACATACATATACATACATACATACATACAGATATACGATGTATATGTGTGTGTATATGTACTTGTATACATATTTGTGCCTGCCCCAACGCGAATCTCCAGCCAGATAAATAAAAAAAAATAAAAAAAAAAGAGCATCGCACGATCCCTCAGGGGCACGGAGAACGAAGCCTTGAGCTCCTGCGAATAATTGTATATTTGTGCGAGAGATTGCAGGCTTCCCAAATACCACCGGGTATTGTTATAAGCTCAGGTTTAATCAACTCGCTGTACTTGGGCAAATTTTTCCCCTCTTTCCATTTCAATTGCCTCTTCGAGCTTGCTCTTCTGCAGACGAATCTCGTTCGTCTCTTTTCACGTCGTTTATCTCGTTTTAACCCCGTTTTTAGTTGTCTGTAAACGAAGACGACTGAGATGGCTATTTTTCCGTCCGTCCCCCTTCAGATCTCAAAAACTACTGAGACTTTATATAAGGGGCTGCAAATTGATATGTTGATCATCCACCCTCCAATCACCAAACGCACGAAATTGAAGCCCTTTAGCCTCAGTCTTTTTGATTTTATTTAAGGTTAAGTTAGCCATGATCATGCTTCTGGTAACGCAACAACACAGGCCGCCATGGCCGGCTGAGGGTTTCACGGGCCACGATTCTTACAGCAATATACCGAGACCACCGAAAGATAGATGTGTTTTTGGTGGCCTTGATTATACGCTGTACAGGAAACCCGAACTTCGGCGCATTTTTTACTTGTTCAGGTCTGCATTTCTTCTCGGTTATTTCAGACCTTCTAAATTTCCTGACGTCAGGTTTGCTCAGTCCCTGAGAGGAAAGGGTCATTTGAATTCTTGTTATTTTATTTTTTTTTTTTTTTTTTCATATCCATAATAATTTCATTAATGGAGCACTTTCGGCCATTCAGTGCTTAAGGGAGAGAAAGGAGTGAAAGGCGCTGGAGTGGTTGGACAGCAAATTATATGTATATCTTATATATAAAGCTGGCGGTCGGACTATTCGCTATAGACGGCGAAACCACTGGACCGAATTGAAACGAAGTCGGATCAAATACCTAGATTTTATAGGGGATGGTTTTCTTTCCGGGTATACCATCTTGATCCGGATATACAGCGGTGCTAACTTCTCTATTTATTATTCGTGGAGAAAAACGGACACATCATTCTTTCAGACCTTTTGATGAGGATTCCAAATATGCTCTTTCGTTTCTTCTACAATGAAAAACACGGTAATATTACCGTTGAAACAATGTCGGCGTACGGTTGCCAGCCGCCTGCTAGTGTTTGTGTGTGTATATATACGTATGTATTGTATGTATATATATTATATATATATATATATCTATATATATATATATATATAATGTAATATATATATATATATATATATATAAATATAATATATATAAATATAATATATTATATATATATATATAATATATATATAATAATATATATATATATATATATATATATATATAGATCTATATATATATATATACACTATAATATATATATATATATGTGTGTGTGTGTGTGTCTGTGTGTGTGTGTGTGTTTGTGTATCGACACAATCATTAAATAACTTTAGTAAAATATAACAAACAAAAATGAAACTACAGCAAAAAAAAAAAATCTTGCTTGAAAAAAAAACAAATAATCACCGGTTCAATTTCCTACAAATTTCAGCTCATTCGTTTCATGATTTGAAATCTGCCCATGATAACTTATCCACGATTTCTATTAAATTTCGTAGCTTGATCTGGAAACGATTTTACAATATCTGAAGGCTAAAAGTTATTAAAAAAAGTAAAAAAAAAAAAAAAGTTCATATCATTCACGTATTTTAGCCCTCTCGATGAACGCTCATTTGCTTAGCTATCGTTTGAATGCTCATTCTCTCTTTTTTTAATATTCTGCACCAAACAAACGTTGCAGCGAAAAAGATTATTGACACGGCAAAGATGCATGAAAGCAAGGAGTCTGATTTCCTCTGAGTGTGCCTCAGGCTATTACATAGCTGCTTTTCGATTCCGTAAACACGGCGTTTGTTATTTATGTACATTCGAGGGTGAAATTAAGATCAAAAGATGTATGCTAAAGCTCTGGGATGTAAACAAATGATGTTTCAGGTTTATGTGGATTTGTATTTGCACAATGCACTTGGAGGGGGAGAGCCGGAGAGTGAAGGCTGTTATTCAGCAATTCTACAAGATGAAAGCCAGAGAGCTTGAAAGCCTCCGTAAAATTGACGAGACTGGAATCTGTTTTCCAGCAATTCTATAGGAGGAAAGCCGGAAAGCTTCCAAGCCTTAGTCAAATTGACGAGACTGGAATCTGTTTTCCAGCAATTCTACAAGAGGAAAGCCAGAACGCTTGAGAACCTTCGTCGAATTGACGAAACTGGAATCTACTTTCCAGCAATTCTACAAGAGGAAAGCCACAGAGCTTGAAAATCTCCGTAAAATTAATGAGACTGGAATCTGTTTTCCAGCAATTCTACAAGTTGAAGGCGAGAGGGCTAGAAAGCCTTCGTCGAACTGACGAGGCTGGAATCTACTTTCCAGCAATTCTACAAGTGGAAACCCAGAACGCATGATAACCTTCGTCGAACTGACGAAACTGGAATTATTTTCCAGCAATTCTACAAGTTGAAGGCGAGAGGGCTTGAAAGCCTTCGTCGAACTGACGAGGCTGGAATCTACTTTCCAGTAATTCTATCAAGAAGAAAGCCAGAACGCTTGATAACCTTCGTCGAATTGACGAAACTGGAATTATTTTCTAGTAATTCTACAAGAGGAAAGCAAGAGAGGTTGAGAACCTTCGTCAAACTGGCGAGACTGGCATCTGTTTTCCAGCAATTCTACAAGTTGAAAGCGAGAGGGCTTGAAAGCCTTCGTCGAACTGACGAAGCTGGAATCTACTTTCCAGTAATTCTACAAGAGGAAAGCCCGAGAGCTTGAAAGCCTTCGTTGAACTGATTAAACTGGAATCTGTTTTCCACTAATTCTCCAAGAGGAAAACCAGAGCGCTTGAGAGCCTTCGTCAAATTGACGAGACTGGCATGCGTTTTCCAGCAATGCTACAAGAGGTAAGCCAGAGTACTTGAAAGAAATAGCAATTCTACAAGGGGAAAGCCAGAGCTTGAAAGCCTTCGTCGAATTGACGAAACTGAGGCTGTTTTCCAGTAATTCCATAAGACCAGAGGTAGACTATGCCAAAATTTACCTCCTTTTCACTTACTCAGAGAGTAAGCCTACAAAATACTTTGTTGTTGTTCTTGTTGGGGGCTAGAAGAGGTTTATGGAAGAGCCTAAAAAGGTCTGAAAAAGGTGTTTCGCATTGAGGTAAAGATACAAGAATTTTAGGATAGCAAATTTATGAGTAATGTATTAGAATGAAAAAAAATACAAGAATTTTAGAATAGCATATTTATGATTAATTTATTAGAATGAAAAAAATATAAGAATTTTAGAATAGCATATTTATGATTAATTTATTAGAATGAAAAAAATATATAAGAATTTTAGGATAGCATATTTATGATTAATTTATTAGAATGAAAAGAAATATAAGAATTTTAGGATAGCATATCTATGATTAATTTATTAGAATGAAAAAAAAATATAAGAATTTTAGGATAGCATATTTATGATTAATTCATTAGAATGAAATATAATATATATATATATATATATATATATATATATATATATATATATATATATATATAATATGCACGTTAAGCAGTACAGAAAAAGTATTTCTAATGAAATATAGCATAATTATTTTAATTTATTTGGTATACTGAATATAGGCTACGTTGCTGTTCAGTTATTTTGTGTTTCCACTTATAACTGAGAATATATGAACGTGTTTAATTTGGGTCCTTTTTATTTGATCCTTGTTGTTAGTCTGAGTAGTACTAAGTATGAGTATTTGATACAAAGACCACTTCACGTTAAGTTAGGAATAGAATGTTTGCAACTTAAGCGTGAGAGGGTAAATCTCGCATGCTTCCCGAATAAGCTGGAGGTCGGACCGCGCTTTATTATAAGAAAAATCTTAAACGGATTGATTACTACGCATCATGGTAGTCAAGCGGTTTCACTAGTGCTGATCCCAAGATCAAGCTTCTGTCTTCTTAATCACCAGCAGCAACCATCTGCCTGGCTCCACTAGGTCTGACGTGGGTGGAGGGAAATTGTGCAGCAACAGGTCTAATAGGAATAACAGAGTTACAATGCATAAAAGTAACTACCTTCTATTCACATAAGCTGAGAAAGTCGTGTTCATTTCTTTTAATTTCGTTAAAGGAATCACGATCATTTTAATATTACTTCCAATTACTGGTGGTTTAACACAAAGCATCCCATTAGGAAGGACAAAGAAATGAGAAGACTACAGAATTAAGAAACAAAGAGAATAACGATCAATGAAAGGATTAAAAGATAAGTAAAGGGATGAATATTAGATTCGATAAATAAGAAGACCCTTAATAATTAGGGAACTAGAAACAACAGCGAGATTAGAGTAAAAAAAAAAAAGAGGATTGGAACACGCAAAAGATTAAAAGGGATTAGGAATGTTAAATAAAGGATTAGGAGAGATAAAGTTACAATGCATGGTTAAGTGGTGGAAAATACGATATTTCATTATAACAATGACCTTTGCTAAAATGGTCATAATTTACTGTTCCTAAAGAATCATGTTGTTATATCACTCCGAGAGATGGAATGGTCAATCACTACCCTTCACAAACTATTCCTTGTTTTTGTTTTTTCTTTTTTCTCTTTTTTTTTTAGGAGGGGGTCGTGCAGGGGGGTCACTCGAAAGAGATGTCATTGTTTACAAACTGAAAGGTAGATCATTTTTTCTCGCCTTTAAAAAACTGCCCCTTACTTCATTTCATTTCATTCGACCGAGTTCTTGTTACTTATTTATTTATTTATCTAATACCTTTTTGAAGTTTTTTTTTTTCTCTCTCTCTCTCTCTCTCTCTGTCTCTCTCTCTCTCTCTCTCTTACACAAAATAACCACTGTAAAATGGAAATGTTTTGACTTTATTTGATTCTTTATTTGACTCTCTCTCTCTCTCTCTCTCTCTCTCTCTCTCTCTCTCTCTCTCTCTCTCTCTCTGTAAAGGAGGAGATAATGACAAGAGCAATTCTCTCTCTCTCTCTCCTCTCTCTCTCTCTCTCTCTCTCTCTGTAAAGGAGGACATAATGACAAGAACATTTCTCTCTCTCTCTCTCGCTCTCTCTCTCTCTCTCTCTCTCTCTCTCTCTCTCTCTCTCTCTGTAAAGGAGGAGATAATGACAAGAACATTTCTCTCTCTCCTCTCTCTCTCTCTCTCTCTCTCTCTCTCTCTCTGTAAAGGAGATAATAATGACAAGAAAACATCCTCTCTCTCTCTCTCTCTCTCTCTCTCTCTCTCTCTCTCTCTCTCTCGTAAAGGAGGACATAATGGCAAGAACATTTCTCTCTCTCTCTCTCTCTCTCTCTCTCTCTCTCTCTCTCTCTCTCTCTGTTAAGGAGACAATAACAGCAAGCAGAACATAATTTTCACATCCCACTCCACAACGATTCTATGACTAAATTTCATCCGTAAGTTTTAATTAGGCAAATAATCGGATACGAATACCCGAATGCTGTGTTAAAGTTACTCGTTAATTAAACCTGTCACACTACAGTTGGTGATAGGGTGGGGTGGGGGTGTTGTGAGAGGGGTGAGGGTGGAAATTGCATTACAAATTATCCGGAGGACCCACGCTAATTGTTATTACCATTGTTATATTCAACCCCCCCTTTTGAAATAACGTTCTTGAATATTATCGCTTCGAATTCGGGGTTCATGCGAGAGATTGGTAAATACAGAATGGAATTCGGTTTCTTTTTTATATATAATCATATAATAAGGATATATAACTATATATTTATATTAAATACATATATATATAGATATAATATATAGATATATATCCTATATATATTATAATTTTAGGTCAAAGACCAAAGGCCAAGCGCTGGGACCTATGAAGATGAGGTCATTCAGCCCTGAAATGGATATTGCGAAAAATTAATAGGCTTGACAGTAAAAGAGATTAAAAAGGTTAGAAAGGTGCAACAGGAGAGTAAGAAGGTTTGAAAGTTTTAAGAGGAAATTAAAAAGGTTAGAAAGGTGTAACAGGAAATTAAATAGGTTTGGAGGTGTAACAGGAGAGTAAAAGGGTTTGAAAGGTATTAGAACAGATTAAAAAGGCTTGAAAGGTGTAACAGGAGATTACGCAATGTTTGAAAGATGTAATAAGAGAGTAAAAAGGTTCGAAAGGTGTAACAACAAATTAAAAAGGTAGAACGATGTAATAGAAGATTTAAAAGGTTTGAAAGGTGTAAAAGGAGATAAAAAAAAAAAGGGTTTGAATGTTGTGAAAGGAAGAAAACCTTTTGCTGTTGCACGATGAAACAACTGTTAGGAGAAGAAAGAGAATATGAACGGAGGTACAGTAAAAGGAATGTAATGGGTTGCAACGCCAGTTAGGCCCATTAAAGGGACTCTGCAAGGAACCTGAAGTAATGCCTACAGTGTACCTCGTTAAGTGCACTGACGGCCCTAACCCACAATGCAAATACCAAATAGCGATATTAAGGTTTAGCTGAAGTGGCACTGTATTAAAGTATACACCTTTATTTATATATATATATATATATATATATATATATATATATATATATATATATATATATGTATGTGTGTGTGTGTGTGTATGTATATATATATATATATATATATATATATTATATATATATATATATATATAGAGACGAGAGAGAGAGAGAGAGAGAGAGAGAGAGAGAGAGAGAGAGAGAGCCCAAAGCCCACCCATCCCATAAACTCTAGACAAGGCATAAGCAAATACCAATATCGACACTGAAGTTAAAACGAAAACCACCCTTTCCCTCCCCTCCCCCTCCCTTCCTCCCCTCACCCCCGCTTCTCCCTCACTCTCCCTTCCCTCCCCCTCTCCTCCCGCCTCTTCCAACCCATCACAGCACTGCCTCCGATTACTATTCACTGAAGCAATTCCTGAATGGAATTACCCATAACGCCTCTCGCATCTTAACGGAGAGAGAGAGAGAGAGAGAGAGAGAGAGAGAGAGAGAGAGAGAGAGAGAGAGAGCAATGGAATTACTACGCTCTCGTTATTGTCGGTGAATAAAATTCACTGGTCCGGTGGAATGGTCAAGTTGGGAGTTGATATTGTGACCTGACCCTTGACTTGAATTGCGTTCTTTCTCGTCTTACTTGAGAATAGGGGAAGGTGTGTATGCCATTATTATTATTATTATTATTATTATTATTATTATTATTATTATTATTAATTATTATTATTATTATTATTATTATTCATGAATATCTCATAATAGCACGGGTCACAAAAATGGTGAAGAAATCCACAATGGTGTAAGTTAAATACAGTAAATGAATATATATACATACACACACACACACATATATACATATTATATATATATATATTATATTATATATATATATATATATATATATATATATATACCTTTGAAGATTTATTCACCATTATCATAATCATCATCAATATTATTATTTTTTTTTTTACAACCTAAAACGATTCTCCTTGCATTTTAATCATTTACCTACCACGATTATTATATTATTATTTTTTTTTTTTTTTTTTTTTTTTTTTGCTCTATCACAGTCCTCCAATTCGACTGGGTGGGATTTATAGTGTGGGGTTCCGGGTTGCATCCTGCCTCCTTAGGAGTCCATCACTTTTCTTACTATGTGTGCCGTTTCTAGGATCACACTCTTCTGCATGAGTCCTGGAGCTACTTCAGCCTCTAGTTTTTCTAGATTCCTTTTCAGGGATCTTGGGATCGTGCCTAGTGCTCCTATGATTATGGGTACGATTTCCACTGGCATATCCCATATCCTTCTTATTTCTATTTTCAGATCTTGATACTTATCCATTTTTTCCCTCTCTTTCTCTTCAACTCTGGTGTCCCATGGTATTGCGACATCAATGAGTGATACTTTCTTCTTGACTTTGTCAATCAACGTCACGTCTGGTCTGTTTGCACGTATTCACCCTATCCGTTCTGATACCATAGTCCCAGAGGATCTTTGCCTGATCGTTTTCTATCACTCCTTCAGGTTGGTGCTCGTACCACTTATTACTGCAAGGTAGCTGATGTTTCTTGCACAGGCTCCAGTGGAGGGCTTTTGCCACTGAATCATGCCTCTTTTTGTACTGGTTCTGTGCAAGTGCCGGGCATTCACTTGCTATGTGGTTGATGGTTTCATTTTTCGTATTGCACTTCCTATATATGGGAGAGATGTTATTTCCGTCTATCGTTCTTTGAACATATCTGGTTCTTAGGGCCTGATCTTGTGCCACTGTTATCATTCCTTCAGTTTCCTTCTTTAGCTCTCCCCTCTGTAGCCATTGCCAATTGTCATCGCTGGCTAGTTCTTTAGTCTGTCTCATGTATTGTCCGTGCATTGGTTTGTTGTGCCAGTCTTCTGTTCTATCTGTCTTTCTCCTGTCTCTGTATATTTCTGGGTCTTCGTCTACTTTTATTAGTCCTTCTTCCCATGCACTCTTTAGCCACTCGTCTTCACTGGTTTTCAGATATTGCCCCAGTGCTCTATTTTCGATGTTGACGCAGTCCTCTATACTTAGTAGTCCTCTCCCTCCTTCCTTTCGTGTTATGTATAGTCTGTCCGTATTTGCTCTTGGGTGTAGTGCTTTGTGTATTGTCATATGTTTCCTGGTTTCTGATCTATGCTGCGGAGGTTCTGCCTTCGTCCATTCCACTATTCCTGCGCTGTATCTGATTACTGGCACTGACCATGTGTTTATGGCTTTTATCACATTTCCGCCATTGAGTTTTGACTTGAGTATCGCCTTGAGTCTCTGCATATATTCTTTCCTGATCGTATCCTTCATCTCTTGGTGTTTTATATCCCCTCCTTCCATTATTCCCAGGTATTTGTATCCTGTCTCATCTATGTGTTTGATGTTGCTCCCATCTGGTAGCTTATCCCTTCAGTTCTCGTTACTTTGCCTTTTTGTATGTTGACTAAGGCGCATTTTTTTATTCCAAACTCCATCCTGATGTCCCCAAATACAATCCTTACAGTCTGGATTAGGGTATCTATTTCCTTGATGCTCTTACCATACAGCTTGATGTCGTCCATGAACATCAGATGGTTGATTCTGTTGCCTCTTTTCCTGAGTTGGTACCCGGCATCCATCTTCTGTAGTACTTTTGTCATGGGAATCATGGCTACTACGAAGAGTAGTGGGGACAGTGAGTCGCCCTGGAAGATCCCTCTCCTGATATTAACCTCTGCTAGTCTTATTCCAGAGCTTGTAAGTATTGTATTCCAGTTGCAGCATTGGTATTTTTGAGGAAGCTGATGGTTGTTTTTCCTCTGCCCCATATATTTTCAGGTACTCTATTAGCCATGTGTGTGGTATCATGTCGAAGGCTTTCTTATAGTCTATCCATGCCATGCTTAGGTTGGTTTTCCTTCTCCTACTGTTCTTCATTACCATTTTGTCTATCAGGAGCTGGTCTTTTGTGCCCCTACACTTCCTTCTGCAGCCTTTCTGTTGGTGGGGGATGGTGTTTGTCTCCTCTAGGTAATTGTATAGCCTTTCACTGATGATACCTGTTAGTAACTTCCACATTATTAGTAGGCGGTGATAGGCCTGTAGTTACTGGCTATATTTCCCTTACTCTTGGTCTTTTTGTACTAAGGATGTTCTTCCTGTGGTCATCCATTTGGGTGCTTGGTGATTTGAGATACAATGCTGGAGTTGTTCTGCTATTCGTGGGTGTAGGGCCTTGAAGTTTTTGAGCCAGTATCCGTGGACTTCATCGGGACCTGGGACTTTCCAGTTGGCATTTTTCTTTAGTTGGTGTCTGACTGTGTCTGTCGTGATCTCTGTGAATCTTTGTTTTATTCTCCCAGTTTCTTCTTCCTTGACTTCCTGGAGCCATGTTGCATGTTTGTTGTGTGATACAGGATTGCTCCATATGTTTTCCCAGAGTCTCTTACTTGGTTCGGCTTCAGGAATTTCTAGGTGGTTGTCTTCCCCTCTTAGTTGGTTGTATAGTCTTTTCTGGTTGGTTCCAAATAGTTTGTTCTGTTGGTATCCCTTATTCCTGTTCATGTACCGTTGGATCTTATGTGCTTTGGCCTTAAGCCTCTGTTTTACATCTTCTATTGTGTTTTTTAGTCCCCTCTCTTGTACTTTGTATTTCTGGTTGAGTTCCTCCCTTGTTTTCTTGCTTCTTAGCCTTTTTTCTGCCATCTCTTTCAGTTTACTCAAGTCAGATCTCATCACCATGATTTGCTTTTCCAGGCGCCTTTTCCAAGGAGGTTGCTGTTTTGGTTTCTGTTGAGTTGGTTGTGCTGGTGGTGTTGGTGTTCGAATCCCCATCAGTTCTGCTACTAATCTTGCTCCTGCATATGTCAAGTTATTTGTTTCTGTGATACTGGTGGTGTGTATTATGCCCATTATTTCATTGACCTCACTTGTTTTCTCCCTTAATTTCTTGGTGTTGTAGGCTTTCATGGAGGGGATCTTTGTTCTCTCTGTATCTGGCTCCATCCATTGTCTAATCTTTTCTACCCATTCCCTCCTTTCTGTTACTTCGTCGGTGTTTCTTCGTGTGTCGTTGTTTGATACCTCATCCTCCCTGTCGTCTTCTGTGGCATCGTCTTTCAGTTCGTCTTCGTGTAATTCGTTGTCGTGTGACATTTCCCTTTCCAGTTCTTCTCTTTCTGTTGGGGAGAGCCAGTTCTTTTTCTTTATGTTCCTTACTTGGTCTGCCAGCCTCTGCTCTGTTTGGGGGGTGTTATTCCTTTCATTCCAGATGTTGACCAATCTTCTTCTATATCTATATTTATTTGCAGGTCCACAATAATATAGCTGTGTGAGAGATGTTGTTCTTAGATAAATAACAAAAGGTGTAGAACCTTGTGCTTAGGTTCATCCTCAGTCAAGTGAACCTAGCACAAGGTTCGAAAGCTGCTGATATTTATTCAAGACCATCAGCTTTCACACAGTTATATTATTGTGGACCTGCAACCATTATCATCATTTTCGACACGGAAAACTCTGCCCATTATTATTATTCAAGGGACATAATTTATTCATTTACCAACAGATGGCATCACACTGCAGTTTCCCAAAGACTTGCAAGAGAAGAGTACAGTTAAGAAGCCCTTATGGGAGGGAAACATTTCTAGGCCTAAAATGGATTCTCCCAGCAGCGACCAAAAAAAAATTCCCGAAAAGAAATAGCATCAATTGTCCAACCCGGACCAGAGCTCAAGGTAGAAAAAAAAATATAGAAAAGAAAATAATAAAAGAGACGAAGATACTTCTTGAGAGATGGCGACTCTGACATCAAACATTACCTAGATCTTTTCAGGCCGGTTCGCGAGAAATTACTTTTTGCGAAAGAGACCCTTTCAATTTTTTTCCCTATTTTTTTTTTATTCATATTTTGATGAAAACACCTTTCCGCCTCGTAAACACCTTTTCTCCAAAGTGAGTTACGGGGAACGAAAACAGGTTCAAAGTAGAGACAGCTTTCTTAAAATAGCTCTGGCCGTTGGTTTTACATTAAGTTCTGCTCCTTCAATGTCACACATTCCCCCGTAAGTGGACCATCCCGTTGATAAGGTACTTTGTGCGAGAGGTGATGAGGGGCCAAGAATCACTCTCCCACGCTGAGACTGTTCTGACTTAGGTGTCTGGAGTCGCGACAGAGATTCTGAGTCATTTACTCAAACGGCGGTTAAAGGTTTCTTACTTCCAAGCCTTTGAGATGAAAATAAACCACATGAAGGTTAATTATTCCTTTCTTTCAGGCCTTGGAGCTGAAAATAAACCAAATGGAGATTCTGGGAGAATATATTCCAGGCCTTGGAGCAAAAAATGAACCAAATAAAGATTAATTATTCCTCTTTTCCAGGATTTGGAGCTGGAGATAAACCAAATGGAGCTTTTGGGGGAATATGTTCCAGGCCTTGGAGCAGAAAATAAACCACAAGAAGGTTAATTTTCCTTTCTCCCAAGACTTGGAAATGAGAATAAACCAAATGGAGCTTCTGGGGGAATATACTCCAGGCCTTGGAGCTGAAAATAAACCAAATGAAGGTTAATATTATAGGCCTTGGAGTTGAAAATAAACCAAATGGAACTTCTGGGAGAATATATTCCAGGCCTTGGAGCTGAAAATAAACCAAATAAAGGTTAATTATTCCAGGCCTTGGAGCTGAAAGTAAACCAAATGGAGCTTCTGGGAGAATATATTCCAGGCCTTGGAGCATAAAATAAACCAAATGAAGATTAATATTACAGGCCTTGGAGTTGAAAATAAACCAAATGAAGGTTGATGATCCCTTCCCTCCAAGCCTTAGAGATGAAACAGAACAAATGTCTGTTCAGAATGAGTCTACTATATCTTAAGACTTGGAGCTCGAGTTGATTTGGAATCCTCTTAAGAATGGATACTCTAGGACATGGTAATCAAAATAAGTAGAGTATCTGTTCGGAAATATGCTGTTCCAGGCCTTGAAGCTCAAAATAAGCGATCTTTGAGGTACAGGAGCTGAAAATGAATCGGTTGAACTGACTTTATATGGTTTCGCAGATGAGGGTATGTAAGATGTGACGAGGAGAGCACATCCTGACAGTGACGTGAGGGTGGACTACAGAGACTTACCAGCATCGTGAAGATGAATTTTGGCTTCAACTTCAAAGATCACACGCAGACTTTACCCGATCCTTGCTTTGAAGACCTCTTCGATTCCTAAGAAGACAACTTACTGGAATATATTACCCAACCAGGTAAATGAAGTACGACGTGACGTTTCATATATATTTTTCGTGAAGTGAAGTATAGAACTCGTCATATCATATAATAGTTCGTATATATATATATATATATTATATATATATATATATATATATATATATATATATATATATATATATATATACTATATATATATATATATATATATATATATATATATATATATAACAAGAATTGAAATTGGACAGTACCGTTTAATCTAAAAAGCAAGAGTCGAGAGAGGAATAGAAAGCAAATACAGAATAGTTACATAAGATAGACACATAATTAAAAACACAGCAACTCAACTGATGGTTTTTCTCTGATGGTATATAATGTTTTAGTTGTGGTTAGCTCCACATCACTAGACCGACTGGCTAATATAGAAAAAGAATCCATACTCAGAGGATGGTCATGCTGATGTCACTGCTCACGAATGACGCTAAAAGCTTGTTTGTTAAATGGCCTGTTTATTCTGTATGTTCTCGTAAGACCTAGAGATGGTGAGTTTCAAACAGAGGTGTATATAGAAAGCCAACTTTCACAGGGCCCTCAACCGAATTTTCATCTCTTACACCCATTGATTTTGAGAGGAACTTAGTGAAAACTTTAGTGGCCAGTGCATTATTTTCGATTTGTTCCGATTATTTTAGCTTAAATTTTGAATTTCCTTGCAACAAGGATGTTCTTTTTCATAATAGATTCGGCGCTAAATCCATAGACACATACTACATTGGTAAAACCTCCAAAAACTAACAAGTCCAAAACCCCAAAAAGTGGCAGTAAACAAAGCTACAATGAGTAAAAGTAGTTTTTCCTTGAGAAACTGATTATCTAAACTACTATTGGAATTTTACCCTCAAGTCAGTCTCTGAGTCCTATTCAGGTCTAAAAATGAGGCATAAATCTTCTTCAAGTTCAAAATCACGGTGCCCAAAGGACTGCAGTCATCTGTAGTCTACAAGTGGTATACATGCAGTTGCTGTAAAGCAACTGATATTGGAAAGTCAAATCGCTAGTTTCTCGTACGTGCCTTTGAACACCTTGACCGACTAATTAGACCAATCAGGCCACTAGACAAACGAGCAATTAGTGCCATTCGAGAGAGTTCCCATCAGCGAGGCCATCCTCTGGATATGGAGTCTTTTTCTATATATATACTACATTAGCCAGTCTGTCTAGTGAAGTGGAGCTAACCACAACTGAAACATTATGAAAAATTATATACCAGGGGTTCTCAACCTTTTTCCCCCCTTAAGTACACCCTTATAAGACCATCTACCCGAACCCCCCAGTAAGCCGACACCGAACATGATAGTAATATATCGTCAAACTCAACATACAATGGTACTGGAAAGGATATTATCAAATGATTTTAGATTATAATGACTTTATTAAGCAGAAGCATGAATATTACAAACATTTTACAAGGATACTACACATACAGGAGTGAAACTGTATTGACGTCATTACCAAGCAATGTATGATGAACTTTAGTGTCAAGCTGCTATTTGAACGTAAATCATAATATGGCGCACGTTTCTCCAACTGTTCTCTCTCTCTCTCTCTCTCTCTCTCTCTCTCTCTCTCTCTCTCTCTCTCTCTCTCTCTCTCTCTCTCTCTCTGTATATTTTAAGATATTTTTTCGTCAGCTATCCAAATACCTCTGTAAACCTTCCTGTGAACTCCTGGGGGTTCGCGAACCCCAGGTTGAGAACCCCTGTTACATACCATCAGAGAAAAACCATCAGTCTGTAATAGTGAACGGTCAGTTGAGTTGCTTCTCAATTCCGTGTCTATCTTATGTAGCTATCTTTGCCTTTGTCTTTTATTCCTCTCTTGACTCTTGCTCTTCTAGATTAAACGGTTCTGTCCAATTCTCATTCTTGGTAGTTAATCCTGATGTGTTGAATTCTATGTTATTTTAGTGAGTGTTTTTTCTTTATTTCATTTTTTTTCTTCTAGATGTCTGATGATAGGGTATGATAGAGCCTCGAAACTAGTCGCAATAAAGAATGTTTATCCAAGTACTGGTCTACCTATTCCTTATAAATACATACACACAATATATATATATATATATATATATATATTATATATATTGTGCGTAAAAACACAGATTTTTTTCCTAACGTTTCTCTGCTCTCTCTCTCTCTCTCTCTCTCTCTCTCTCTCTCTCTCTCTCTCTCTCTGCACTACATGCCAGTTTATGCAAATAAACACTGAACCTTGATGCTCAAGAGATGAAACCCGACATAATAATGAAAAACACTCGACGTCCCCCCAGCCCCCCCCCCCACCCCCCCCCCCCCACCCCCCAAATAAGAAAGAAAAGTCCCAACAACGTATGAGAAGAGCAAATACTTCCGCAAGACAAGAAGAAGAAGAAGAAGAAGAAGAAGAAGAAGACTTAATCATTGTTTGCAGGGAAAAGAAACATCATTCTCGCGGAAACCGCTAAAGGTAGTAATGAGATTTCAGGCCTTAATGAAAAATCTTCGGGAATACTTCCGTCTTCGCGAAAGTGTCGTAACTTTGCGTCGTCGAGAGATGACGACGAGATGCTCATGCGTCGGCCAGAGAGATGACGACCAGGTGCGCATGCGTCGTTGAGAGATGACGACGACTAACTAGGTGCGCAGCGTCGCCGAGAGATGACGACAAGATCTCGGCATCTTTGGCGCTGGAAAAATGCTGTGGATTGTCTTGTCTTTTCGTTGGCTATTTAATAATGTCGCTTTCGTTAATTTTACGCTGCGCAGTGGAGAGAGAGACAGACTAAAGCCAGTCGATCGAGGAACTGGGAAGTGTCATGAAACTAAGTAGGAGAACGGGACTGGATTGAAATATATATATATATATATATATATATATATATATATATATATATATATATGAGTATTGTATGTATGTATAGTATGTATAAAAGGCTTCAGCCAAATGCCAAGCGCTAGGACCGATGATGACGGCCATTTAGCGTTTTGTAAGGGAAATTGAGAGTCAAGGAGATTTTAAAGGTGTAACAGCAGGAAAACCTTTTGCAATTTTGTCCCCTAATATCATGTATCAGTCCTTCATCAATGGCTTGGAAATAAAGTCGAAACCGGTCAGGACCTACAACCATCTCTTGTTTTTCACCCGTGGATATGTGCGATAAATGAATCACGTACTAAAGTGATTATAATATATAACATATATATATATATTATATATATATTATATATATATATATATATATATATATATATATATATATATATATATATATATATATATATATATATATCCTTAAATCCAAGGTAGAAGGTGAGTGAAACTGGAACTTTGAACAAGTACTTTCGTGGTTTATTCTTACATTCTCAAGTGTGCAAGCTACGAAAGTATATACTTGTCCAAAGACCCATTTTCACTCACCCTCTACCGTCGATTTCAGGATATTCCCAAGCACGTGTTTCTTCGTGCTTCATGTTTTGTGTGTATATATTATATATATATATATATATATATATATATATATATATTATATATATATTATATATACGCCAAAAAAATTAAATAGTCTGGACATCAGATCGTACTGCATTCTGCATCCAACGCTTTTAAAAGGTAATTCGACATTTCCTATTGGCTTTGAACACTGTAAATACATTCCTTGCTCTCCATGTGTTTGCTTGAGAAGGGACGAAGATTCCTTATAAGTGCCTTGACTTTAAGTCTTCGCTAAATACCAAATTACCTACCTATCAGGATTCTGCAACGAATAGATAAACTATGATACCATAGTCATCAAAGTCATTAACGATTTTCTCTCTCTTTCTTAAAGCGAGCTTTCGACTGAAGCTGCCAGACATCCTTGGGCTGGGAAGCTGAGGGTGGACTGATCTTGGTGTGGTGTCCGTCTTCCTTATATTTGGGGTTGACAGCAGGGGGTCTGCCCCCCATGCTGATCTCCCATTGGCTGGTGGCGGTGAGTCTTCGTTTTCATTGGTGGCTTGAGCCAGGTCCCAAGCCACTTTCTCCGAGTCTATGGTTGCGATGCTGCAGATCCTGCAGCCGTCTAGACCTCCTGAGCGGCGCGGTAACGTTGATGGGCGTTGCGCTACGCTGTGGGACATCACAGCTAATTTTATTTCCATCGGTTGCAGGAGTACCTCGTTCGGGGACGTTGTCTTACGTGGAGTTGTCGTGACCGGTGGTGTCATTGTTGGTGGCAGGTCTTCTCATACTCGTATGGAGGAGATGTCATCATACAGAACACGAAGATCATCGGGAAGGCCCCTGATGCCCATCGGTTGCGCCTGCTGGAGGCGCTTCTCATCCAGCAAATAAAACCTACACTGAATACGACGCAGGAAGAATTTCTCTTCCCTACGAGTATGAGAAGACCTGCCACCAACAATGACTCCACCGATCACAACTCCACGGAGGACAACGCCCCCGAACGAGGTACTCCTGCAGCCGATGGTAATCAAATTAGCCGTGACGTCCCACAGCGTAGTGCAATGCCCATCAACGTTACCGCGCCTCTCAGGAGGTCTAGACAGTTGCAGGATCTGCAGCATCGCAACTATCGACTCGGAGAAAGTGGCTTGAGACCTGGCTCAAGCCACCGATGAAAACGAAGACTAACTACCACCAGCCAATAGAAGATCAGCATGGGGCAGACCGCCTGCTGTCAACCCCAAATATAAGGAGGACGGACACCACACCAAGATCAGTCCACCCTCAGCTTCCAAGCCCGAGGATGTCTGGCAGCCCCAGACGAAAGCTCGCTTTAAGAAAGAGAGAGAGAGAGAGAGAGAGAGAGAGAGAGAAAATCGTTAATGACTTTGATGACTATGGTATGGTAGTTTATCTGTAAAATTCAAATATATACACTTATTTTGACACTGTATTTGATCATGACCGCTATAGGCGCTCTACTAGCCTGTTTAAGTAGCACGGAAAAAGCTGCTATTCGTAAAATAGAGAAGAATCTCTACAAGTTTAACGCAGCTGAAGTAGCCATTTACTTTTTTTTTTGTTTTAATAAAGTAATTATTTATTTTATTATATTATTATTATTAATTATTATTATTTTATTATTATTATTATTATTATTATTATTTAGAGGAAGATAAAATCTATTCAAATGAAACACCCCCATAGGGGCCATTATCTATTTATTGATTAAATTATTTACTTCTTCTTCTTCTTCTTCTTCTTCTTATTATTATTATTATTATTATTATTATTATTATTATTATTATTATTATTATTATTATTATTATTATTATTATTCGAGAAATGAACCCTATTCATATGGAAGAAGCTTGCAAAGAATATTAAGGTGTTCATTAGGAAGAAGTAAGAGGAAGTAAAGGGAAATGCAGCACGAAGAGAGCCCATCTATCAAATAAGAAATTTAAATTAACAAATTAATAAAGATGTATTAAAAAGCAAGGAGTATAATACATAGAATAGAACCTATAGCTTCACTATTAATATTTTCTGTTACGTCAAATATCCATCTCTTTGAAACGCCATCACTCTCGCGCTCTCCTTCTCTCCATAGTTATCTCATCGAATCTTCAATCAGATCTGGAACATATTCCAATCGCCTTTAACTGATATTCCCTTCCTCTCGTATTCCCGGACTGGAATACTCTCTCCCCCCAGATCGCTAGGGATTGGGCTAATTGTTTACACTGTGGTCGTTAGAAGCTCCATCGCGTTGCATTGTGGGGAAGCCTTATCCCATAAGTCTCTGGACGAGAAACAACCACAGTGAATATCCCTCTCTCTCTCTTTATCTCTCTCTCTCTCTCCTCTCTCTCTCTCTCTCTCTCTCTCTCTCTCTAAAGAGTTTGATATATTATGAAAGTGTATGAAAGGGTAATGAAGAAAAATATTATGAAACATTTAATAAAAAATAATTTGTTTAATATAGAACAACATGGTTTCGTACCCGGAAAAAAGTACGCAAACCCAACTGTTAGTCCACCGTGAGAACATATACATAAAAATATGAAAAGCGGAAATGAAACAGATGTGGTTTATCTAGACTTTGCAAAAGCTTTTGACAAGGTAGACCATAATATATCAGCGAAGAAAATTAGAAAACATAATATAGTGGATAAAGTAGGAAGATGGTTAAAATAATTTTTACACAACAGAAAACAGATAGTTATTGCAAACGATGTTATTATGATTGCAGACATAGACAGTAATGTTAAGGACTCGGTAGTGAGTAGTTTCGCCGATGACACAAGAATAAGTAGAGAAATTACTTGTGATGAATATAGGAACGCGCTACATAGAGACCTTAACAAAGTATATGATTGGGCAGAGGTAAATAGGATGGTATTTAACTCTGATAAATTTGAATCAATAAATTATGGAGACAAAGAAGGAAAGCTATATGCATATAGGGGACCTAATAATGAGACAATCACAAATAAGGAAGCGGTTAAAGACCTTGGTGTGATGATGAATAGGAACATGTTATGCAATGATCAAATAGCAATTCTATTGGCAAAATGTAAAGCAAAAATGGGAAATGTTGTTACGGCACTTCAAAACAAGAAAAGCTGAACACATGATTATGCTTTATAAAACATATGTTCGTAGTCCACTTGAATATTGCAATATGATATGGTACCCACACTATCAAAAGGATATTGCACAAATAGAGTGTACAAAGGTCCTTTACAGCTAGAATAGAAGAAGTTAAGGACCTTGATTACTGGGAAAGACTACAATCCTTAAAATTATATAGTCTAGAAAGGAGAAGAGAACGCTACATGATAATTCAGGCATGGAAACAGATAGAAGGAATAGCCGAAAACATCATGGAGCTAAAAATATCAGAAAGAGCAAGCAGAGGTAGATTAATAATGCCAAAACTTTACCAGGAAAAATAATGAAAGCACACAGGACATTAATCCACTACGCACCAGCATCGATAATGCAGCGTTTATTCAATGCGTTGCCAGCTCATCTGAGGAATATATCAGGAGTGAGCGTAGATGTGTATAAGAATAAGCTTGACAAATATCTAAGCTGCATCCCAGACCATCCAAGATTGGAAGATGCAAAATATACCGGAAGATGTACTACCAACTCTCTGGTAGACATTAGAGGTGCCTCACACTGAGGGACCTGGGGCAACCCGAACAAGATGTAAGGTCTGTAAGGTAAGGTCTCTCTCACAGGCATATAGTCATGATCTGAAACTATATTTTACCTTTATTTATAACTTGACTTAATTTGCCTTTATTTCTTTAGATGAATATCAATATAAAACCCTCTCCTCCTCCTCTCTCTCTCTCTCCTCATCTCTGACTCTCTCTCCTCTCTCTTCTTCTCTCATCTCTATCTCTCTCTCTCCACACATACCACACACTATACACACGATGCACACATACACATTACCATACCACACAGATGCACACATTCATACTCCGTAA
>NC_061105.1:19187876-19220376 GCF_015104395.2 Macrobrachium nipponense | reverse complement strand
AAGTTAGGATTAAACAAAATATGGGTATCTAAGGACAAATGCATCGACCTTATCATGAAAAATTGTAAACAAACTCATCCGACGAGAGAAGAGGAAACGCATCCTCCTCGAATATCGCAGTCATCCTTGACTGAAAATGAGGCTACTCTAAAACTGAAAGAGGAACTATCTACCCTTAAAGAAGATCTGAGCCAGAAAACTTCACAAATCAAAGAGTTGAATGAACTTTTGAAGTCTGCTAACGTCACTATAAATAGATTGAATGATCGTCTAACCAACATCGAAGAGTATATACAAACAGAGAGGGGAGTAACTTTACATAATCCTTCATCAGGAACTACAACACAGGAGGAAGATGGTATACTACTACTAGGTGATACAAACTTATGCGACATACAACTTTTATAAGAACAATAAGAGGTGCCAATATAGACCTTATACGGAGTTGGGTATCTGAAGAGCTAAACTGGACACCTGCAAGATGCATTTTAGTGTGTGGTATCTACGATGTCTTGGATGATACATCATCATCAAACATCCTGGATAACTTAAGTAGTTTCATTAATGAAAATATGGAAATCCACATATGTCAGCTGTTTCCGAACCTTCGTGTAGACGAATATCAGGACATGATTAACTACCATAATAACCAATTAAGTGAATGGTGTTTAGGCAATGGTATATTAGACATAAACTGTGAGTCGTCTTTTAAGCTAGCTACTGGAGAAACAGACGAAATGTGTTTTCACCAGACCAATGAAAACCCCGGAATTTTCTTCAATAAGTGTGGTGCAATTAGACTACTCGAGTCTCTTAGCAAGAAATGCCAACATTTTAAGCTCTGTGGTAATTGGAAGGACGTTAAACGATCACATACGTGGATAGAAACAAAATCAGATCGTCATGCTATTCATCAGCAAGCACGCCCTCGTATCATGAATACACGTAGGGAATCAATTACTGGACAACGATGGAATTCAGGGCAGACCACAATTCGGGATCGTACTAACTACAGGGAAGATCAGCGTGGAGGGAATTGAACATTCAAGAAGTATCGTAAAGATGATGGCAAAAATGACGTGCAAAATCAACGTTATCAGTCCCACCCCGGATGTTATAACTGTAGTGAATATAATCACAATCAAAGATCATGTTATTACGACCACAGAATTAGATGCAGTAGCTGCTATGGTTTAGGCCATAAAAGTCGATTATGCCCTCGCTATGATCCATAGGATAACGACCAGGAAGATGGCACTGCAAAAGGTACAGTGAAGATCGCTAACGCAGAGAAGGATGTGGGAAACCTGCTAACTATAGAACATATAAATGCTCAGTCCTTATTATCGAACTTTGATGAAGTGGAATTGTTAATAAAAGAAAGAAAAATAGACATTTTATGTATAAGTGAAACATGGCTAGATGTGGGTACCAGAGACAATTTTGTAAACATTTCAAATATCAATATCTATCGTTGCGACCAGGGAAGAGGAGGAGGAGGAACTTGTATCTATCTTCGAGATGATTTAAAAGTTAATAGAATGACCCTAAATGTTGATAGAGTAGTAGGAGTGGAGGATGTCTGGATAACTGTACAACATAAAAAGCTCCCATCATTCATTTTAGGGTGTGTTTACCGCCATCCCAATTAGTCTCCTCTTTCGACTACATTAAGGCTGTTTTCAAAGTTGTTTCCTTGCGTGGAAAGCCAATTCTTATACTAAGGGATGTTAATGATGATTTATTATCTGCTAATAGTAAACTAGGTAAAATTGTGCGCCAATTTAACCTACACCAGGCAGTTAATAAACCTACACGAATTACAAGCATAAGGTCATCACTGCTAGATTATCATCACAAACAGATCAGAAATGATTTCCCAAGCTGAAGTAGTTCCTTGTCCTGTCGCTGACCGTGAGTTGGTAACACTACAAATAGATATTTCAAAACCGAAAAGGCAGCCTGTAACCAGAACATTTCGTAGTTTAAGACACTATAATCAGAATACGTTCTGTGATAGTCTGTTAAATAGAACCCCTAACCTTAATAAAATTTTAAATACAGACAATGTAAATATTCAAGTCTCTATATTTACTGGTGTTTTTGTTGAGAGTTTAAATGAGTGTGCCCCTTGTGTAACGAAAGTAATTACCCGGCCCCCGGCTCCTTGAATAGCCATGACCTTAAACTACAAATTAAATCAAGAGACGAATTGCATGAAAGAGTGAAAAGGGATACATTAAACTTAGAATTAAGAAATACTTATAAAAACCATAAAAAACGAGTTATTCAATTTATCAAAGTAAAGAAGGCAGAAAATTTTAAAGATAAGTTTAAAACTGTCGTGGTAATTTGTCTACTAAATGGGAAATTGTTCATGAAATGATCCCTGCCTCAAATAGCAACGTAAGCATCCGTGATTATAAAGATAAGAAAGATAAAGCAGAAGAATTTAACGAACAGTAGGTCGACTGGCCTTCGAAAATTCTCAACAGATCTTCAATGCAAATAATAATCTGCCCACAATAGGTACTATTATACCTCAAGGTATCGCGAATAACCTTTTCAGACCACAACCCGTTGACGTAGATACAGTTGTCTTGGTTATGAGGGATTTGAATGACTCAAAGGCGTTTGGATCTGATGGTATCACTCTCCGTTTCATACGAGATGTCTTACCCGTGATAAGTTTTTACCTAACCGTTATAGTTAACACCTCCATTGTTACTGGTCTCTACCCCACCGACTGGAAACTATCGCATGTAATACC
The DNA here is from genome assembly GCF_015104395.2 of Macrobrachium nipponense. Classification (NCBI taxonomy): domain Eukaryota; kingdom Metazoa; phylum Arthropoda; class Malacostraca; order Decapoda; family Palaemonidae; genus Macrobrachium; species Macrobrachium nipponense. Next base: position 19,217,606 of record NC_061105.1, on the reverse strand, counting down.
ATTTTTCAAGAACGGTGACCCAGATGCAGTCGAAAATTATCGGCCTATATCACTTCTACCAGTCTTATCTAAGATATTAGAAAAAATAGTTGCAGTTCAGCTCATGCAATATCTTGAGGAAAATAACTTATCACAAACCCAACATGGTTTTAGACCACATCTATCCACCGAAACCGCACTCATGAAGCTCACAGAGAAAATTATAGTAATATAGACGAAAAAAAGATCTCTCTTTTCATATTGTTGGATCTCTCTTTTCATATTGTTGGATCTCTCTTTTCATATTGTTGGATCTCTCTAAAGCATTTGATAGCGTTAGCCATGATATCCTACTTAGTAAATGTATAAAACTAAAAATCGACCCGTTTTGGTTGAAAAATTATTTGGAAAATCGGTAACAGTCAGTAAGAATAGACGATGCAATATCTCCCTCTAAGCCAGTACAATTTGGGGTTCCACAAGGATCAATATTAGGACCAATTCTTTTCTTAATCTATATTAATGATATGTCTACTTCATTACATGATTGTCTCTTAATACAGTATGCAGATGACAGTCAAATCACCGGAACCATAGAAGAATTACAAATGTTAATTTCAAGAGCGGAAAGTATCTTAGAAAATGCTAAATATCATTTCCAAACTAATGGATTAAATGTAAACGAATCAAAAACTCAGTATATTTTCCTTGGCTCAAGACAATACATATCTCAAATTCCTGATAATATAGTTATAAATTTCAATGGCCATGCTGTTAGAAAAAGTGACCATGTAAAAAACCTCGGCGTTTACTTTGTGTTTTGATGCTCATATAAATGAAGTTAGTAAGAAAGTGAATGGAACACTAATTTACATAAACAGAATAAAAGACAGATTTGATCATGAAATGCGCAAAATGGTTGTTCAGTCGCTTGCGTTAAGCATAGTAAACTACTGTTTGAAGGTATGGGGCACTGCGTCTAAACAACAACAACATCGAATACAAAAACTCCAAAACTTTGCGGCAAAAGTGACTGATGGGAAGGCAAAGAAATACGATCATGTAACCCCAATTTTAAAGAAATTAGAATGGCTAAATATAGAACAAAGAATACAGTATGACTTATGTCTGTTAGTTTATAAAATATTGAATAATTTATTACCAACATGGATTTTCCCTCTGACATTAGTTGGATTTAGAAGTGACAGGACAACAAGAAATAGCAACGACCTTTACGTACCAAGGACAAATACAAAGTTGGGTAAAAGATCGTTCACTGTACAGGGTTCTTTAGCTTGGAATAAGCTACCAACAGCTATAAAAACAACAGTTAATATCAATTCTTTCAAATCAGCTCTAAAGAAACATTTTTTGCAGATGGGTTGAAAACGCTTTATACGGTAACACAACTGCATTTCCAGAATTGTAACAATAGAAGGGCAACTTTCTAAATCATAATGATTCCTATTTACACATGTAAGTAAAATTATACGTACTATTTTGTATTTTTAAGATGTTAAATCAGGTGGTGTAAAACTGTGAGTAGTATGAAATGTAACTCATGCATTGCAATATATTTTATCCTTTGTAAGATACAGAATAGATAATGTAAATATTGGAAATAAAGCTTATTATTATTATTACTTTCTCTCTCTCTCTCTCTCTCTCTCTCTCGCATCTCTCTCTCTCTCTCTCTCTCTCTCTTTACATACAACAATTCTAGAACTGCCAAATGCGTCCTATGTGATATCTTAATGCAGTACTGAAAGATTCATAACTCCATTTCCCAGACTTGTCGAAACCACTGATGATTTTTGTGGTCCTGAAAAAAAAAATCTCTACAACTTCGAAACCACAGAGAATGACATGCAACCTTCAACCATCCACCAACTTTCCCATCAGTTAATAAAAGCAACTCTCTCTCTCTCTCTCTCTCTCTCTCTCTCTCTCTCTCTCTCTCTCTCTTCTCTCTCTCTTTCTCTCTAATTACCCCCCAGAGTTTGACTACTGTTTGTGCTGATGGCATTTTTTGAGAAATCCTAATTAAACACAGAACTGGCAAAGGACTGTAATTTGCTATCGTCCGAACTACGGCCAAACAATCGAGGATTGTGGATGAAAAATGAATACTGCCTTCTGGAATGTCTGAGTGAATTGTTAGATGATACAAAGGGTCTTCCAGAATGTCGAAGTAAATTGGTAGTTGGTAATAAACATGGCCTTCCAGAATGCCTAGCTCAATACCTAGTTGATATACACGGCATTCCAGAATGTCTAACTCAATAGTTAGTTGATATACATGGCATTCCAGAATGTCTAACTCAATAGTTAGTTGATATACATGGCATTCCAGAATGTCTAACTCAATAGATAGTTGATATACATGGCATTCCAGAATGTCCAACTCAATAGATAGTTGATATGCAAGGCATTCCAGAATGTCTAACTCAATAGATAGTTGATATGCAAGGCATTCTAGAATGTCTAACTCAATAGTTAGTTGATATGCAAGGCATTCAAAGAATGTTCCAACTCAATACCTAGTTGATATACATGGCATTCCACAATGTCCAACTCAATACCTAGTTGATATACATGGCATTCCACAATGTCCCACTCAATACCTAATTGATATGCAAGGCATTCCAGAATGTCTAACTCAATAGTTAGTTGATATGCAAGGCATTCCAGAATGTCTAACTCAATAGATAGTTGATATACAGGGCCTTCTAGAATGTTTAACTCAATAGGTAGCTGATATATATATAGCATTCCAGAATGTCTAACTCAATAGTTAGTTGATATACATAGCATTCTAGAATGTCCAACTCAATAGGAAGTTGATATACATGGCATTCCAGAATGTCTAACTCAATACCTAGTTGATAGGCATGGCCTTCTAGAATGTCCAACTCAATTGTTAGTTGATATACATGGCATTCCAGAATGCCTAACTAAATTGTTAGTTGGCATACAGGGCCTTCCATTTTGTTTAGGTGAACTGTTAGTATCCATCCTTGAAACTTTAAAATATTTCACTGTCTGAAACAAATCTCTGTTGGTTTAGCTGCCTTATGTCTTTAGGCTCCCTGAGTTATAAGGCAACTAAATGTCATAGCAGAATATGACATATTATTTCCCGACTTGTAAGACACCTTTACGACATAACGGAAAATCACAAATGTCATATTTCCCTACTTATAAGGCATTTTAATGACATAACAGACATGTCATAATATTTCCCGACTTTGCCATAATATTTCCCAACTTATAAGGCACCTTAATGATGTAATGATATAACAGAATAAATGTCATTATATTTTCCAACTTTGTCATAATATTTCCCGAATTATAATGGACCTGAGTGATATAACTGACTGCATAGCATAATATTTCCCAACTTAACAAGGCAACTTCATGACATAATAGACTACATTGTCATAATCATTCCCGACTTATAAGGCAACTTAATGTCATAACAGGCCAAACCACGTCATTCCCAAGCCCTTGGTTTATTTGCCCCAAAACCTGCAAATAAAAACCACACATAATAATTATCTCAGACCTCGACTAATCAAATTACCAACAGGAGGAGACAAGCCCCGGCCTCCCCCACCAACCTTTCCCCAACCAACCTCCTCCTCCCTCCTCACGTCCGCGTCGTCACTTGATCGAGAGATCGACAGCCAGGAATCACCAAGTGGGTGAGTGACGGCTGTGCAAATCTCGATGACATGTAAATCACTCAGTCAGGCCGGCGTCGCCATCAAAACCTGATGCCCTGATAGGATTCAAGAGATGTTTGTCGGCCTTTCCGACCCCCGGGTAAATGTCAGGAGGTCTTCGTCATCGAATGGGAGGCTTTTTAGTTTTTTTTTTTTTTTTTTTTTTTTTTTGTCGAACACGCAAAAGTTCGTCGACTTTCAGCGCGATAATTTTGAAATTTATCTCTTTTTTTTAAAGAGTTAAAACGTCGCGATTTGTCAACTTCTTTGTGTGAAGTCGTTGAAATTTATCACTTTTTCGCGTGGAAACGTTGAACTTTGTCATTTTTTCGTTAAGAAACGTTAAAATTTGTCATGTTATTAATTTAGAAACGTTGAATTTTGTCTTCTTTTTCGTATGAAAACGTTGAAATTAGTCATGTTTTCGTTTAGAAACGCTGAAATTTATCTTTTTTTCGTTTAAGAACGTTGAAATTATCATTTTTTTCTTTTAAGAACGTTGATATTATCATTTTATTATTTTAGAAACGTTGAAATTTGTCATTTGTCGTGTGGAAACGTTCAACTTTGTCATGTTTTCGTTTAGGTACATTGAAATGTCATTTTTTCGCGTGAAAGCGTTAAAATATATCGTTTTTTCGTGTGAAAACGTTGAAATTTATAATTCTTCGTTTAGAAACGTTAAAATTTGTCATTTTTTCGTTTAGAAACATTGAAATCTATAATTTTTTCGCTTAAGACCGTTGAATTTTATAATTTTTCGTTTAGAAACGTTGAAATTTGTCAATATTTCGTGTGAAAATGTTGAGATTTGTCAATTTTTCGTGTGAAAACGTTGAAAATTGTCAATTGTGCGTGAGAAAACGTTGAAATTTGTCAATTTTTCGTGTGAAAACGTTGAGATTTGTCAATTTTTCGTGTGAAAACGTTGAAAATTGTCAATTGTGCGTGAGAAAACGTTGAAATTTGTCAATTTTTCGTGTGAAAACGTTGAGATTTGTCCATTTTTCATGTGAAAACGTTGAAAATTGTCAATTGTCCGTGATAAAACGTTGAAATTTGTCCATTTTTCGTGAGAAAACGATGAAATTGGTAGTTTTTTCTGTATGAAAACGTTGATATTTGTCTCGTTTCGTGTGAAAATGTTGAAATTTGTCGTTTATTCGCGAGAACGCTGAATTTTGTCATTTTTTCCAGTGCTTTTGGTTTTTGTTACTGTTCTATATTTGTTTTCTCACTGAGAGCATTTTATTCGCTAAAAAAAAAAATATTATAGCCGTGATGTATGATAAGATGGACAAAAACCTATGTAACCATTTGTTGACAACGTCGAAATTTGTCGTTTTCTTGTGTTGCCTTAGTTTCAGGTGCTGTTCTACATCTGTTTTGTCACTAACAGTAATATTTTGATTGATAAAAAAAAACTATTAGTCGTCGGGTAGGACGAAGTAAATCAGTGTGCTAAAAATAACAAAACAACGGGATATTCCATTTTATATTTATTGTTCAACCTTAATATTTGATATTTCCAAAGAGAGTCAAATCCTATTGATCATTTGTTATCGTACACCACGACGCAGATAATCAAATAGTTAGTCGACTGTGGTGGATGGATGGATAGCAACCTCATCCCAAAAGATTTGTTGAGAACTAAAATCCAAACACACACACATACACACACACACACACACACACACACATATATATATATATATATATATATATATCACACATATATTTGTGTGCGCATGTATATGTACATATGTATATTTTAAATTTATATATATATATATATATATATATGATATATATATTTGTGTGTGCGCGCGTGTGTCTATATATAATAATAAATATACATAAATGTGCGTATGCATATATGTCTTATTGTGCACGACTGTTCTGATATCCAAAGAAATGCAGAGAAAGGGCCAAGAGGCAAAAAAAGATGAAAAAAAAAAAATATCCCAACCTTAAGACTACCTGCAATGCAAAATCCCAAGCCATTATAAGATTCCCCCTTTGAAAGCAACGCCTCCATCCTCGTAACAAGATGACGCTAGAGAGGAGTAGAGAGAGAGGCGAGAGAGAGAGAGAGAGAGAGAGAGAAATCTAATCTTCTCGGGGCGGGTGTGCAAAGAACCGATAGATCAATGTCGCCCGGCGGATGAGATACTGAATTTTATTTCGATACAAAACAAATTTAAGGACCCACCCAGTCTATCCCCTCCTCCTCCTCACAATCCCTCCTTCCCACAGAACGCCCCGCCCCCAAACACCCCCAAACCACCCCCCCCCCCCCCCACATAAAAAGTCTCTTATTAACCCAGCCATCGTCATTACAATATGCAAATTCCTGTTGGCGTACACCTGTCTTAAACACGTACGGGAAGGGGTTTAGGGAGGGAGGCAGTGAGAGGTAGGGAGGGAGGTAGAGAGGGATGGAGGGAGGAGAGGTAGAGAGAGGGAGAGGTAGGGCGCCAGGGAAATGAGGGTGAGAGCGAGGAAGGTAGAGAGGTATGTAGGTAGGGAGGTAGATAGGTAGGGACGGAAGGAGGTAGAGGTAGGGAGAAAGAGGATAATGAGGATGGAGAGGTAGAGAAATGAGGTTGGAGAGGTAGGGAAGTAAGGAAGTGATGGTGAAGAGGTGGGGAGGGAGAAAGGTAAGGAAATAAGGTTGAAGAGGCCGGGAGGTAGGAAAGTGAGGGTGGAGAGGTAGGGAAATGCGGTTGGAGAGGTAGGGAGGTAAGGAAGTGAGGGTGAAGAGGTAGGGAAGTAGAAAAAAGGTAAGGAAATAAGGTTGAAGAGGCAGGGAGGTAGGAAAGTGAAGGTGGAGAGGTAGGGAGGAGGGAGGGAGGGAGTGGAGGTTGGCCGGAAAGAAGGTAGGGAAAAGGAGGGAAAAGGGAGGGAGGGAGGGAGGGGGAGAGGGACTGGGAGAGAGAATCTAATGAAGGTAAACAAACACTTCATTTTGCGATTTTTCGAACAAAGGAGGAAAAAAAATTGATAATAACCTCTTCCCATCAAACAGATCATAAAAGGATGATGATGTTTTCTTTCGTATCTTCTCATTTATCTAATAGGGCTTGTTATCTCTCTCTCTCTCTCTCTCTCTCTCTCTCTCTCTCTCTCTCTCTCTCTCTCTCTCTCTCTCTCTTTCCGTCTTGGTTTCTTTATATCTTCTTTTAAACTAAACCGTCTTTTTATATATTATTATTATTATTAATATTATTATTATTATTATTATTATTATTATTATTTTATTATTATTATTAATGAGAAAAGAGACTCATGAGGTGATATTTGTGTATCTAGTATCAATTGGAGCATTTTACTCTCTCTCTCCTCTCTCTCTCTCTCTCTCTATCTCTGCTCTCTCTCTCTAGAAAACAAATTCTCGAAATGAAACTGTAATTTACTTAGCTCGATCGATCGGTCGAGAGAGAGAGAGAGAGAAGAGAGAGAGAGAGCTTCTTTCTGGTTGGGTAAGAAGGGTGAGTGCTTTCTCGTTTCGTGATCAAGTGCCGGTGATATATCGTGTAGAAATGAATAAATAAATACACAGAGACATAAGTAAAATAAAGAGATAAATAAAATATACAAATCAATATACAAATAAATAAATAAATACATGAGAAAGCAAATGAATAAATAACTAGAAAATTAATAAATGAATAAATAAATAAATAAATAAATAAATATAGGAATGTAATAATGTTGCCAGGCTTTAGATATATATATATATATATATATATATATATATATATATATATATATATATATATATATAATATATATATACATTATTTCAACAGAGGAAAACAATCAAACAAGTAAAAAAACGCGCCGAAGCAATCGAGTTTTCTGTACAACGTGTAATGCTGTATAAAACCATCAACTATAACCAGCAGCTCTCCAGTTGCTCACCGGATGCGGTAGAGTGAAGGTGCGTCCCACGGCTCGGGAAAGCGCTGCCATGTGGACGATCCATGGTTAACTCTAATCTTACATAAAATAAAACTATCGAGGCTAGAGGGTTGCAATTTGGCATGTTTGATGATTGGAGGGTGGCTGATCAAAATACCAATTTGCAGCCCTCTAGCTTCAGCAGTTTCTTAGATCTGAGGGCGGACGGAAAAAGCCAGCAAAATAGTTATCTTTTACTGAAAACTAAAAACGACAAAACAGACAAATGATAATAAATATATATTTGAAAATAAAAATAAGGGAGAATCATTTCAAGGAAAACTAGAGTAATATTTTAAACCTTCAAAAACAAAACAAAAAATATTAACTGAAAAATCATGCTATCATAATTCAACATTTAACAATTAATGGGTCGGAAAATACATCCGAACAGACAAAAAAAATGAAAATCATAATCATATAAAACCACGAAATATTCAAAGATAAAAATAAAAGCATTCTAAAAAAAATAGGGTAGAAAGAAAAATTGTATACATCCAAATTTCACGTCAAAACCAGAGGTTTTACGAAAAAGACTAAATGGTAACTGCAACATTTATTCATATTTCTCTTTCGTTTGCAACATATATATATATATATATATATATAATATATATATATATATATATATATATATTTCTTCAGATGAATAATAAATACTGAACATCTCTCTCTCTCTCTCTCTCTTCTCTCTCTCTCTGTCATTTCATCTTCACATCAAAGTTCTCTCCTCCTTGTGTGTCAAAATGTTGACCCGATCCACGAGCGGGGCGGGTTAATAAAGCTCGACCGTTAAAGCAAGCTTTATATCCGTGTCAAAGCCAATATCCGCCACCCAAACCCCCGCCCCCGCCCCCGCCCCCGCCCCTCCATGGCGGCTCCATTCCGAACTAATTTCATCAAAATATCCCAGAAAGAATCCATATTAAAGGAAGCCCCCACGCTCCACCCACGGTGGTCGGAAAAAAAAAAATAGGGACCCTGGGTAAGGAAACGCATTGTCGTCGTAGCAAGCCTGGAAGAAGACTCGTCGTTAAATTTAGAAATTCGTTAATTTTCTGCGACGCTCGGTCGCTGCGGTCTAGTGGCCCTTTTTGTCGTTCCTGGTGAATTTTGACAGGAGTCAGCTGATTTTGAAGTTTCTGCACTTTCGAAACGCCTGAGGATGAACGCTGTTCAGTTGCTCGAAAGTCTTTGCTTTTGATTCTTTACAAATGATCAAATCAACTTATATAGTTGTCGATTTTTTGCTGTAATAATAATAATAATAATAATAATAATAATAATAATAATAATAATAATACTATAATCATAGGAACACTAGGCACGCTCCCAACATCCCTGAAAAGCAACCTGGAAAAACAAATAGAGTGATGGTCTCCCAAGGAGGCAGGATGTAGCCCGGTACCCCACACTATAAATACACCCAGTCGAATAGGATGACTGCGATAGACAACACCCTCGCCCCGGGCCCACCCCAAAAAAAAATTTAATAATAATATGGAATTAAATTAGGTTGCTGCATTTGCTTCATTCAATTTTCTATAAGTTCTTTTTCTATCATTCTTAGGAAAGCGATCTTAAAAAATATTGAAAAGGGTCTTACACTTTTATGCAACAACAACAACAACAACAATAATAATAATAATAATAATAATAATAATAATAATAATAATAATAATAATAATAATAATAATAATAATAATAATAATAATAATAATTTTTTGATGATAATGTTTTGGTAAATAGTGGCAAAACTTCTTTGAAAATTAGAATAACTTACAGCCTCTCTGGAAAAAAATCTCTGAATTGTCAACAACAGCAACAACAACAACAACAGTAATAATAATAATAATAATAATAATAATAATAATAATAATAGTAATAATAATAATAATAATAATAATAATAATAATAATAATAATAATAAACAGAAAAGAGTAACTTACAGCTTGTCTTAAGAAATAAAACACACTGAACTGTTTCTAAGACGAGATGTAACTCCTTTCTTTCTTTTTTATAAAATAAAAAATAGCTGAAACGAAAACAAGAGATTGGGAAAAACCAAAAGTAAATCTACACTGCTTTTATTTACTTTTTCCCTTTAACAACAAAAGCTGTTAACTGACCAAAGAAAAACGAAAAAAAATATTTTTTTCCTGCCGTGCACAGAGGAGGTGAAAAAAACAACGGTATAGTTTGTTCAGAAAAAAATAATGATTGAAATTTGGTCAGATCTTTCATATTCTTTATATGGGTGTTTTTTTTATTTGCAAGTTATAAATTGGCTTGTTTTTTTTTTCAATTCGTTTCAGATTGCTTAAAAACATCCCTTTCCCTACAACACGTAATTTTTTTTATAAAAAAGGATTGAATTTTGCTCAAATATATATTATTCTTTATGTGAGGGTTTTTTATTTAGAATTTTTATTTATTTTTTCATTTATCTATCTATTTTTTTTGTCTAAATCGTTTCTGACTGCCCAAATTCATTTCATTGCCTAAAACACTGTAGTTTCTTCATAGGATAGTGATTGAATTTTGGTCAAATATTTTGTATTGTTTATAAAACAATTTTTTTTAATTAGAAATGGGTTTAATTTTTTTGTCAAATCGCTTCAGACTCTCAAAAGCATCCTATGAAGCTAAACATATGAAAGTGATCTAAGAACTATTTGATTTAGAACAACTGTGAAGATAATATTTTTATCGAGAGAATCAATTATTTTTGTAAATCGTCATTTTTGTAGGTAATTTTTCTCTTTGAACCTAAAAGTATAACATCTTAAAAAGTGATATTTACATCTTAATTATTAATAATTCCAACCATGAAACACAAATCTTTTATAATTAAATAATACCAATGAATCACCCATATATATATAATATTAATAGTATATTATAATAAAAAATAATATAATATATAATATATATATAAAGTACATACATATATATGTATAAATATTAATGTATATCATATTATATATATATATATATATACTATATGTAATATTATACACAAACCCATTAGTAATACATGTATATACTTAAATATATGTGTATATATACATATAATATATATATATATATATACATATATATACACGCTATTTAAAATGAAACCAGTCAAAATCACTCACGTGAAGAAAACCGGAAGTTGAAAAAAAAATTCCTGCAAAAGCATCATAAGTTTGCCTTCGGGCGCCCCTTACACACCGCCCGTCCCCCAAAAACCCTGACCACCGAAATAACGTAGGTTACGCTGCTGCTCCTGTTGCTGCTGCTGCTGCTTGCATGCAACATTGCCCAATTCCACTTGAAAAGATCTGTGGTTGATAGCCGCGGGGTCTGCTACCCTCTGTTAGCCATGCTTTTGAATTCCTCGGGGCGATATTTTCAAGTTCGTTTCCGCTCGATTGCGTTTGCCTGCGAAACACAACACCGAAGGGGGAAACTTGGCGAGGTGGGTGGGGGCGGGGTGGCGGTTGGCAGGGGGAGGGGGGGGGGGAAGGGGGGGGGTGGGGGGGGCGGGGGGGGTGGGGGGGTGGGGGGGGGACCGGTTTGTCCATAAAAGTGGAAGTATAAATACCGGGGGGGGTGGCGCCGGTTTAAATGGCCATATTCCGGTTTCCAGACTTTGTCCTTTCGCTCTTCTCTCCTCCTCTTTTCTCTCTCTCTATCTCTCTCCTCTTCTCTCTCTCTCTCCTCGTTCTCTCATTCTACATATATATATATTATATATATATATATATATATATATATATATATATATATATGTGTGTGTGTGTGTGTGTGTATATATATGATATATATGTATATATAATATATATACATATATATACAGAGAGAGAGAGAGAGAGAGATCATTTAACCAAGATAACGTTCAAACGAGACATCCTCCCCCACACCCCCACAAAAAAAAAAACCTTATGCAAAGGATTCAAGACTCCTGCCCCCACTTTCCCTCTGTGACTTACAAAACGCCCACCGACCACAATCCACTCATGCATACACAAACCACAGATAAAAATCCCAGCGAGATTCAGAGCTGACACAAAAGAAATCCCGCGACGGAGCCCAAATCCCCATCACACAGCCCCACACCCCCGCCAAATCCGTCGAAATCCCTTGAAGAAAAAATTCATATAAAATCAGGCGACTCAAGAGGTGGATCCGTCAAAATACCTTGGAAAATATACACAACTAAAAAATCGAGTTTTCTGTACAACGTATAATGCTGTATAAAACCATCAACTTTGACCGGTGGCTCTTCAGTCGCTCAGCAGATCCGATAGAGTGAGGATGCGTCCCATCATGCCTCCAGAAAGCCCTGCCAGATGCACCACCATCACTGGCTAATTTTAAACTTAAATAAAATAAAAACTACTGATGCTAGAGGGGTGTAATTTGGTACGTTTGACGATTGAAGGTTGGATGATCATAACACTCATTTGCAGCCCTCTAGCCTCAGTAGTTATTTTTAGACCTGAGCACGGACAGAATAAAGTGCGGACGGACGAACGGACAAAACCGGCACAATAGTTTACTTTTACAGGAAACTAAAAATCTGGCATTCCAAAAGTAGTAAAAATTATAAGAATGAGAGAACGAAACTCCCTCTGAAATACCTTCGGGAAAAATAAAAACCATAAAATATCTGGCAATCCAAAAGGATTATCTGGCAATCCAAAAAGGAGTAAAACTGATAAGAATGAGAGAACAAAAATCTCCCTGAAATACCTTCGGGAAAAATAAAAAATAAAATTTTTTTTAATCTTAAAATCTGGCAATCCAAAAAGGAGTAAAAATTATAAGAATGAGAGAAAGAAAATCTCCTTGAAATGCTTTCTGGAAAAAAACTAGAAATCTTAAAATCTGGCAATCCAAAAAGGAGTAAATGTGATATGAATGAGAGAACAAAAATCTCCCTGAAATACCTTCGGAGAAAATAAAAAAAAAATGTAAAAGTCTGGCATTCCGAAAAGGAGTAAAACTCATAAGGAAGATGGAGCGAAAATCTCCCTGAAATACCTTCGAAAATACATAAATAAATAAATAAATAAGTAAATAAATAAATAAATAATCTGGCAATCCAAAAGGAGTAGAAATTATAAGAATGAGAGAACGAAAATCCCCCTGAAATACCTTCGGAAAAAAAAATTAAAATCTTAAAATCTGGCAATCCAAAAAGGAGTAAAACTGATAAGGAAGATAGAACGAAAATCCCCTTGAAATATCTTCAGAAAAAAAAAAACTAGCAATCTAAAATCGAGTAAATAAGAGGCATCGCTGTTAAACCTGTTGTGTGGAGAAAGGTGGAACCTTTTTCACGTGTGCCAGTGATATTCAGAGAGTCTGGAAGCAAACCCTCTCCTCTCCACTCCACTCCATACTTCCACTCCTGCAAGCAGATTTCGAACATTTCGTCAATGGGGCAAAAAGAAAAAAGCAGGAAAGAAATGGTATTCAAAGGAACCGACGAGGAAAAGGAATTCAGGATTCTAGGATACTTGAATATGCCAGAGCCATTTGGATTTCTGGTCCTTCCTCATTTCTTTCCTTCATATATCCGTTTTTTCTTGTTTTCTTCCATTTTTTCGTTCGTTTCTTCCTTTATCCTTTTTACTTCTTTCCTTTTTTTCCTTTTTTTCCTTCATTTATCCTTTTTTTCTTATTTTCTTCCATTTTTCGTTCGTTTCTTCCTTTATTCCTTCCTTTACCCTTTTTTTCTTCTTTCCTTTTTTCTCCTGTTTTCCTTCATTTATCCTTTTTTCTTATTTTCTTCCATTTTTCGTTCGTTTCTTCCTTTATTCCTTCCTTTTATTCTTTTTTCCTTTCCTTCCTTTTTCCATTTGTTCTTCCTTCCTTTTTTCCTACCTCGCTTTTTTTCTTATCTTCCTATTTTTGTTTTTTCCTTTCTTCATTTTTTCCTGTCTCCCTTATTTTTTTCCCCGTCTTCCTTTTTTTCTTCCTTCCTTTATCCTTTTTTTCCATACGTCATTTATTTTTCTTTCTTTCACCCCTTCTTTTTTTCTTTCCTCCCTTTATCATTTTTTTCTTTCGTTCTTTGTTTTTTCCCATTCTTTCATCCCTCCTTCCTTTTTTCCTTCCTTCCTTCCTTCCTCTTTTCACTCGTCGTTCCTTTCATTTTTCCTTAATTTCCTTTTTTCTATCTTCGTTCCTCTTTCCTGTCTACCTTTCTGTTTTCCTTCTTTCCTTTCCTTCTTACACTTTCATTTCATTCCTTCATTCTCTTCCTGCATTCTCAGTTCCACTCATTCATCTCTTATTCTCTTCTCTTTCCAAAACTTTTCGCATCATATCATCGCCTGATTCTTCTCTATCTATCTCTCTCTCCCTCTCTCTCTATCTATCTATCCATTTATCTTCTTTTGCTTTCTTCTTTCTCCTAGAAATATTCTTCTACCTTTGTATCTTAAAAATCATTTTTTTTAATAATCTATCAAATTTTAATAGTTATTCTCTCTCTCTCTCTCTCTCTCTCTCTCTCTCTATATATATATATATATATATATATATATACATATGTATATATATATATATATATATATATATGTGTGTGTATACATAGCATATCCTAAGAGGGTGAAGGACATGTATGTACATGCATATGCGTATGTATATGTATACAAGTCAATATAAATAGAGAAATAGAGTACCAGGTAATCCCGTGTTTAATATCAGGTTTTTTATTATTCCTTTTTTGTTTGGTACCATAAAGGTTCGCTGTTAAACACGAAAGCGTTTATTGCTCCGTCCTCCCTCTCTCTCTCTCTCGTAAATACGGCCTTTGGTACCGAGTGATCAAGAGCTATTTGCCTCACTGTATGTATGTATGTATGTATATGTACATATAAATGTATACTCTAATATATATATATATATATATATATATATATATATATATATATATATATATATATATATATATATATATATATATATATATATATATGCATATGTATATATTATATAATATATATATCTAATGTAGATGAATCTACCTGAGGAGAGAGACAGCAGTCTCTGAAATATAGTATTTTCTTTCTATATTTTGGCGTTTTTATGGGCTCCTTTTATTAGATGGAATTCTGTTGTAACGGAACATTTTTACGAGTCATATATATATATATATATATATATATATATACACATATAATATATATATATATTATATATATATATACATATATATATATATATATATATATATATATGACTGGTAAAAATTTTCTGTTACAACAGAATTCCATCTTATAAAAGGAGCCCATAAAAACACCAAAATATAGAGAGAAAAGTACTATATTTCAGAGACTGCTGTCTCTCTCTTCAGGCATACCTGAAGAGAGAGCCAGCAGTCTCTGAAATATAGTACTTTTCTCTCTATATTTTGGCGTTTTTATGGGCTCCTTTTATTATATATATACATATATATATATTATATATATATAATTAAATATATATCAATAATATATATATATATATATATATCATATATATTAATGAATATATCTTTTAAAAAACATCCATGTGTCTTCGGCATTCCGGAAATTTGAATATTTATATTTATATATATATATATATATATATCCTATATATAATATATATTATATTATATATATATATATATAGATATACTATATTATATATATGTGTACATACATACACATACATATATGAACGGAGGTAGAGACAAAGAAATAAAAAAGGTTACAACTCGGGCCGAAGGGAAGCTAAAATGACTATAAGGAGAGAGTGGATAGCAAGATGGAACAAAGAGAATACGAACGGAGGTACAGTAAAAGGAATGAAAGGTGTTTCAGCAGCTAGGGTTCCACGGAAGCGAAGCTTGCAAAGAACCTGAAGTCGCGCCTACAGCGCGCCTCTTGAGGTGAACTGACGGCGGTGTTACTGCCTTGGTATTATGAGGCGTTTCCGACACATAGCACGAAGGAAAAAATACAAAAAATAAAATATAAAAAAATATAAACAATCAATAGCTAATCCACTGCGCTTTGAAGGTGTGTTGACATCAAAAGCCTTTGAAAAGCAAAATGTCAGGTTCGCTTCGTCACTATAGCTTTGGAAATGGCTGAAATGATTGTTTGGACAATTCTTTACGTGAATAAATATTGCTCTCCATTTTTCTTTTCGTATAAAATCCATCGCCTTTTACGGACATTATTATTATATTATATTATCACATCGTTGGAGTGTAGAACAGCCTCCCATAGGATGTCGTAATTCGAACTTCAGAAGTTCCCCTTGTATTTTAATATTTTACTTACATTTTTATCTGTTTATTATTATGTTAGTTTATCTGTTTTTGTAATAACTGATCGCCTCTTTCTTCTTTTCCCATTTTTCCATTTTTGCCTTCTGTTTATTTCTTTCGAATGAACACCATAATATTCTTTGGAAGCTGGAACTTCAAGTCAGTGGCCCCATACGAATAGGGTTCATCTTCTGAATAATAATAATAATAATAATAATAACTAATAATAATAATAATAATAATAATAATATAATAATAATTTGTATTAGTAGGGAAAAACTCTCTATCACGAGAGTATATATAATGTTCTAAAGGGTCCACAATAATACAAAGTGTAAAAGTCCGTGTATAATTTTGAAGACTTTACTTCAAAATTATACACGGACTTTTTACACTTTGTGTTATTGTGGACCCTTTAGAACAATAAAATAATAATAATAATAATAATAATAATAATTACTTATTATTATTATTATTATTATTATTATTATTATTATTATTATTATTATTATTATTATTATCTGAAAAATTATCAGTCACAAAGGATTTGGGAGTGTTCTAAGTACTTTGAGAACACTCCTATTCCTCTTCCTCTTCCTCCTCCTCCTCTCCCCAACCCCTCCTCCTACTCCTTCTACTCTCCTCCTCCTCCCTTCAACCCCTCGCCCCTCCCCCTCCCAACCCCCGTAGTGACCGCGACAAGAGAGGGTCCCTCTGAATTAGAAGCGTCACATAAGACTTAAGATTTAGACGCTTGTTTTCAGAGTCAGGTGAATCTACGAGGGTCTGTCACTGTGTACCTCCTTCCGCGTCATTGCACGCAATGAGCGTGGCCGAGCTCCTTTCATCTAATAATATTAATTCATAAGGCCTCTCGTCCATACACCTCTGAAGGACGATGTTTGTTAAACAGAAACCATGCGAAGAAATGTAGTACAAGCTTGTGGGAGCTTTTAAATTGTAGATCTAGTGAGTTTCCCGTCGGTTTTTATAAACAGATTTTGCTTAGAATGACAATGAGAGATGTTTGTAAACAGAAACAATATGAAAAATGTAGTATAAGCTCGTGGGAGCTTTTAAATTGTGAATCTAGTATTTCCCGTCGGTTTCTATAAACAGTTTTTGCTTAGAATGACAATGAGATGTTTGTAAACAGAAACTATACGAAAAATGTATGATGGGCTTATGACAGATTTTAATGCATTAAAATGTAGCACGTTTCATGTTGGTGTTTATCAACAGATTTTGCATAGAATAACAGTGAGAGATGCTTGTAAACAGAAACAACACGAAAAATGTAGTATGGGCTCATGAGAGCCTTTGATTTATAAATCTCGCGAGTTTCCTGTTAGTGTTCATCAAAATATTTTTAATTAAAATAATGATAGTCATTATATCCATTTATGTCTTGCATAAAATTGCATAAAATAATAATAAAACCATTAAGTCCATGTCTGCGTTGCAACAACTACATATTTTGCATAAAATAATAATAAAATCATGAAGTCCATTTCTGTTTTGCATTATCAAGAGGTTTTGCATAAAAAAATAATGAAGTCATTATGTCCATTTCTCCTTTACATTATCAACATATTTTGCATTAAATACTAAAGTCACTGAGACCATTTATCCGTTGATGTCTAATACATTTCTTTTCGGCATTTTCTTAGAAATATTTTTCTTTAAAAAATACCTAACGTGTTCAGCCATACCAAATGTAAAAATATCAAAACTGACATCTGCTCCACTGAATTATCACAAATCAAAAACTCTGAAATGCGGATTTGTTATTGTTTAAATGGATTAGTCAGTAAATCCACCGATTACCCAATTCCCAGAATAATAAATGGTTATTTTGAATTTCCATAAGCATGAGGTTCCTTGTATTTCATCTATCATAATTATGAGATTAAATTACTTTAAATTACTTTAAATTACTCAGAACACAAAAATGCATTAGGCGCAGGAAATCAATGATCTCCTTAGCTGTTTGTTACACGATTGGCCGAATACTGAAACGAATAAACCATACATAAATGCTGATAACATTTTCAAAAAATTCCTGTCTATGAAATATGCATTTTAACAAAAATTCAGTTCTCTCCAGAAAACCTCAAAATTTAACCTATCTTATGAGAAACTTTCTAACCGGGAACAACGGAAAGACGATAAATACCATCTTCATCCGGGCACTTACAATTATTGCTACCTGAAATTCAGGAGAGGAGCTAATGCGAAATACTCAATGTTCTCCCCAAAAACTCAAAATATATATAACGTCTTTTATGAAACTTTCTAATCAGGAACAACGGACAGACGATGGATACCATCTTCATCTTTCTATTCACAGTCAATGTTATCAAAAGTCAGGAGAGGAACTACTAAGAAAGACTCACATATAACTTGTCTTACAAGAAACTCCCTAACCAGGAACAACGGAAAGACGATAGATACCATCTTCATCCGGGCACTTACAATTATTGCTACCTAAAATTCGGGAGAGGAGTTAATGCGAAATACTCAAAGTTCTCCCCAAAAACTCAAAATATAACATGCCTTTTATGAAACTTTCTAATCAGGAACAACGTACAGACGATAGATACCACCTTCATCTTGCTATTCACAGTCAATGCTATCAAAAGTCAGGAGAGGAACTACTAAGAAAGACTCACATAACTTGTCTTACAAGAAACTCCCTAACCAGGAACAACGGAAAGACGATAGATACCATCTTCATATGGGCAATCACACTTACTGCTATCAAAACTAAGGAAGGGAACTTAAGTATATCTTAGTTTTACCAGACCACTGAGCTGATTAACATCTTCCCTAGGCTGGCCCGCCCGAAGGATTAGATATTTTTTACGTGGGAACCAATTGGTCACCTAGCAACGGGACCTACAGGTTATTGTGGGATCCGAACCACACTATACTGAGAAATTAATTTCTATCACTAGAAATAAACTCCTCTGATTCCGCGTTGGCCGAGCCAGGATTCGAACTTCGGACCACCGGATTGGCAGCCGAGCGCGAAAACCACTCGTCCAGCGAGGAACAGGAGGGGAACTACTAGAGAGAGAGAGGAATAAGAAATACTCACGAAAAGGAGCTACTGAAGAATGGCAGAACACTTTTTTTGTGTGGTGACGGCTACACTAAAATCGGATTTGAAGTCCATTAACTTACCTGAAAGAAAATACAAAAAATATATATAATTGGATTTAGCATGTATCATATTGGCCTCAGTATCCACTAAACTACTATATTTCCTAATAATTTTATGAACACGCATACACACAAACACAAGCGCACACCTACATACACTCATATATACATATACATACATACATACATACAAACACATGCACATATCTATATGTACTGAACTTCTGCCTGTCATTTTCCTGTGGTATTCGCTTACACACACAAATATATATATATATATATATATATATATATATATATATATATATATATATCATATATATATTCGTGAGTGTGTGTGTAAAGTACATTCACTAAAAGAGTGTGAATCTAGAGAGAGAAAAAGGACAGTACATCTTTATGAAAGATTTAAGTGAAATCTTGAAAACGTATGGAGTAATTAGACAGGGCTGCGACAAGATGAAAGTTGTCGCGTATCTTTGCCCTAAAACTACATCGCTGTTTTCCTAAAAGAAAATTATAGGATCGTGAATATACAAAATAAATATTTAAAAAATAATACGAAAGAACGTAGATAGATTCCTATCATGCTAGGAAAAATACCATAGGATATCAACTTTTCCCCCCTTTTTGATTCCTTGTTCAAAGATAAACTGCGAAAAAATATTTCCCTTTTGAGATATAGAATGACTTTCAATTTTTCTACTTAGATCAAAGGTTACAGACACAAAAAAAAAAGTTTAAAAACTGTTAGTTTTGTCTCGTCTCATAATTGGACGCCTGGCACACTTTGAGATCCAGAGAATTAAGCAAATCTCTTATATGTAGAATCTTTTGATAATGTTCACCCATTAGGCGAGGCTAGGTTAGGTTAGGTTCCCGTTTCACAAGATTCAGTAAACCTCTAATACGTTTTGATACTGGTTATCAAGGTTATGTTCGGTCAGGTTCCAGTTTCAGATTACTCGAGAAACCTCTATTAAGTTTAGATACTGTTTATCAAGGTTAGGTTAGGTTAAACCGTGTTAGATTCGAGATTCAGAAAATTCCGCATACCTCCTTGACTGTGACTGAGAAAGCCCAGCTGATAACAGAAATTTTGGCAGGTGAAAAACAGTGGGGTTTTGATTAGTGAAGATGCAGAAGGTTATGGATTATACGATAGTGTAGATGATGAAGGACAAAGAAATCAATAAACTTCTTAGCAAACACAATAACTCTGAATGCTTTGAACGCTTGAAAACGTAAAGAACTGAAAACTGATCCAATACAGAACCAAATAAAAGTTTAACTTCCTCAACTCTCAGATATGTAAAAGCCGGAATCAGCATTTTCTCAAACACTGTATAAAAGTCTGTATTGCGTTTCCTCGAATATTCAGTCAGATCCTCACTTTCCATTGATACAAAGGTGATTTAAAAGTCTGCCTACGTTTTCGCAAAATAAAGTCGGATACTGAATTTTATTTTCTCGAATATTACGGGGGAAATTGAATTCCTCTTTTCTAAAGATTGTCAAAAAGTCTGAATTTCTGTTTCCCCAAAAGCTTCAAGAACCAAAAGTCTTTTATGGGTGGGAATACGGGCCAGGAAGACATTGAGAGCATTTAATGGCTCCTAAATTTCTCGAGGTGAAGACAATGCCATCAATTTCCGAAAAGAGACTTATGGTTCGACTTAACATTATTTCACTTTTAATTTGTTCGAAAAATACTTATTTCCTAGCATTATTTACTCATATGTACATCAAATCAATAACTATTTTTGTTTCTTCAATTAGCTTAACAAGCTTATCTATCCCAGTTATGAAAAAAAATTCATGTCGTTGTTATCAAAGCCTTTCTGGCAAAAATCAACTCGTGTGACTGATATCCAAGCTTAAGCATAAATTAATAACTGAAAAGCTTGTCAACGATCTTGACAAAGAAAGATGTATTTCGTCAAGGTAGGTAACGTACGCATAACACTTAGTTCATTATAATGAAAGTTTAAAGGACACGTCTATACCAATTAGTAATATATTGCACTTTCTCAAATATCACATACTACAATATAACAGGAATGGAATATAAAATTTCAGCCAAAGACCAAAAAGCACTGGGACTTCCGATGAGGTCATTCAGCGTTGAAACAGAAATAGAGGATAAAAAGGTCTGAAAGGAGTAACAGGAGAGTATGAACATTTTGAAAGGTGTAACAGGAGTAAAGAAGATTTGAAAGGTGTAACATGAGAGTAAAAAAGGTCTGAAAGACGTAACAGGAAAGTAAAAATAGGTCTGAAAGGTCTAACAAGAGAGTAAAAAGGTTTGAAAGGTGTAACAGGAGAGTAAAAGGGGTTGAAATGTGTAACGGGAGAGTAAAAAATGTCTGACAGGTGTAACAGGAGAGTAAAAACGTTTGAAAGGTGCAACAGAAGAGTAAATAAGGTTTGAAAGGTGTAAAAGACAAGTAAAATAGATCTGAAATGTGCAACAGGAGAGTAAAAAAAGGTCTGAAAGGTGTAACAGGAGAGTATAAACATTTTGAAAGGTGTAACAGGAGTAAAAAGGTTTAAAAGATGTAACAGGAGAATACAAAAGGTTTGAAAGGTGTAGCAGGAGAGGAATAAAGGTTTGAAAGGTGAAACAGGAGAGTAAAAAGTTTGAACAGTGTAACAGGAAAGTAAATAGGTTTGAAAGGTACAACAGGAGAATAAAAATGGTTGAAAGGTGTTACGGGGGAAAAAAACGTCGCATTTACAACATGAATCAATTGTTAGGAGAAAGTTGAGGAAAGTAAGATGTAAGAAAGAGAATCTGAACTGGGTTTACAGCAAAAGATTGAAAGGAGTTGCAGCTAGTGGTCGAAGGGACACTGCAAAGAACCTTCAGTGATGCCTGCAGTGCACCGTATGAGGTCCACTGAAGGTACTAACCACCGATGAAGTATATGATATAATAGCTTATACAGATTACAGCATACCATCATGTAATACATCAATCATCATTGCTATCTAATATAATTCCATTCACATCGAAGATTCAAGGCATGAAATATGCAGAGAACCTGGTACGTCAAAAGAAGAAGGGACGAAGGAGAAGAATTTGGGATATTAAATAAAGGAGAATGAGGCATTCCTCGACTCCTCCTCCTCCTCCTTCTCTCCGCCCCCAACCTAGTCCACCTCTTCAACTCCAACCTCATCCGAGCGAAGGAAATAAAGTATTGAGGAGGAATTCTCGGTGTTATCAAACGCAATGTTTTGGTCCACCCGCGAATAACAAGATTGATCCAGACCTTGTTTTGGGAAATTTTGTATCAGAAATGTTGTCACTTTAATATCTATATTATTATATTATAATATATTTATATATATATATATCTATATATATATATAGATATATATATATATATATATATATATTATATTTATTATATTAATATATATGATTATATATATATATATATATATATTGTGTGTAAACATATATAACTGCATTCACACTCAAACAATCAAGCAGAGAACTTGCCCAACAATCTAACACGAACATCATCGGAAAAAAAATACTCTTCTCACAGAAATCTCATGAAAAATAAAACAATAAATAAAATACCACTGACATCTTAAAACCGGTCCGGGAATCTAAACTTTCTAAAGGAACATTTCCAAAAGATCCCGACAAAAGTGGTCGCTGAGTTCAAGTGAAAAGAGCCACTTGGTCACACATAAACTGAGGAACAGTGAAGGTCCTTTCCCTCGGGCGACCCTGTATCACGTTTCGTGTGGTCATTAGCCAGGGAACCGTGACACACACACACACACACACACATACACACACAGAAAGGAGCTGAAAGAAAGAGAATAGAGAAGAGTGATGTGTGTGCTTTTCACACAGAGAGAGAGAGAGAGAGAGAGAGAGAGAGAGAGAGAGAGAGAGCTGAAAGAAAGAGAATAGAGAAGAGTGATGTGTGTGCTTTTCACAGAGAGAGAGAGAGGGAGAGAGAGAGAGAGAGAGAGCTGAAAGAAAGAGAATTGAGAAGAGTGATGTGTGCTTTTGAGAGAGAGAGAGAGAGAGAGAGAGAGAGAGAGAGAGAGAGAGAGATGATGTGTGAGCTTTTGAGAGAGAGAGAGAGAGAGAGAAGAGTGATGTGTGAGCTTTTGAGAGAGAGAGAGAGAGAGAGAGTTGCTAATGCATCTTCCAGTATATTTTGCATCTTCCAATCTTGGATGGTCTGGGATGCAGCTTAGATATTTGTCGAGCTTATTCTTAAACACATCTACGCTCACTCCTGATATATAATTTCTTCTATCAGTTTCCATGCCTGAATTATCATGTAGCATTCTCTTCTCCTTTCTAGACTATATAATTTTAAAAATTGTAGTCTTTCCCAGTAGTCAAGATCCTTAACTTCTTTTATTCTAGCTGTAAAGGACCTTTGTACACTCTCTATTTGTGCAACATCCTTTTAATAGTGTGGGTACCATATCATATTGCAATATGCAAGTGGACTGCAAACATACGTTTTATAAAGCATAATCATGTGTTCAGCTTTTCGTTTTGAAGTGCCATAACAACATTCCCATTTTTGCTATACATTTTGCCAATAGAATTGCTATTGGCAAAATGTATCCTTATTTGTGATTGTCTCATTATTAGGTCCCCTATATGCATATAGCTTTCCTTCTCTATCTCCATAATTTATTGATTCAAATTTATCAGAGTTAAATACCATCCTATTTACCTCAGCCCAATCATATACTTTGAAAAAGGTCTCTTTGTAGTGCGTTCCTACCTTCATCACAAGTAATTTCTCTACTTATTCTTGTGTCATCGGCAAAACTACTCACTACCAAGTCCTTAACATTACTGTCTATGTCTGCAATCATAATAACAAACAGCAATGCAGCTAGCACCATACCTTATGGCACACCGGATATTACCTTAGCTTCATCCGATTTCTCATCGTTTGCAGTAACTATCTGTTTTCTGTGGTAAAATTTCTTTTAACTATCTTCCTACTTTGTCCACTATATTATGTTTTCTAGTTTTCTTCGCTAATATATTATGATCTACCTTGTCAAAAGCTTTTGCAAAGTCTAGATAAACCACATCTGTTTCTTTTCCATTTTTCATATTTTTGTATATGTTCTCACGGTGGACTAACAGTTGGGCTTGTGTACTTTTTCCAGGTACAAAACCATGTTGTCCTATATTAAACAAATTATTTTTTATTAAATGTTTCATAATATTTTTCTTCATTACCCTTTCATACACTTTCATAATATGTGATGTTAGACTCACAGGCCTATAATTACTTGCCTCTAGTCTTGATCCACTTTTGAAAGTAGGGGTAATATATGCTAATTTGTGCTCATCATAAATCTTGCCTGTAACTACACTTTGTCTTGATAATATTGCAAGAGGTTTTGCGATAGAATGAACTACTTTCTTTAACAAAATAGCAGGGATACCATCAGGCCCAGCTGCAGCTCCATTTTTAATTTCATTAATAGCCTGCTCAATATCAGCTTCATTAATATATATGTCTGATAAATATTCACAATTTTCATCCCTTATTTCTGTATCATTATCAATTCTAAGGGTAAATTCTCTCTTATATCTTTCTGCCAATATGTTGAATATTTCCTTTTTTTCATTCGTTAATCTCCCTGCAATTCTTAGAGGGCCTATTTCTATTCTTCTTTTATTCATCTTTTTTGCATACGAGTACAATAGTTTGGGGTTTTGCTTTATATTTACTAGGGTTTTTTCTTTCAAGTCCCGTTTTTCATTTTCTTTTGATTGTATAATCTTTTGTTCTGCATTTTCTATCTTACTTTTTAGTTCGATCACTTTCCATGCATTTTTTTCTTTTGCAAGACCTTTTTTCTACTTTCTGATTTTCTGGAACAAGATCCTTCTGTCTCTTGGTAAGCATGACTAATGTTTACTTTTCTTCTTCGGTATATATTTATCCACTATTTTCTCTAATATTTTATATAATATCTCCGTATTTACCTTTATATCATCACTTACAAAAATGGTAACCCAATCTTTGTTTAATTCTTCATTTATTTCTGACCATTTTAAATTTTTACTGTAGAAGTATTTTCCATATCCTTCCCACTTTTTCATCTCTTGCTTATCTCTGTTTTCACTTGCTTTGGAATGGACTGTTAATTCTATGACATTATGGTCTGAAATACTCGCATTATAAACTATTTTAACATAATTCACCTCGTTCACAAATACTAGGTCTAATGTATTTTCCTTTCATTTTGGCAGGTGATTTATTTGTTGAATGTTGTATTCTAGTAGCATATCTAATAGCTTTTCGAATTGCCTCTTATCTTCTGCACTACTATTACTCTCTTTTTTATATGTATAAATACAACCACAATCTCCTATTCTTTCTTTCCAGTCCACGAAAGGAAAGTTAAAGTCTTCAGATAGGAGAATAGTCCAGTCCTTGTGATTTCTACATATATCATCCAATTTTTCTATTATTTTGTCAAACTCTTTAGTATTAGGGGGTCTATATATTACTATGTTCATTAATTTTTCAGATTCAAATTCTACCGCTATTGGTTCACATTGTGAGTTACTATATTTCTCATATATTTTTCCTTGTTTTTTGTCTTTCCCATATATCGCGGTTCCCCCTTGATTCCTATTTTTTCTATCTGATCTATAAGTGTCTTGGGAATACCAGGTTTCACTTATATCCATTATATCTATTTTCTTTCAATTTGGGTTAGTTCTTCTAAGTACTCTATTTTTTTTTTTTTTTTTTTTTTTTTGAGTTACATAACTAAACCCTGCGCATTCATCACTATGATGGTTTGCGTGTTATCTCCTTCATTTAATATGGGTAATAATAAGGATTTTCCCTCGTCTCTTTCCTGTTCTGGTATGTTGTTCTTTTCTTCATTTCCAGAAATTCTGACATTAAAAAATCAAACTTTTCCATAATATTTGATCTTCCTTCATCATCATTGTTCATTTTGTGTCTGTATCTGCAATTTTCTCCGTATCTGCAATATCCCCTAGCATCGTACATACAGTATTTATCTCTTGAGCTGTAGAATCTTGGAGATGATGCTTGGAAATTCTTTGCTGATACTCCATATCGCGGTAATGGCTTGCTTTTTTCCTTCACCTTATGTTCTTTGTTCCTCTCTTTATTTGTTTCTTTCCTATTTTGGATTTTACTATTTAATTGATTATTTAATTGATTTTTATTCATGGCTACAGGGTGCATATATTTACATTTTTTGTTGAACTTACATCCTCTTCCTTCTTTTAGGTTTTTGCATATTTTTGGATGTAGATCTCTGCAATCATCCTCATAGCCATCTAGGTATGCACATTTACCATAGATTTCATAGTTGTGACATACCTTTGAATGTTTGTAGTAACATCTTTCTCCAAATCTACAATTCCCTCTTTTCAAAAGGGTGCAGACTTAGTCTTTCTTGTCTATTTTTTCTTCTTTCCCATCAGTGTGCAGATCTGGGTAGAGCCTCTTCGGGATTTTATTTTGTGTTGTCATGTCGTAATTTATCTCTTCGTATGTATGCTGCTTGATTGCCCCACATGTAGTATCAATGAGTATCTCTGCATCCATACTCTTGACTTGTTCATTGTTTTGCTTTTTTTTTTTTTTTTTTTGTCATTTCAGTTTTGTTTTCTTCTCTTCCATTTTCCTCTTCTTCTTCTTCCTCTTCCTCGTCTTCATCCTTAACTATTTGTACATTAAGTCTTGATTTAATAACATTGTCTATCCATGATAGACATGTTGAGCAAAATATTCTGGTATCCTTACTCGTATTTTGCATGACTTCCACACATTGAGGATGCGTTGGAATGTTGCATGCAGAACATTTTCTGATCAGGTTTTGTGGATTAACTATGCTATACCACACCTTACACAGTTTGCATGCTTTTGGCATTCTTTTTCCTATTGTATCAATTAGTATATTCAAAATGTTCACCTTATTCATTTTCTTTGTCGGAATATGTTGATTGATGTAAATTTTCTTTACGATTCTCTTGACCCCTTGGATTTTATTTGGAACTTCTTCAATTATTTTCAAGATTTTTTCTGTTGATTTGTTCCAGTTTGAAGGATCATATCCTTCTAATATGTCTATGAATGCTTTTGTATCTTTTTGATTAGGGCTGTTGTTGATCTCATAGATGAGAAATACCAGCTCCCTTCCTGCTACCTCATCATATTGCGAATCCGTTAGACACGCAAGATTTCGCCATTTCTTTCCACAGCACAGTGCGCCAGAATGGGACTTGAAGGGACAAAAATACTTTCAGTGCAAAAACTAGCTTTATTTGGGATTAACATTATTCTTAACCATTATAAAAGGAAAAAAATATCAAATCAGTACAAATCGGTGATTTTGAGCACATATATTCTGTAATTTGGGAATTTTGTAATCCTTATTTTCTTGGGAAATAAGTGAAATCATGGAAACTAAAGCGATAATATCTTAATTGTAATACATTTTGTACAATGGCCAATAAAGAACATAAAAATACAACAACAAAAAAGCTTCCTTTCAAGAGATTACATCATTGAAATAAGGTAAAAGCAAGTAAAATAAATGATTTGAAGATGATAAGGAATGCAAGAATAAATGCTAAATGGAGAAGCCATTTAGCCTATATAAGAGAAGCGCGTACATGATCTTCAGTTAAGGTACATATCTCATTATGTTTATGGTCCTTGACAAGATATTTTAGAATCTGTAATGAGGAGCAGTCGAGCTTCATCTGGCAGATCTTTCTTAGATGTGTTTTTTGTCTGATTTCTCATTGATGTTATTAGGGGATCGGATGAGCAGAATAACCGTCACATTAAGTCCTCAGTTTTTTTTTAGGATATTTTCCGGCAAAATGACTCTCTGAACTTCTTAAAGTCTTTCTTTTTGGCTTCTTGGGCCTCTTCGGAGTAAAGCCCAATTGGCAGATTAAACTGTTCAATCACTGAACCTCCATGAATAAGAATTCTAAGCAAACTCTGAGGCATATAATACCAGTTGTACTCTTCCACGTAAATTTTAGCGGTATTGATGCA
This sequence comes from Macrobrachium nipponense, assembly GCF_015104395.2. Lineage (NCBI taxonomy): Eukaryota > Metazoa > Arthropoda > Malacostraca > Decapoda > Palaemonidae > Macrobrachium > Macrobrachium nipponense. Next base: position 19,189,407 of record NC_061105.1, on the reverse strand, counting down.
GAAGGATTTGAATGCTGTGACATTTATATCAAACTCAGATGATAAAGTACACAAGATGATGTGCAAATTCTTCAGCAATTCTGTCTTAATTCCAAGAATTTCACTTGATGTTTCAGCAAGCTGAAAAAATCTTCTAGCCGTATTTCCATCATTTGACGTACCAAAACCTGACTGTTTTGGCATATCAATCACTAATCCTGTCCTATCACGAAAAGCTTTTTGTATTTTCGATTTTTGTTGCTGAACCTTTGCTTTTTCTTCTTTTGTTCTTGCCTGCCATTTCTTTATATGCAACTTGTATGAAAAGTGTAAGCAACATTCCATAGATCTTATCCAGGCATGTAATGTTGATAGTCCATACATGATGCCATCATTTGACAGGGGTCTCTTTGAAACTTTCTCTATTTCATTCATTAGCTTAGGTGATGCCCCACACAAAGAACAGCATTGCATTGAGTTGGTGACATTGATAATGAGGATGCCACTTTTCCATCTATCGTTGTAATGCTCACATCATGAATGACGCTAACATCGTTTTTAACTTGAGTTGGTCTAAGTATATGGATAGCATTTTTTAAGTATTGCTCTTCTTCCACTAAAACCTGTGAAGTTTCCTTCATGAATTTGAACCTTATAGGTCTGCAAAAAATGGTGATGAGGGCTTATTATTTTTCCATAAGATAATTTTCCCATTAGCTTCTGTCTTTCCACTCAGCTGTAAAGGTACCATACAAGTTACAAATAAACAGGACTCGAAAATTACATCTCGTTCTTGGTTATCACTTCGAATCTGCTTGTAAACACTTTGACCAGTTGTGCCATCAAATCAAACTTTACAAATTAACTTGAACTGCTTTATTACTAAATCTGTTTCATTCAAAGACACTACTTCAAATATTCTCCTTGTTGTGTGGTCTAATTAATCTTGTAAGGTCACTTCTGCGAAAATAATCAGTTACTAACCAATTTTCAGAAGGTAAGCACTCTTCTTTGGCAGAACGAACATCGTTGTAAGAAGAAAAAACTTTTGATTTTGTCTCAAGTGTTATATTCCTCAAATTTTGATAGCTTCTTTTTGAAAGGCCACAGTCTAAGATCAATGCCAGAGCTTCATTTGCAGAAAAAGAACACTATGTGATATTTTCTGATGAAGTACATTGGTTTTCAGTAGAAATTTGGGCTAAAGATTTAGCAATTCTTGATTGTCCCTTCTTTCTTAGAACTCTTGATGTAGCATATGTGAGCCTATGAGGAGATATGTTAACAAGCTCTGCAGTTTTCCTTCGTTTTGTTTTCTCGGATGAGCCCTGAAAACTCTCTGTTCTAGGTCGTCCTCGAGATTTCTTGGGAGTTTCATTTTCTGGGTTTTGATACACTTTCGCATCAAGCCAACCTTGGTACTTACTTAGAAATAACTTTCTGGTTCTGTTAACAGTTCTCCACTTAATTCTTAATTTTTTCAGGAAGTTAATCACAATATTTGTTGCTATAGTGTCATCACGTATAATATTTTCAATCATTCCGAGCAGAA
>NC_061105.1:19147876-19182876 GCF_015104395.2 Macrobrachium nipponense | reverse complement strand
TATAAGTTCGGTAGGCTCTTGTACTTATAAACTATCAAAGTGCTTGTTAACGAATTGTCTCCAATGCTTGTAACATATCATGGTTGTGTCCGTGAAAAATAATGTGGATTTTATAGACAGGTTAAGAAGGTTTCAATTTAATTATGATTTTAAGTTAATCAGTTTTTGACGTCAGCTCATTGTTTACAAGGTACCGTGGATGAACTACTTGAATTTATGAAGGAAGAAATGGAAAAATATACTTTTGCTCGTTTGGACAGGCCTTCTATGATTAAGCTGATAGAATTGTGTGTTAGAGGTTGTAAATTTATGTTTGGAGAAAGATATTATGAACAAAAGTTTGGCATGGCAATGGGCAATCCATTATCTCCATTACTTAGTAACCTTTACAATGGAGTTTTTTGAGAGTAAGTACTTACCAAGGATACTTCCTAAAAGGTATCCTATGGGTCAGGTACGTTGATGATATATTTTGTGCTTGGCCTGTTGACAAAAATGAAGAGAGCTTCCTAACAGCATTAAATACCCTAGTACCTTCTATAAAATTTACCTTGGAAACTGAAGTAGATAACAAGTTGGCGTTTTTTAGAGTTGTTTTAATTGTGAGGAATGATAGAAATTTTAAATTTTCTGTACAGGAAGTCTACAAATGTAGATTCCTACATACATTTTTATTCTAACCATCATCCGAGAACGATGATGATGGTATTTTCGTCTATGTTTTTAAGGGCACTGCGGGTCAGTTGCCCTGACTTCCTCGAAGCTGAGCTTCAGAAGGTCCGAGACATTTGCAACAAACCTTAGATACCCTTGTGATTTTATTGACAGGGCTTTTTGTAAAGCAAGAAAAACATTTTATGAAGTTAGTCGTAAGAGTGATTTTAATATGAAAAACCTCCTTGTTTTACCATACTGTAACCAGTTTATGGCCATCCCTGGGCTGTTGAGACCATTAATGTTAATGTCATTTTTAAGAACTATGTACTTAAGAATTTGTTAATCAGGAATTCCCCTCTACAGAAGAGTGGCTGCATATATGAGATCCCTTGCAATCAGTGCAAGAAAATGTACGTGGGACAAAGTGGAAAGGATCTCGAAACAAGATTAAAACAGCATAAAATATAATGTTAGAACAGGGAATAATGCAAGCAGCTTGTTTCAACATATGAATGAATGCAACCACACTATGATTGGAGGAAAGAAGCAAAAGAGATCATGTTCTGTAAAGACATCATAAAACGAAATATTGTTGAATCATGTATAATAAAGAAAAATCGCGTAGAATTGATCAACAGCAGCCCCGGGATGTACAAACTGGATGAACTACTTGTAAATAACATTTTTAGACAATTAGTTTTTAAATAGTAGTACGATAGTTTTATGTTTTATGTATTGCTGCCACAGAGGTGTCTTTGTAACGAATAATGAATTTTTGTATCACTTGACCCTGAAGAGTGTGAAAAATACACGAAAGCGCTCGGTCAACTCCTTTCATTCCTTCCTCCAGCTTTACGACTATATATATATATATATATATATATAGATATATATATATATATATATATATATATATATATATATATATATATGTGTATAATTCGTGACTGTGTTTATGTATAAACTGAAAGACTTCCAACCAATTTAATAAAAAAAAACTACCCACTTGTTATTGAAATAGACTAACGAGTAATCACCCAATACTGAATTTGCCAGCGGACATACTACAATCAAGACAAACATCCCTTTGTTAAACCAGTCATGAAAATATTTTTTCCATTTCGAAATAAATTCCAAAATCTTTTCCACAATGTTCTCACAGGATCATTCCTCCAGGCACCTTGTTGATGCTTCTTTTCTTCTTCATCTTCTTCTTCAGTTCCCTTGAAGGATCTGTCATCCAGGTGTGTTGCTCATCCTTCTCATGATTTCAAAATTATTTTCAATTTTCCCTTCAGAATAAGACCCGCAGTTTCCCAAGAATATTTTCCGGGGAGAAAAATATGCAAAAGTGAGACTTCGCAAAACGTCTCGACTGGATTAAAACAAGAATTCACAAGGAGAACTTCATATAAAACTTCTCGACAGGAGTCAAACGAGAATTCGCGAGGCAAGCGCAAAGTTTTATAAATAACTTGTTGACCGGATTCGAACGGCAGTTTACGAGGAGCACGTGTAAGCCAATTAAACGAGGCCTGTGATTAATTCTCTCGTAAGACATGGGAGCGAAAATAAACTTTCAATAACTTCCTAAATGCCAACTAATTCCTCGGTCACATTTCTCCAAAATAGAATCGGGAAACCTTGAGGCTGAAAGAAAAAAAAAATAAATAAATAAAAGGAACTCCTTTGCTGGAAACAGCATCGTCAACCCTACGAATATATCCGGGAAAATTCCTCGAGGGAAGAAACGATGCGAAAGACAAGGTCAGACTGTGTGTGTGTGTGTGTGTGTGTGTGTGTGTGTGAAAAAAAGACAGACAGACAGAGGTGAGGGTAAGGGGGGGAGGGGGATAGGGGTGGGTGGTTGGAAAGGAGGGATGATGTGCCTGACATACATTTCAGAACGTTATAAAAAGATCTCAGATTGCGTGTCTGTTTGTTTAGTTCAACTGCGATGAAACTGACCTTTTCTGGAAGAAGATGTCCAGGAGGACATTCATCACGCCAGAGGAGAAGAGACTACCGGGGTTTCAAGAATGTATAGGAAAGCAAAACAAATCACATTACAGTCAACACAACACAGACACTTAATCAAAGAGGTCGACGAACAGCTAAAAAGAAACGCAACTGACAGATAAACGCACAGACAGAATGACCCACAGATAGAGACAGACACAGCAGAAAAATCATCGTCAATATGTCGAATTTAAGACAATTTCCACCGCCCCGTCGCCAACGCCTCCAGGTAAGCTCGAGAAGTAAGGCAATGGGGAGGAACAGAAAATTCGTTTTCTCGAGTGGTCCACAATTCCTATCTTTTCTTCATCTTCTTCTTCTGAGGATTATTATTATTACTATTATTATTATCATTATTATTATTATTATTATTATTGTTATTATTATTTTTATTATTATTATTATTATTATTATTATTATATCAATTGGGTTTATTGCGATGTTTTCATAAACACATCAGGATTATATCTTTGAATATTGTGTCTTCTTCTTCTTCTGTGGGTTATCATATCTTTTGGGCTGCATAACGATCTCTCTTACAAAACATCAGGATTATATTTTTTTAGTATTATGTCCTCTTGCTTTTTCACTCCTCCTCATTCTTCTTCTTCTTCTTCCTCTTATTTTCCTTCTTCTTTTTCCTCTTCTTCGCCTTCTTCTTCTTCTGTGGGTTATATCTTTTGGGTTGTATAACGAAGTCTCCAAGAAAAAAAACAGGATTATATCTTTTAGTATTAAGTCCTTTCCCCTCACCTCACCTCACCTCACCTCTCTCTCTCTCTCTGAGAAATCACCCCACCCACCTCCTCCCACTCACTTTAATCACCAATCTCTCACAGTGAAACTTTTGAATACCACGACCATAGCTGGAGAGAGAGAGAGAGAGAGAGAGAGAGAGAGAGAGAGAGAGAGAGAGAGAGAGAGGAAACAACAAAAGAGAATCTAATAAAGTCAAAAATAGAAGTTCTCGTATCTTCACATACCAAGAAATCTTTCCTCATCTCACGACTATACCTGGCCTGGAAACTCTGTGAAAAGACCTTTATTGTGTTCCCCTCTCTCATCCCCAGTGATATTCTATATTATAAGATCGTTTGGTGATAACTAACATACGTAAAAACGAGGGCAAAGAACTCACCAGTTATAATTACCCTTGGGTGTACGATACTCCCAGGGTATAGTGCAGCGGATATTAAACGATATTTGTGGCTTAATATTGATGAGCATAGAAAATCATGCGTGTGTAAGTGATGTGTATATATATCTATATATCTATATATATATATATATATATATATATATATATATTACTTACGTAAGAGAGTACAACAGGAAAATGATAGGCAGAAATCCAAGCGCTTCCGTCTTCATTAAGACATCGTTCCTTGACGATGTCTTAATAAAGACGAAAGCGCTTGGATTTCTGCCTATCATTTTCCTGTGGTATTCGCTTATGTATGTAATGTGTATGTATGTCAATATATATATATATATATATATATATATATATATATATATATATATATATATATCTTATAGGCATTAATTGATGTGTTAGTGAATTACATGTTGTATCAGCTGCTCTTGTTTGGAGACAGAGAGCGCCGTAGAGATAGCTTCCTTGGATAAAGGAATTCCGTGTGTATGCATTTTTGGTAACTGCTCGACTGTTGCCACGGGCGATCTTGGGGTGGGGCAGATGTGTGCATCCGTTCCTGCATGTGCAATGACAGGTCCGGCCGTTCAAGGCACTTGAGGGGAAAGACATTCCTTTGTGATAAGAGGAAAGATGGTCGAAAAGGACGCCAGGTGTAGAGAGAAACCCATCTCAAGTATGTACATATTTAAATGTCTTAGAAAGCAGTTGCCTCTGAAAAGAGAGAAGTGTGCAGTGTATACTTTATTTAATATTTTGTAATAGGAAATATAATGTATACATCTTTGTTCAGATGGGTTTCCAAAACATGGTACTAGAAACAGATTCTCTAAACTTGACTATTACAATGGAGCAGTTGACATTTTGAGCCTATGAGTGATTACTTAGACTAAACCAGGAGAGTGGAATGATAACTTATAGTTTCTTTGTGGGGCAGACTTGGGTTTTTATCACTATGACTTATTAATCATTTTGTTCTATTTATGTTCATTTGCTTTTTGGGAAATATATAAATAGTGATTTTTTATTTATGTGAGGCTTATTAGCCTAGTGACAACCGGTAAGGGTTGGGTTTCAATTTGTGTAGTTTTGTCAAAAGGGGGGGGTGTTATAGTTAGTGGCAGCGGTTAAGAAGCTTTTTATACTTTTATTTTATAGGCTGTAGGTACACTAACGAAGAGACTGGTGACTACTTAGACATATTTTTTTCGGTAGGAAAAGGGTTTTTATAATCATGTCCCAGGCAACTCGGGGTTCTTTTGTTTTTTGCTGATTCAGTGGTTTGGTGTGGTGTTCGAAGCGTCGGGTTACTTGGGTATCTCTCTGCATCTCAGTGTTAGCCTGTTAGTGACTCATGAAAACCAGCATTTTAAAACCGTGAGGGGAAAAGATTAATTTTTACATTATTACATATTAAAGTGTTTCGCGAGTGTGGTGGATAGGCTACGCATATTTGCGATGCATTTACGAATTCGGTTTCCAGTCATATTGAGATGTGAGTGTAATTTCATGTTTTCTTCTTTTCTCCTTCTTTATTTTTTTATTTTTATTCTTTTTTTTTGTGATGAATTTACTCAAAGGGTGTTTTTGTTTTGATGTCTCTCGAAATTCGACGGACATTGGGGGTTTTTTGTAATAATGTGACCGAGGTTCTTTGGTTGTTGTGAGTCACGCCCTGAGAGAGAGAGAGAGAGAGAGAATTTGAGTGTGGTGAGTCTGGGTGACGGGGAAAGTTCATCGCTGGTTGGATCGCTTAGCAAGCGCTTTGCACCTCTTTTTTTTCTCTATCCCCTCCCTATTTTTTTTTTTTTTTTTTTTTTTGGGGGGGGGATGATATACTGGCGCGGGCGCGTTTGTTTGTTTTTTTCATCCATTATTGGGGGAAATTTGTATTAATTTTTCTGGATTAGTTTTGTGTGTATATAAATACATTAATGTTATTGAGGTCGGGGAATGTTATAGAAGGCAAAAGCTTCTGTAAAGAGAGGAAAAATGGCGGATGCTAAGAGTACCACAACGCTGCTATATCACGTAACGAACGTGAGTGCAGGCGTGAGCCCGTTTCAGAGGGGAATCGTAGATTGGTGAGTTGTCCCACCAATGCAAATCTATATTGAAGGTGTGAATAATTATTTAAGCGCAAAAAACATAACGGATGATATGAGGCGTTTAGAGAGGTGAAAGCTTCTCTAGATTTCAATAAAGGTAACCTCTCTCACCGTTGCAGAAGTTTCCAATTTGCAAAATGTCGTACCTGGACTGATTTGCAAGCATTTTTTGAAAGCAGCTTATGGCTCAAAGGAACACGGAGATATGGTGAGGGACCTCAGGGGTCTTTATAAAATACGGAAGGGGATCTAATAGCCCTGTAGAACATAGTTCAAAATTTTTTGACTCTGGCAGATTGGTAGGAAAATTGAAAACACCTAAATGGGTTACAGGAAGTAGTGTCTCATTTGATAATTTACATAAACTGATCCATTTTTCGATGCTCTTGCACGATGTACCGGATGCAATTGTCAATAGCTTTGATGAAAAGATTGAACCTACTTCAGACGAAGAATACTTTATACGCAAATTGAGAAAAACATATGTCTAAATGTCCCACTGTAGATAGTATAATGTTTATGGAACAGGCCCAGGAAATAGGGTGCAAAGAGACACAGAATTTTCTTTCTCCTTGTCTGTGTGCAAAAGTTGAATATAACAAAGATCGATCGTTCAAAGGCAACAGCAGTTGCGCTGTTTCAACTGCAATAAACCAGGGCATCCAAAGAAATTGTGTAGAGCTAAATATTGTGGAATGTGTAAGAGTCGGATCACTATTGGCAATCTTGATTCCGTCCTTCTCAGATACGGAGGAAGAATCGCAGGCCTACACCTCAAAGTTTCTGGAGTTTATAATGCGAGGACTTCCCAGGCAGGTCAACCAGAGGCAAAGGGACGGGCGAAATTTTTGGAAGGCCAATCACAATAAGGTACAGGTGATTAGTACGTGCCATTGTGGTCTCGTGACGCCCCCAGAGCCCAGGCCTATAGTTTATGGAACAGTAGGGGATGTGGATATCCCGATATTTATACTCAGGTGCGTCTATAAATTTAATGGACTATAATTTGTATCAATCCATGTTCTCCAATTACCCTTTGCAACCCTCAACGGAGACGGTGTGTGATGTGCAAGCCCAAAGATTAAATACCCTGGGTTGTGTTCAAATACAGTTTACTCTCGGTGACAGAGTGCTAACAGAACCATTTTTGGTAATGAAAGGAATTGCTGGGCAACAGACTTTTGCTGGGTCAACCTGCGTGTAGGAGACCACGATTTCGATCCATGCGGGTGTTAATGGGATAACAGTCGGAATACCTGGTGTTTTTCTTCCTTATGAGGACGTGATTAGAACGGAGGACATGGAGATTATTGAAAAAGGAGATGTGCTCGGTTTCACTAATGGCGGTGATACGGGAGTTACGGAGAGTGGTAATATTAAAACCCACATTGGTGATGTGGGAAATGATTGCGAGGATTCTATCGGAGTTCACGGTGTAACCATGTGAAGATGATATTAGGATGGGGGATATTTGATACTAAATATTGATGTTATTTCTGATACTAAACAATGCTGGGGATGAATACTGAGGGTGGTAATGTGTATGGGTGGTGGAAAGGGGATATACTAACCACCATATTGAGGTGTTTTAAACGGAGGATTGTGTTATTGCCCGGTTCAAAGACTCTGGTAAAAGTCAAATTGAGGGAAGTGAGAAAACCTACGGATGTGTGTGTTATTGAAAATAGCGAGAGGCTTAGAGGGGTTATTAGCACGGCATCGGTGAACAGTGTATCCATGGATGGGACCACTTGGTTGGAATTACTAAATTGTAATGATACAGTTAGGAGATACCAGAGGAATACATATATATTGTATTTCCAAAATTGGAGTCATGATACGGGTTCAGTGGCTATCGTAGAGGGGAAACCTGAGTTTTCGGTGGCAGAAATGCAATCAAGGAAACGAATATTTAGAGAACATTTAGCTAATGCGGATAATAGTGAACATGTTGAAGCGATAAGCGAGCTCTTGGCAGAATTTGGGGATACGGTAGCCTTACAAGGTGATAAATTGCGGTTGACTAATGTGTTAGAGCATAAGGTAAATTTGGAGAGTGGCACAAACCTATTTATATTCCTGCATACCGCATATCTTTCAAAATCAGAGAACAGATAGAGAAAGAGATCAATAGATGGGAGGAAGAAGGATTCATTAGACCTAGCATGTTTCCTTACAACTTTCCCTTGTTAGCGGTGCCTAAGAAGGACGGTTCTGTCCGTGTATGCATCGAATTTAGACGTTTAAATGAAAAGACAATCCCTGACCGTATCCAGTTCGCGTGCATACCAGAGCTTTTGTTGAAATCGGGACACTAATATTTATAGCTTAACTGATTTGGCCCAGGGTTTTTTGCAGGTCCCTCTTAGTGACAGTAACAATGAATATACGGCTTTTTCAGTGCCCAAGGAACACTGTTGAATTTATGCGAATCCCTTTCGGTTTATTGGGCAGTCCGATGACTTTTACCAGGTTGGTGAACACAGTTTTGCAAGGTTATTGTAAAAATGTTTTTGTGTATATGGATGACATATTGGTCGCAACAGACATGATCGCGCAACACCTGGAAGTGCTTACAGAGGTACTTAGGAGGCTTAGGTTAGTGGGGTTGAAAATTAAGCTAGCTAAGTGTTCGTTCTTGAAAAAGCAAATCATATATCTAGGCCATGTCATATCTAAGGAAGGGGTTAGAGTAAATGACGATAAAGTCAAAGCAATAGCGAATTTTCGCACCCCCAGGTCAAAGAAAGAGATTAAGTCATTCCCGGGTATCGCCGGTTTCTTCAGAAGGTTTGTAGAAGGGTTCTCTAATATAGCAGCTCCCCTAACTGATGTATTGCGGGAAGACGTTCAATTTCAATGGAAGGAACCCTAGGCGGAGAGTTTTCAAAAGCTCAAGGACACGCTAATGAATCCCCCTGTTTTGAAGTTTCCAGATTTTAGTAAACCCTTTACATTAGTGACCGATGCCAGCCAGGAAGGTATAGGTGCTTGCCTTATGGAAAAAAGTTTGATGGGAAATTCCATCCCATAGCCTTTTATAGCAGGAAGTTCAGGACAAAGGGCAGCAACGAGAGATCACTGGCTACATAGATAAAGAAAGCCTTTGCAATAGTGTCGAGCTTGGTTCATTTTAAAATGTTACTGATGGCGGGGAATAAAGTAGAAGTTCTTACAGAACCACAAGCCATTATTAAATCTTTTTAATAAACCCGATTTGTCGCCTAAAAGAGCTCGATGTTTTTAACTAACAGAGATTTTGATGCAAAGCTCAATATATAGAGGGCAAATTTAACGTAGTTGCAGATGCTCTTTAGTAGAGAGTTTTCATGACACGGAAGAGTTCCAAGTTGCGCAAGTCACTAGCGAGGCAATACTATGGGATATATCACTCATAGAGCAAAGGCAAGATGAAGACGAGATTCTAGCAGACGCAAAAGCATTTCTTAGAGGGGAATTAGTCAGGAAACGTTATAAGTTGCCTTTTTCGGGTTTGGAGTTAGAAGGTAATCTATTGGTTAGGAAAATTAAATACAAATTGAGAAACAGTGAAAGTAAAGGAGATACGACTCAGATTGTAATTCCGAAAGTCCTATTCCAGTGGTTTTTGGATATAGTTCATGGCAAGTTCGGTAGTCCACACTTGGGAATAGAAAAATGTATGATGATGACTTCGTGCTAAATACATTTGGAAAAACATGGGGAAAGATGTGGAAAATTTTGTGAGAAATTGTACAGTGTGCAATGCATGCAAGCCTGCAAGGATAACTTCATGCAAATTAGGATCGTATCCTATACCGATAGATTTCCTTTTTTCAGAGAATACATATGGATATCCTGGGAATTTTTGTGAGTCTAGGTATGCGAACAAGTACTTGTTTTAGTGATAATAGATGAACTTACAAAGATAGTAGAAATTTCCCCACTTATGCATAAAATGGCTGAAGAAGTAAGCCGTAGCATTTTTCAATGGTATCATTTGCAGATATGGCTCACCCGACAATGGTAGAGAATTTGTGAACAAAACTTTGGAATGTTTAGCAGAAGTCATGGGGATACAGAAAGTAACAATTATTCCATACAGACCTGAGGCTAATGGGTTGTGTGAATGAGCAAATAGGACAGTGCTCGAGGCACTCAGGAAAACTGTAGGTGGTAATGATAAGAATTGGGACAGATATGTTGATGTTGTTAGACATAGTATTAACACTATGGTTAGTGATTCCATTAAAATGTCTCCATTTGAAGCTTTGTTGGTTGTCCAGCACGAGACACATTTGATTTGCTTACTATACCTCATCATGGGGAGGATACGATCGAGGCATTGGTATCCACAGCGAGAGAGAGACATGCTTGTCTCAGCCGTAATCTCGAATCCACAACCAGAGAGATGGTACAGAAAAGTATTAGTAAAACATCTGATCCCAAGATCAATATCGGAGACAAGGTATTTTTAAAACTTAACGTGAAAATGACTGAACTACAAATTAGGCCCGAAATTTGAAGGTCCTTTTAAAGTCATTGAGGAAAAAATTGGAAACAGATTTGTAGTCTTAGAGGAAAAAAACAGGTCGGTCGAGATTAACACATATCTCGAAATTGAAAAGAATTGGTTGGGTGGGATGAATATATTGTTGTGCACAATTGCATGTTTTTTTTTCTTGCTGTCTGGTTTGCAATTTGGTGGTGAAATGTTTTAACATTTTTTTTTTTCTCTTTCATTTCCTTCTACTGTTTTTTCTTATTATGCGCAAATCTGCGGCGTTTTGGCGTAAGATTCTGACGTTAATATTCTATGTGGGAAGTTGTTTGGAGATATGGCGTATTTTTGTTTTAGCTGAGAAAACGTCTGATAAACATGTGATAATTCCTGTGTATGAAATTTGGGGCTATTTATTTTTGTGTTGTGATTATTGGGCGAGTGACACTACTGCATAGTGGTTTTATATAATTGGGGTAATATTGTGGGGAGTTATGATTTAAGGACAATTTTTTTTGGGGGGGGCCACCTTGGCGATATCCTGGTGATAAGTTTGTGGAATGTGGCTGTATGATGTTAGTATGAAATATTTGGGGAATAATGGTAACTGGCGTTGCAAGTCTGACTGGACAAATCTATAGTGCGGTTCGAAGCACCTGAGGTGTTCACAGGTGGATTTTTGCTGATAATTCTGTGATGAGTCCGGTTGCTGATTTTTCCTTTGGAGTTGATACTCGGAGATTTGCACTATTCTCGTAGATGTTGACTATGGCATTCCACGGAGATGTACCATGTAAGGGGGTTGTTTTCCGTCGTTTTCTGTCGATGGGATTGTTGCGGTAGCAGATTCCGTAAAGGAACATATTGCATTTGAGGAAAATGTTAAATTACACATGTTTTTTCTTCTCTTATGTGCGCTGTGTAATGGGGGAAAGTTCACTTAGTATTGTTGCTATTATCTTTTTTTTTCTTTTTCTTCTTTTCCTAAGAGATATGTCGTAATTGGTGTTAAGCTTTAAATAGCATTTCTATTTTAGATAGGAGATATACTTTGTGGGGGTATGTGAGTTAGATAGAAGGGGTGTTCGGCATTATAATTCATGGAGGTTAGTTATATAAACAATAAAAGGGGTTTTTGCTGTTAGACATTATGGGTTCTCTTTTGATAGTGTGTTTGTCAGATGTGGGATTACTTGTGAGGATTCAGTGGGTAAAGATTATATTTTCTTTGGTGAGGAATTTTTAATGTTTGACTAGGAGAGAGTATATTAATTAATGACGGATTTGTGGGGTAAAGCAGGACTTTAGTTATTTTATGATCATGTAGACTTTTTAAATACGGGACACACAAACGGGTGACTTTGAGAGAATTCCCAACTTCACGTGATGGTGACGATGGAAACAACTTCGTTTTCCAGTACAGAGGTCGAGTCGAGTCTACACACAAATGGCGATTCTATGGACTGCATTGCAACGGATTAGATGTCGTCGGTATATCATCTCAGGATACGTTCTGGGGATAAATCAGGAGTCTACAATCGTCTATGAGGCGGGTGCGAGTAGCACTTGCATGGAAGTCACGGGATACTCTTCCTTGACAACGGGGCAGTGACCACGTTTCCTTCAGTAGAAAACGTTGAATCTACAGATTCGCGACGAGGGGGTGTTGGATACTCTCACGAGGGTCGCAGACGCTGAATAATGGCGCGTGCTGAGTTGTTTCGAGGTGGTTTACGTACTCGACCTGCGTCTACAACTATTCGTCAAGTTCTGCTTTTCTTAGTGACGAGGATGAGCCTTTCATCAATGAAGGATTACACAATTCCAGTAATAGTGGTCATGCTCGCCGTCATACTGATCACAATTTGGGCGCTAGGAGTTCTTAGATTTCTGTGCATCCGGCGAGGCACAAGGGCTCCAGCAACGGAGGTAGCCCTAAATCATGTGGCAAATTGATACATTGTGCATTAGTTGCTGATGTGGTGTGCGACAGGAGTGCACAAAGGACATAGGCGGCCGGGCCATATTATAGGCATGAATTGAGTGGTTAGTGAATACATGTTGTATCAGCTGCTCTTGTTTGGAGACAGAGAGCGCCGTAGAGATAGCTTCCTTGGATAAAGGAATTCCGTGTGTGTGCATTTTGGTCAAACTGCTCGACTGTTGCCACGGGCGATCTTGGGGTGGGGCAGATGTGTGCATCCGTTCCTGCATGTGCAATGACAGGTCCGGCCGTTTCAAGGCACTTGAGGGAAGACATTCCTTTGTGATAAGAGGAAAGATGGTCGAAAAGGACGCCAGGTGTAGAGAGAGAAACCCATCTCAAGGTATGGTACATATTTAAATGTCTTAGAAAGCAGTTGCCTCTGAAAAGAGAGAAGTGTGCAGTGTATACCTTTATTTAATATTTTGTAATAGGAAATATAATGTATACATCTTTGTTACAGATGGGTTCCAAAACATGGTACTAGAAACAGATTCTCTAAACTTGACTATAACAATGGAGCAGTTGACATTTTGAGCCTAGGAGTGATTACTTAGACTAAACCAGGAGAGTGGAAATGATAACTTATAGTTTTTCTTTGTGGGGCAGACTTTGGTTTTTATCACTATGACTTATTAATCATTTTGTTCTATTTTATGTTCATTTGCTTTGGGAAATAAATAGTGTATTTTTTATTTATGTGAGCTTATTAGCCTAGTGACAACCGGTAAGGGTTGTCAATTTGTGTAGTTTTGTCAAAAGGGGGGGGGGTTATAGTAGTGGCAGCGGGTTAAGAAGCTTTTTATACATTTTATAGGCTGTAGGTACACTAACGAAGAGACTGGTGACTACTTAGTACATATTTTTTTTTCGGTTAGGCAAAAGGGGTTATAATCATGTCACAGGCAACTCGGGGTTCTTTTTTGCTGATTCAGTGGTTTGGTGTGGTGTTCGAAGCGTCGGGTTACTTGGGTATCTCTCTGCATCTCAGTGTTAGCCTGTTAGTGACTCATGAAAACCAGCATTTTAAAACCGTGAGGGGAAAAGATTAATTTTTTACATTATTACATATTAAAGTGTTTCGCGAGTGTGGTGGATAGGCGTACGCATACGAGCATTTACGAATTCGGTTTCCAGTCATATTGAGAGTGAGTGTAATTTCATGTTTTCTCTTCTTTTCTCCTTCTTTATTTTTTATTTTTATTCTTTTTTTTTTTGTGATGAATTTACTCAAAGGTGTTTTGTTTTTTGTTTTGATGTCTCTCGAAATTCGACGGACATTGGGGGTTTTTTGTAATAATGTGACCGAGGTTCTTTGGTTGTTGTGAGTCACGCCCTGAGAGAGAGAGAGAGAGAGAGAATTTGAGTGTGTGAGTCTGGGTGACGGGAAAGTTCATCGCTGGGTTGGATCGCTTAGCAAGCGCTTTGACACCTCTTTTTTTCTCTATCCCCTCCCTATTTTTTTTTTTTTTTTTTTTTTTTTTTTTTTTTTTTTTTTTTTTATTTTTTTTTTTTTTTTTTTGGGCTTTTTTTTTTTTTTTTTTTTTTTTTTTTTTTTTTTTTTTTTTTTTTTTTTTTTTTTTATTTTTTTTTTTTTTTTTTTTTTTTTTTTTGGGGGGGTGGGGGGGGGGATGATATACTGGGCGCGGGGCGCGTTTGTTTGTTTTTTTCATCCATTATTGGGGGAAATTTGTATTAATTTTTCTGGATTAGGTTTTGTGTGTATATAAATACATTAATGTTATTGAGGTCGGGGAATGTTATAGAAGGCAAAAGCTTCTGTAAAGAGAGGAAAATGGCGGATGCTAAGAGTACCACAACGCTGCTATATCACGTAACGAACGTGAGTGCAGGCGTGAGCCCGTTCAGGGGAATCGTAGATGGTGAGTTGTCCCACCAATGCAAATCTATATTGAAGGTGTGAATAATTATTTAAGCGCAAAAAACATAACGGATGATATGAGGCGTTTAGAGAGGTGAAAGCTTCTTTAGATTTCAATAAAGGTAACCTCTCTCACCGTTGCAGAAGTTTCCAATTTGCAAAATGTCGTACCTGGACTGATTTGCAAGCATTTTTGAAAGCAGCTTATGGCTCAAAGGAACACGGAGATATGGTGAGGGACCTCAGGGGTCTTTATAAAATACGGAAGGGGATCTAATAGCCTCGTAGAACATAGTTCAAAATTTTTTGACTCTGGCAGATTGGGTAGGAAATTGAAAACACCTAAATGGGTTACAGGAAGTAGTGTCTCATTTGATAATTTACATAAAACTGATCCATTTTCGATGCTCTTGCACGATTGTACCGGATGCAATTGTCAATAGCTTTGATGAAAAGATGAACCTACTTCAGACGAAGAATTACTTTATACGCAAATTGAGAAACATATGTCTAAATGTCCCACTGTAGATAGTATAATGTTTAATGGAACAGGCCCAGGAAATAGGGTGCAAAGAGACACAGAATTTTCTTCTCCTTGTCTGTGTGCAAAAGTTGAATATAACAAAAGATCGATCGTTCAAAGGCAACAGCAGTTGCGCTGTTTCAACTGCAATAAACCAGGGCATCCAAAGAAATTGTGTAGAGCTAAATATTGTGGAATGTGTAAGAGTACGGATCACTATTGGCAATCTTGTCCGTCTCAGATACGGAGAGATGCGAGGCCTACACCTCAAAGTTCTGGGAGTTATAATGCGAGGACTTCCCAGGCAGGTCAAACCAGAGGGCAAAGGGACGGGCGAATTTTTGGAAGGTAACAATCAACAATAAGGGACAGGTGATTAGTACGTCGCCATTGTGGTCTCGTGGGGGGGACGCCCAGAGCCCAGGCCTATAGTTTATTGAACAGTAGGGGATGTGGATATCCCGATATTTATAGACTCAGGTGCGTCTATAAATTTAATGGACTATAATTTGTATCAATCCATGTTCTCCAATTACCCTTTGCAACCCTCAACGGAGACGGTGTGTGATGTGCAAGCCCAAAGATAAATACCCTGGGTTGTGTTCAAATACAGTTTACTCTCGGTGACAGAGTGCTAACAGAACCATTTTTGGTAATGAAAGGAATTGCGTTGGGCAACAGACTTTTGCTGGGTCAACCTGCGTGTAGGAGACACAAGATTTCGATCCATGCGGGTGTTAATGGGATAACAGTCGGAATACCTGGTGTTTTTCTTCCTTATGAGGACGTGATTAGAACGGAGGACATGGAGATTATTGAAAAAGGAGATGTGCTCGGTTTCACTAATGGCGGTGATACGGGAGTTACGGAGAGTGGTAATATTAAAACCCACATTGGTGATGTGGGAAATGATTGCGAGGATTCTATCGGAGTTCACGGTGATAACCAATGTGAAGATGATATTATGGATGGGGATATTGATACTAATATTGATGTTATTTCTGATACTAACAATGCTGGGGATGATCTGAGGGTGGTAATGTGTATGGGTGGTGGAAAGGGGATATAACCACCCCAAATATTGAGGTGTTTTAACGGAGGATATTTGCGTTATGCCGGTTCAAAGACTCTGGTAAAAGTCAAATTGAGGGGAAGTGAGAAACCTACGGATGTGTGTGTTATTTGAAAATAGCGAGAGGCTTAGAGGGGTTATTAGCACGGCATCGGTGAACAGTGTATCCATGGATGGGACCACTTGGTTGGAATTACTAAATTGTAATGATACAGTTAGGAGATACCAGAGGAATACATATATATTGTATTTCCAAAATTGGAGTCATGATACGGGTTCAGTGGCTATCGTAGAGGGGAAACCTGAGTTTTCGGTGGCAGAAATGCAATCAAGGAAACGAATATTTAGAGAAACATTTAGCTAATGCGGATAATAGTGAACATGTTTGAAAGCGATAAGCGAGCTCTTGCAGAATTTGGGGATACGGTGGAGCCTTACAGGTGATAAATTGCGGTTGACTAATGTGTTAGAGCATAAGGTAAATTTGGAGAGTGGCACAAACCTATTTATATTCCTGCATACCGCATATCTTTCAAAATCAGAGAACAGATAGAGAAAGAGATCAATAGATGGGAGGAAGAAGGATTCATTAGACCTAGCATGTTTCCTTACAACTTTCCCTTGTTAGCGGTGCCTAAGAAAGGACGGTTCTGTCCGTGTATGCATCGAATTTAGACGTTTAAATGAAAAGACAATCCCTGACCGGTATCCAGTCGCGTGCATACCAGAGCTTTTTGTTGAAATCGGGGACATAATATTTATAGCTTAACTGATTTGGCCCAGGGTTTTTTGCAGGTCCCTCTTAGTGACAGTAGCAATGAATATACGGCTTTTTCAGTGCCCAAGGAACACTGTGAATTTATGCGAATCCCTTTCGGTTATTGGGCAGTCCGATGACTTTTACCAGGTTGGATGAACACAGTTTTGCAAGGGTTATTGGGTAAAAATGTTTTTGTGTATATGGATGACATATTGGTCGCAACAGACATGATCGCGCAACACCTGGAAGTGCTTACAGAGGTACTTAGGAGGCTTAGGTTAGTGGGGTTGAAAATTAAGCTAGCTAAGTGTTCGTTCTTGAAAAAGCAAATCATATATCTAGGCCATGTCATATCTAAGGAAGGGGTTAGAGTAAATGACGATAAAGTCAAAGCAATAGCGAATTTTCGCACCCCAGGTCAAAGAAAGAGATTAAGTCAATCCCGGGTTATCGCCGGTTTCTTCAGAAGGTTTGTAGAAGGGTTTCTCCTAATATAGCAGCTCCCCTAACTGATGTATTGCGGGAAGACGTTCAATTTCAATGGAAGGAACCCTAGGCGGAGAGTTTTCAAAAGCTCAAGGACACGCTAATGAATCCCCCTGTTTTGAAGTTTCCAGATTTTAGTAAACCCTTTACATTAGTGACCGATGCCAGCCAGGAAGGTATAGGTGCTTGCCTTATGGCAAAAGTTTGATGGGAAATTCCATCCCATAGCCTTTTATAGCAGGAAGTTCAGGACAAAGGGCAGCAACGAGAGATCACTGGCTACCATAGATAAAGAAGCCTTTTGCAATAGTGTCGAGCTTGGTTCATTTTAAAATGTTACTGATGGGGAATAAAGTAGAAGTTCTTACAGACCACAAGCCATTATTAAATCTTTTTAATAAACCCGATTTGTCGCCTAAAAGAGCTCGATGGTTTTTAACTAACAGAGATTTTGATGCAAAGCTCAAATATATAGAGGGCAAATTTAACGTAGTTGCAGATGCTCTTAGTAGGAGTTTTCATGACACGGAAGAGTTCCAAGTTGCGCAAGTCACTAGCGAGGCAATACTATGGGATATATCACTCATAGAGCAAAGGCAAGATGAAGACGAGATTCTAGCAGACGCAAAAGCATTTCTTAGAGGGGAATTAGTCAGGAAACGTTATAAGTTGCCTTTTTCGGGTTTGGAGTTAGAAGGTAATCTATTGGTTAGGAAAATTAAATACAAATTGAGAAACAGTGAAAGTAAAGGAGATACGACTCAGAATTGTAAATTTCCTGAAAGTCCTATTCCAGTGGTTTTGGATATAGTTCATTGCAAGTTCGGTAGTCCACACTTTGGGAATAGAAAAATGTATGATAGCTTCGTGCTAAATACATTTGGAAAAACATGGAGAAAGATGTGAAAGAAAATTTTGTGAGAAATTGTACGTGCAATGCATGCAAGCCTGCAAGGATAACTTCATGCAAATTAGGATCGTATCCTATACCGAGTAGACCTTTTCAGAGAATACATATGGATATCCTGGGGAATTTTTGTGAGTCTAGGTATGCGAACAAGTACTTGTTAGTGATAATAGATGAACTTACAAAGATAGTAGAAATTTCCCACGTTATGCATAAAATGCTGAAGAAGTAGCCGTAGCATTTTTCAATGGTATCATTGCAGATATGGCTCACCCGACAATGGTAGAGGAATTTGTGAACAAAACTTTGGAATGTTTAGCAGAAGTCATCGGGTATACAGAAAAGTAACAATTATTCCATACAGACCTGAGGCTAATGGGTTGTGTGAATGAGCAAATAGGACAGTGCTCGAGGCACTCAGGAAACTGTAGGTGGTAATGATAGAATTGGGACAATGATAATGTGATGTGTTAGACCATAGTATTAACACTATGGTTAGTGATTCCATTAAAATGTCTCCATTTGAAGCTTTGTTGGTTGTCCAGCACGAGACACATTTGATTTGCTTACTATACCTCATCATGGGGAGGATACGATCGAGGCATGGTATCCACAGCGAGAGAGAGACATGCTTGTCTCAGCCGTAATCTCGAATCCACAACAGAGAGATGGTACAGAAAAGTATTAGTAAAACATCTGATCCCAAGATCAATATCGGAGACAAGGTATTTTTAAAACTTAACGTGAAAAATGAACTGAACTACAAATTAGGCCCGAAATTTGAAGGTCCTTTTAAAGTCATTGAGGAAAAAATTGGAAACAGATTTGTAGTCTTAGAGGAAAAAAACAGGTCGGTCGAGATTAACACATATCTCGAAATTGAAAAGAATGGTTGTGGTGATGAATATATGTTGCACAATTGCATGTTTTTTTTTCTTGCTGTCTGGTTTTTGCAATTTGGTGTGAAATGTTTTAACATTTTTTTTTTCTCTTTCATTCCTTCTACGTTTTTTTATTATTATGCACAAATCTGCGGCGTTTTGGCGTAAGATTCTGACGTTAATATTCTAGTGTGGGAAGTTTGTTTGGAAGATATGGCGTTTTTATTTGTTTTTAGCTGAGAAACGTCAGATAACATGTGATAATTCCTGTGTGTATGAAATTTGGGGCTATTTCATTCTTTTTTGTGTTGTGATTATTGGGGCGAGTGACACTACTGCATAGTGGTTTTATATAATTGGGGTAATATTGTGGGGAGTTATGATTTAAGGACAATTTTTTTTTATTTTTTTTTGGGGGGCCACCTTGGCGATATCCTGGTGATAGTTTGTGGAATGTGGCTGTATGATGTTAGTATGAAATATTTGGGGAATAATGGTAACTGGCGTTGCAAGTCTGACTGGACAAATCTATAGTGCGGTTCGAAGCACCTGAGGTGTTCACAGGTGGATTTTTGCTGATAATTCTGTGATGAGTCCGGTTGCTGATTTTTTCCTTTGGAGTTGATTACTCGGAGATTTGCACTATTCTCGTAGATGTTGACTATGGCATTCCACGGAGATGTACCATGTAAGGGTGGGGGTTTTTTTTCCGTCGTTTCTTCTCGATGGGATTGTTGCGGTAGCAGATTCCGTAAAAAGAAACATATTGCATTTTGAGGAAAATGTTAAATTACACATGTTTTTTCTTCTCTTATGTGCGCTGTGTATGGGGAAAGTTCACTTAGTATTGTTTGCTATTATCTTTTTTTTTTCTTTTTCTTCTTTTCCTAAGAGATATGTCGTAATTGGTGTTAAGCTTTAAATAGCATTTCTATTTTAGATAGGAGATATACTTTGTGGGGGTATGTGAGTTAGATAGAAGGGGTGTTCGGCATTATAATTCATGGAGGTTAGTTATATAAACAATAAAAGGGGAAAAGGGGTTTTTGCTGTTAGACATTATGGGTTCTCTTTTTGATAGTGTGTTTGTCAGATGTGGGATTACTTGTGAGGATTCAGTGGTAAAGATTATATTTTTCTTTGGTGAGGAATTTTTAATGTTTGACTAGGAGAGAGTATATAATTAATGACGGATTTGTGGGGTAAAGCAGGACTTTAGTTATTTTATGATCATGTAGACTTTTTAAATACGGACACACGGTGACTTTAGAGAATTCCCAACTTCACGTGATGGTGACGATGGAAACAACTTCGTTTTCCAGGTACCAGAGTCGAGTCGAGTCTACACACAAATGGCGATTCTATGGACTGCATTGCAACGGATTAGATGTCGTCGGTATATCATCTCAGGATACGTTTCTGGGGATAAATCAGGAGTCTACAATCGTCTATGAGGCGGGTGCGAGTAGCACTTGCATGGAAGTCACGGGATACTCTTCCTTGACAACGGGGCAGTGACCACGTTTCCTTCAGTAGAAAACGTTGAATATACAGATTCGCGACGAGGGGTGTGGATACTCTCACGAGGGTCGCAGACGCTGAATAATGGCGCGTGCTGAGTTGTTTCGAGGTGGTTTACGTACTCGACCTGCGTCTACACTATTCGTCAAGTTACTGCTTTTCTTAGTGACGAGGATGAGTCCTTTCATCAATGAAGGATTACACAATTCCAGTAATAGTGGTCATGCTCGCCGTCATACTGATCACAATTTGGGCGCTAGGAGTTCTTAGATTTCTGTGCATCCGGCGAGGCACAAGGGCTCCAGCAACGGAGGTAGCCCTAAATCATGTGGCAAATTGATACATTGTGCATTAGTTGCTGATGTGGTGTGCGACAGGAGTGCACAAAGGACATAGGCGGCCGGGCCATCTTATAGGCATGAATTGATGTGTTAGTGAATTACATGTTGTATCAGCTGCTCTTGTTTGGAGACAGAGAGCGCCGTAGAGATAGCTTCCTTGGATAAAGGAATTCGTGTGTGTGCATTTTGGTAACTGCTCGACTGTTGCCACGGGCGATCTTGGGGTGGGGCAGATGTGTGCATCCGTTCCTGCATGTGCAATGACAGGTCCGGCCGTTCAAGGCACTTGAGGGAAAGACATTCCTTTGTGATAAGAGGAAAGATGGTCGAAAAGGACGCCAGGTGTAGAGAGAGAAACCCATCTCAAGGTATGGTACATATTTAAATGTCTTAGAAAGCAGTTGCCTCTGAAAAGAGAGAAGTGTGCAGTGTATACCTTTATTTAATATTTTGTAATAGGAAATATAATGTATACATCTTTGTTACAGATGGGTTCCAAAACATGGTACTAGAAACAGATTCTCTAAACTTGACTATTACAATGGAGCAGTTGACATTTTGAGCCTAGGAGTGATTACTTAGACTAAACCAGGAGAGTGGAATGATAATTATAGTTTTCTTTGTGGGGCAGGACTTGGGTTTTTATCACTATGACTTATTAATCATTTTGTTCTATTTTATGTTCATTTGCTTTGGGAAATAAATATAAATAGTGTATTTTTTATTTATGTGAGCTTTATTAGCCTAGTGACAACCGGTAAGGTTGTCAATTTGTGTAGTTTGTCAAAAGGGGGGGGTGTTATAGTAGTGGCAGCGGGTTAAGAAGCTTTTTATACATTTTATAGGCTGTAGGTACACTAACGAAGAGACTGGTGACTACTTAGACATATTTTTCGGTAGGAAAAGGGGTTATAATCATGTTCACAGGCACTCGGGGTTCTTTTTGCTGATTCAGTGGTTTGGTGTGGTGTTCGAAGCGTCGGGTTACTTGGGTATCTCTCTGCATCTCAGTGTTAGCCTGTTAGTGACTCATGAAAACCAGCATTTTAAAACCGTGAGGGGAAAAGATTAATTTTTTACATTATTACATATTAAAGTGTTTCGCGAGTGTGGTGGATAGGCTACGCATATTTGCGATGCATTTACGAATTCGGTTTCCAGTCATATTGAGATGTGAGTGTAATTTCATGTTTTCTTCTTTTCTCCTTCTTTATTTTTTTTATTTTTATTCTTTTTTTTTGTGATGAAATTTACTCAAAGGGTGTTTTTGGTTTTGATGTCTCTCGAAATTCGACGGACATTGGGGTTTTTTGTAATAATGTGACCGAGGTTCTTTGGTTGTTGTGAGTCACGCCCTGAGAGAGAGAGAGAGAGAGAATTTGAGTGTGTGAGTCTGGGTGACGGGGAAAGTTCATCGCTGGGTTGGATCGCTTAGCAAGCGCTTTGCACCTCTTTTTTTTCTCTATCCCCTCCCTATTTTTTTTTTTTTTTTTTTTTTTTGGGGGGGGGGATGATATACTGGGCGCGGGGCGCGTTTGTTTGTTTTTTTCATCCATTATTGGGGGAAATTTGTATTAAATTTTTCTTTGGATTGGAGGATTGTGTGTATATAAATACATTAATGTTATTGAGGTCGGGAATGTTATAGAAAGGCAAAAGCTTCTGTAAAGAGAGGAAAATGGCGGATGCTAAGAGTACCACAACGCTGCTATATCACGTAACGAACGTGAGTGCAGGCGTGAGCCCGTTCAGGGGAATCGTAGATGGTGAGTTGTCCCACAATGCAATCTATATTGAAGGTGTGAATAATTATTTAAGCGCACTAACGGATGATATGAGGCGTTTAGAGAGGTGAAAGCTTCTCTAGATTTCAATAAAGGTAACCTCTCTCACCGTTGCAGAAGTTTCCAATTTGCAAAATGTCGTACCTGGACTGATTTGCAAGCATTTTGAAAGCAGCTTATGGCTCAAAGGAACACGGAGATATGGTGAGGGACCTCAGGGGTCTTTATAAAATACGGAAGGGATCTAATAGCCTCGTAGAACATAGTTCAAAATTTTTTGACTCTGGCAGATTGTAGGGTAAAAGGAAAATTGAAAACACCTAAATGGGTTACAGGAAGTAGTGTCTCATTTGATAATTTACATAAACTGATCCATTTTTCGATGCTCTTGCACGATGTACCGGATGCAATTGTCAATAGCTTTGATGAAAAGATTGAACCTACTTCAGACGAAGAATTACTTTATACGCAAATTGAGAAACATATGTCTAAATGTCCCACTGTAGATAGTATAATGTTTAATGGAACAGGCCCAGAAATAGGGTGCAAGAGACACAGAATTTTTTCTCCTTGTCTGTGTGCAAAAGTTGAATATAACAAAAGATCGATCGTTCAAAGGCAACAGCAGTTGCGCTGTTTCAACTGCAATAAACCAGGCATCCAAAGAAATTGTGTAGAGCTAAATATTGTGGAATGTGTAAGAGTACGGATCACTATTGGCAATCTTGTCCGTCTCAGTACGGAGAGATGCGAGGCCTACACCTCAAAGTTCTGGGAGTTATAATGCTAGACTTCCCAGGCAGGTCAACACCAGGGCAAAGGGCAAGGACGGGCGAAATTTTTGGAAGGCCAATCAACAATAAGGGTACAGGTGATTAGTACGTGCCATTGTGGTCTCGTGGGGGACGCCCCAGAGCCCAGGCCTATAGTTTATGGAACAGTAGGGGATGTGGATATCCCGATATTTATAGACTCAGGTGCGTCTATAAATTTAATGGACTATAATTTGTATCAATCCATGTTCTCCAATTACCCTTTGCAACCCTCAACGGAGACGGTGTGTGATGTGCAAGCCCAAAGATTAAATACCCTGGGTTGTGTTCAAATACAGTTTACTCTCGGTGACAGAGTGCTAACAGAACCATTTTTTGGTAATGAAAGGAATTGCGTTGGGCAACAGACTTTTGCTGGGTCAACCTGCGTGTAGGAGACACAAGATTCGATCCATGCGGGTGTTAATGGGATAACAGTCGGAATACCTGTGTTTTTCTTCCTTATGAGGACGTGATTAGAACGGAGGACATGGAGATTATTGAAAAAGGAGATGTTCTCGGTTTCACTAATGGCGGTGATACGGGAGTTACGGAGAGTGGTAATATTACCCCATTGGTGATGTGGGAAATGATTGCGAGGATTCTATCGGAGTTCACGGTGATAACCAATGTGAAGATGATATTATGGATGGGGATATTGATACTAATATTGATGTTATTTCTGATACTAACAATGCTGGGGATGATACTGAGGGTGGTAATGTGTATGGGGTGGTGGAAAGGGGATATACTAACCACCAATATTGAGGTGTTTTAACGGAGGATATTGTGTTATTGCCCGGTTCAAAGACTCTGGTAAAAGTCAAATTGAGGGAAGTGAGAAAACCTACGGATGTGTGTGTTATTGAAAATAGCGAGAGGCTTAGAGGGGTTATTAGCACGGCATCGGTGAACAGTGTAATCCATGGATGGGACCACTTGGTTGGAATTACTAAATTGTAATGATACAGTTAGGAGATACCAGAGGAATACATATATATTGTATTTCCAAAATTGGAGTCATGATACGGTTCAGTGGCTATCGTAGAGAGGAAACCTGAGTTTTTGGTGGCAGAAATGCAATCAAGGAAACGAATATTTAGAGAACATTTAGCTAATGCGGATAATAGTGAACATGTTGAAGCGATAAGCGAGCTCTTGGCAGAATTTGGGGATACGGTAGCCTTACAAGGTGATAAATTGCGGTTGACTAATGTGTTAGAGCATAAGGTAAATTTGGAGAGTGCACAAACCTATTTATATTCCTGCATACCGCATATCTTTCAAAATCGAGAACAGATAGAGAAAGAGATCAATAGATGGGAGGAAGAAGGATTCATTAGTCCTAGCATGTTTCCTTACAACTTTCCCTTGTTAGCGGTGCCTAAGAAGGACGGTTCTGTCCGTGTATGCATCGAATTTAGACGTTTAAATGAAAAGACAATCCCTGACCGGTATCCAGTCGCGTGCATCAAAAACCCAGAAGCTTTATTTTGTTGAAATCAGGACATAATAGTTTATAGCTTAACTGATTTGGCCCAGGGTTTTTTGCAGGTCCCTCTTAGTGACAGTAGCAATGAATATACGGCTTTTTCAGTGCCCAAGGAACACTGTGAATTTATGCGAATCCCTTTCGGTTTATTGGGCAGTCCGATGACTTTTACCAGGTTGGTGAACACAGTTTTGCAAGGGTTATTGGGTAAAAATGTTTTTGTGTATATGGATGACATATTGGTCGCAACAGACATGATCGCGCAACACCTGGAAGTGCTTACAGAGGTACTTAGGAGGCTTAGGTTAGTGGGGTTGAAAATTAAGCTAGCTAAGTGTTCGTTTTTGAAAAAGCAAATCATACATCTAGGCCATGTCATATCTAAGGAAGGGGTTAGAGTAAATGACGATAAAGTCAAAGCAATAGCGAATTTTCGCACCCCCAGGTCAGGAAAGAAAGAGATAAGTCATTCCCGGGTATCGCCGGTTTCTTCAGAAGGTTTGTAGAAGGGTTCTCAAATAAGCATAGCAGCTCCCCTAACTGATGTATTGCGGGAAGACGTTCAATTTCAATGGAAGGAACCCTAGGCGGAGAGTTTTCAAAAGCTCAAGGACACGCTAATGAATCCCCCTGTTTTGAAGTTTCCAGATTTTAGTAAACCCTTTACATTAGTGACCGATGCCAGCCAGGAAGGTATAGGTGCTTGCCTTATGGAAAAGTTTGATGGGAAATTCCATCCCATAGCCTTTTATAGCAGGAAGTTCAGGACAAAGGGCAGCAACGAGAGATCACTGGCTACCATAGATAAAGAAGCCTTTGCAATAGTGTCGAGCTTGGTTCATTTTAAAATGTTACTGATGGGGAATAAAGTAGAAGTTCTTACAGACCACAAGCCATTATTAAATCTTTTTAATAAACCCGATTTGTCGCCTAAAAGAGCTCGATGGTTTTTAACTAACAGAGATTTTGATGCAAAGCTCAAATATATAGAGGGCAAATTTAACGTAGTTGCAGATGCTCTTAGTAGGAGTTTTCATGACACGGAAGAGTTCCAAGTTGCGCAAGTCACTAGCGAGGCAATACTATGGGATATATCACTCATAGAGCAAAGGCAAGATGAAGACGAGATTCTAGCAGACGCAAAAGCATTTCTTAGAGGGGAATTAGTCAGGAAACGTTATAAGTTGCCTTTTTCGGGTTTGGAGTTAGAAGGTAATCTATTGGTTAGGAAAATTAAATACAAATGAGAAACAGTGAAAGTAAAGGAGATACGACTCAGATTGTAATTCCGAAAGTCCTATTCCAGTGGTTTTGGATATAGTTCATTGCAAGTTCGGTAGTCCACACTTGGGAATAGAAAAATGTATGATGAGCTTCGTGCTAAATACATTTGGAAAAACATGGGGAAAGATGTGGAAAATTTTGTGAGAAATTGTACAGTGTGCAATGCATGCAAGCCTGCAAGGATAACTTCATGCAAATTAGGATCGTATCCTATACCGAGTAGACCTTTTCAGAGAATACATATGGATATCCTGGGAATTTTTGTGAGTCTAGGTATGCGAACAAGTACTTGTTAGTGATAATAGATGAACTTACAAAGATAGTAGAAATTTCCCCACTTATGCATAAAATGGCTGAAGAAGTAGCCGTAGCATTTTTCAATGGTATCATTTGCAGATATGGCTCACCCGACAATGGTAGAGAATTTGTGAACAAAACTTTGGAATGTTTAGCAGAAGTCATGGGGATACAGAAAGTAACAATTATTCCATACAGACCTGAGGCTAATGGGTTGTGTGAATGAGCAAATAGGACAGTGCTCGAGGCACTCAGGAAAACTGTAGGTGGTAATGATAAGATTGGACAGATATGTTGATGTTGTTAGACATAGTATTAACACTATGGTTAGTGATTCCATTAAAATGTCTCCATTTGAAGCTTTGTTTGGTTGTCCAGCACGAGACACATTTGATTTGCTTACTATACCTCATCATGGGGAGGATACGATCGAGGCATTGGTATCCACAGCGAGAGAGAGACATGCTTGTCTCAGCCGTAATCTCGAATCCACAACCAGAGAGATGGTACAGAAAAGTATTAGTAAAACATCTGATCCCAAGATCAATATCGGAGACAAGGTATTTTTAAAACTTACGTGAAAAATGAACTGAACTACAAAATTAGGCCCGAAATTTGAAGGTCCTTTTTAAGTCATTGAGGAAAAATTGGAAACAGATTTGTAGTCTTAGAGGAAAAAAACAGGTCGGTCGAGATTAACACATATCTCGAAATTGAAAAGAATTGGTTGTGGTGATGAATATATTGTTGCACAATTGCATGTTTTTTTTTTCTTGCTGTCTGGTTTTTGCAATTTGGTGGTGAAATGTTTTAACATTTTTTTTTTCTCTTTCATTTCCTTCTACTGTTTTTTCTTATTATGCGCAAATCTGCGGCGTTTTGGCGTAAGATTCTGACGTTAATATTCTATGTGGGAAGTTGTTTGGAGATATGGCGTATTTTTGTTTTAGCTGAGAAACGTCATGATAAACATGTGATAATTCCTGTGTGTATGAAATTTGGGGCTATTTCTTTTTGTGTTGTGATTATTGGGGCGAGTGACACTACTGCATAGTGGTTTTATATAATTGGGGTAATATTGTGGGGAGTTATGATTTAAGGACATTTTTTTTGGGGGGGCCACCTTGGCGATATCCTGGTGATAAGTTTGTGGAATGTGGCTTGTATGATAGTATGAAATATTTGAAATATGGTAAACTGGCGTTGCAAGTTCTGACTGGACAAATCTATAGTGCGGGTTCGAAGCACCTGAGGTGTTCACAGGTGGATTTTTGCCTGATAATTCTGTGATGAGTCCGGTTGCTGATTTTTTCCTTTGGAGTTGATTACTCGGAGATTTGCACTATTCTCGTAGATGTTGACTATGGCATTCCACGGAGATGTACCATGTAAGGGGGTTGTTTTCCGGTCGTTTCTGGTCGATGGGATTGTTGCGGTAGCAGATTCCGTAAAGGAACATATTGCATTTTGAGGAAAATGTTAAATTACACATGTTTTTTCTTCTCTTATGTGCGCTGTGTAATGAGGAAAGTTCACTTAGTATTGTTTCTATTATCTTTTTTTTTCTTTTTCTTCTTTTCCTAAGAGATATGTCGTAATTGGTGTTAAGCTTTAAATAGCATTTCTATTTTAGATAGGAGATATTACTTTTGTGGGGGTATGTGAGTTAGATAGGGGAGGGGTGTTCGGCAATTATAATTCATGGAGGTTAGTTATATAAACAATAAAAGGGGTTTGGGGTTTTTGCTGTTAGACATTATGGGTTCTCTTTTGATAGTGTGTTTGTCAGATGTGGGATTACTTGTGAGGATTCAGTGGGTAAAGATTATATTTTCTTTGGTGAGGAATTTTTTAATGTTTGACTAGGAGAGAGTATATTAATTAATGACGGATTTGTGGGGAAAAGCAAGACTAGTTATTTTATGATCATGTAGACTTTTTAAATACGGACACACGGTGACTTTAGAGAATTCCCAACTTCACGTGATGGTGACGATGGAAACAACTTCGTTTTCCAGTACCAGAGGTCGAGTCGAGTCTACACACAAATGGCGATTCTATGGACTGCATTGCAACGGATTAGATGTCGTCGGTATATCATCTCAGGATACGTTCTGGGGATAAATCAGGAGTCTACAATCGTCTATGAGGCGGGTGCGAGTAGCACTTGCATGGAAGTCACGGGATACTCTTCCTTGACAACGGGGCAGTGACCACGTTTCCTTCAGTAGAAAACGTTGAATCTACAGATTCGCGACGAGGGGGTGTTGGATACACTCACGAGGGTCGCAGACACTGAATAATGGCGCTTACTGAGTTGTTTCGAGGTGGTTTACGTACTCGACCTGCGTCTACAACGAGTTCGTCAAGTTCTGCTTTTCTTAGTGAGAGGATGAGCCTTTCATCAATGAAGGATACACCAATTCCAGTAATAGTGGTCATGCTCGCCGTCATACTGATCACAATTTGGGCGCTAGGAGTTCTTAGATTTCTGTGCATCCGGCGAGGCACAAGGGCTCCAGCAACGGAGGTAGCCCTAAATCATGTGGCAAATTGATACATTGTGCATTAGTTGCTGATGTGGTGTGCGACAGGAGTGCACAAAGGACATAGGCGGCCGGGCCATCTTATAGGCATGAATTGATGTGTTAGTGAATTACATGTTGTATCAGCTGCTCTTGTTTGGAGACAGAGAGCGCCGTAGAGATAGCTTCCTTGGATAAAGGAATTCCGTGTGTGTGCATTTTTGGTAACTGCTCGACTGTTGCCACGGGCGATCTTGGGGTGGGGCAGATGTGTGCATCCGTTCCTGCATGTGCAATGACAGGTCCGGCCGTTCAAGGCACTTGAGGGAAAGACATTCCTTTGTGATAAGAGGAAAGATGGTCGAAAAGGACGCCAGGTGTAGAGAGAGAAACCCATCTCAAGGTATGGTACATATTTAATGTCTTAGAAAGCAGTTGCCTCTGAAAAGAGAGAAGTGTGCAGTGTATACCTTTATTTAATATTTTGTAATAGGAAATATAATGTATATATCTTTGTTACAGATGGGTTCCAAAACATGGTACTAGAAACGGGATTCTCTAAACTTGACTACTACAATGGAGCAGTTGACATTTTGAGCCTAGGAGTGATTACTTAGACTAAACCAGGAGAGTGGAAGGATAACTTATAGTTTTCTTTGTGGGGCAGACTTGGGTTTTTATCACTATGACTTATTAATCATTTTGTTCCATTTTACGTTCATCTGCTTTGGGAAATAAATAGTGTATTTTTTTAATTATGTGAGCTTATTAGCCTAGTGACATGCTTACAGATAGAGGGTGCCTGCGCCAACCGGTAAGAGTTGTCAATTTGTGTAGTTTTGTCAAAGGTGGGTGGGGGGGGGTTATATATATATATATATATATATATATATATATTATATATATATATATCTATATATATATATATATATATATATATATATAGATATATATAATACATTATAATTACACACAATAATATTTATATAACATACTTACCACACAAATAACTCGCTATACGCAACAACATGCATGCGAACATATATTACACACAACCAGCCATACACGCGCGCGCACACACATTTATATATTAATAATATTAATAGATATAATAGTATATATTATATATATATATAGATATATATATATTACATTAACTTACACACAAATAACTTTCTATACTCACACACATGCATTGCGCACCAATATATATTTACATACACACATACACGCGCGCGCACACCACAATTTATATAATTATATAGATTATATATAATACTATAAATATAAATTAATAATTATATATATATATATATGTGAATATATATATGCACAAACGTACAAGACAACCACGTACACATATATAAAGCAGAAAAATCATTCAGTTACAAACTAATTCTCAACGATAATGACTCACGTGTTTGTGCCAGCGGTCACGACCACACTGAAGAGAACGAAGAGCTGCAGCATTTTTATTATCAACTTCTTCTTCTTCTTCTTCACTTCACCCTGCTGGGCAATCCATGACAGTTGCCGAGTCTCGCACCGCCGGGAAGTTTACTCGAAAAAATTACATTTTACATTTCTAAAAATAGAGAAAAATCAGTGTCGTTCGTTCCTAATGTTTTTTTTTGGGGGGTGGGGCGGGAAGTTGAATGTCAGGTCATTCTTTCCTCGAATTGTAGCAATTCCTTGCCTCTGGAGTTTTCATTTATAATTGTCTTTTTTCCTCAACACATTCTCTGAGAATTTATTGTTCTGTGCCTCTGGAGTTTCCGTCAAAAATCATTTACTTTCGTCAAAACATTCTCTGAGGGCTTAATTATTTCATTTCATTTCATTTCTTTTTATTATTACGACGAACTTCACTGTGGTTTCTGCCAATTGTCGTTCGTTTTGGTCAAAGCATTCTCTGAGCATTTATTCCTTACTTCATTTCATTTCTTGCTTTGTGTTACGACGAACGTCACTTGGCTTTCTAAGTGTCAGCCAGGCATATTTTGTATCACATGTTTTTATTTTCATATTCGTATCAGATGCTTTTCGTTTTCGAGTTTTCCGTGCGTGTGTATTTCAGAATTTCTCCGGAGTTGTACTTTTTAATCTTGACTCATCATTAAGTTTGCACTTCGTATAAATAATAATGCCTGTCTTCAAATAACTAAGTATTCATTTCACTATAAATAATAATCGTTGTCTTCACTTCTATTCATTCTGTATACAAGCAATATTTACCACAGTTTTTTTATTAGTAAGTTTTCTATCATAACATCTCATTCACGCAATTATGTTTTGTCTCTTACATTTCACGGCAATTTATATTAGCGCCGTCGGTGTATCCGTGAAATATATAATCATAAAAATATTTCCTGGTATATCTATTTTCTTAATGACGTGATTTCCACGATCTATAATTCTCTAATTAGAGGGAACACCCTTTGAGGAGGCAATTCTTCATATATATATATATACTAAGCACTGGGTATAGAGTTTACCTTTAGTGATATACCCACTGTGGTTATTATTCAGCAATGCAGTATTAGGTTACTGTCCAGCGTCAACCTGAAACGAAAGAGAAAACATTATATTGAATTGCAAACGATTATAATATTCTCTCGCTTATAATTATTAACTATGTATCTCAGTTCTATTGTCTACTCAACTATTTATACGTCTATGAATATAGGCATTCATGTCTACGGATAAGTGCATTTATAAAAATCTCATACCCACACGATACATTGAAGTGGCGAAGAAATACACAATGGTGTAAATATGAATATATATTAGAAATATATCTATAAAAAAACAACGAGAGCTTTCGGGAACCCGTTCGATTCTCGTTCTCAGTTTGACTCAAACTCAAAGTTTTGAAAAGAATAAATAGCGATTTCAAACGTGTATTTGACATATAGTAAAGGAATGTAGGCATTCACGAGGAAAGTTTCCATTTAATTTAGGACAATTTGGACATAAAAACAATTCAGTTATTGGTAAAAAAAAAAAATAATAATAAATGAAAAACAACCAAAATACTGTTGCTGAAAACTCTCATTTACTGAAGGCGAAGGAAAATGTAAAAACAATAAATTCCTAGACAACAATGCACAAAGAATTTACGAAATTTAAGAAACCGGACCCCGCCCCCTAACCCCTCACATCTCAAGTTCCTGCCACACTATCTTGGCCCACTAATTGCCCAAAGTTAGTTAATTAAATATGCTTGAGAAATATCAGCTTCGTGCAACACTGCCAGGCAACATACACTGGGTAATAAAAAAAAAAAACTTCTAAAAATGAGAAAATTTTTTGTCGGTTAGACGTTTTCTCTCAGAAGGTTTAAACGCCGTGCATGAAAGAGAAGATTGTAGTGGGAACATGAACCTAACGTATGTAGTATTATGAAGGATTCATTAGTAGTTCGTTCATACCACGCACAAATACCGAGCCATTCACCTTTATTTTATATTTTGTTTGTTTGTATGGTGTTCTTACGTTACATGGAACCAGTGGATATTCAGCAACGGGATCAACGGTTTTACGTGCCTTGCGAACCACGTCGAGAGTAAACTTCTATCACCAGGAATACACATCTCTGGCCCTTCAATGGAATGCCCGAGAATCGAACTCGCGGCCACCGAGGTGGCAGGCAAAGACCACACCAACCACGCCACTGAGGTGCTCCTTCTTATAGTCTGAACATATTTTTGAGCTTCTTAAATATTTCCTAAATATCTGTCTTCTTATCCCACTAGGAAAAAAAATATTTAATTCAGCATTTTCTCGTCACTGTCCCTTATAATTGGAAAACCAAATTACTTTGCGAATATACTAAAGGAATTGGAATATTAAATTTAGGCCAAATGCCAAACACAAGGACCTGTGAGGTTATTCAGCGCTGAAAGGGAAACTGAGAGTATAAAGGTTTGAAAAGTGTAACAGGAGAAAGACCTTTCGCAGTGGAATTGTGAATCAATTGTTATGAGAGGGTGGAAAGTAAAACGGAGGAGAGAATATGAACGGAGGTACAGTATAAGGAATGTAAGGGGTTGTAGCAGCTAGAAGCCGGTGGAACGCTGTAAACAACCTTAAGTAAAGCCTACAGTGCACCGCGTGAGTTGCACTTATGGCGCTAACCCCTCTACTGGGAAAAGAGTAACATCATTTAACTTTCGCAATGGAAATCAGCTCATCGAGAATTCTTTTCTATTTACAATTTAAATATATATATGTATAGTATATATATATATATATATATATACATATATATATATTCAAATTGTAAATAAAAAAGAATTCTCGATGAGCTGATTTCCATTGTGAAAGTTAAATGATGTTACTCTTTTCCCAGTATATATATATATATATATATATATATATATATAGATATATATATATATATATATATATAGCTATATGTATACATATATATATATATATATATATATATATATATATATATATATATATATTACCATACAACACTTCATCTTGTCCCCTAAAAATAAAATGAACGAGAGAACAAATGACTGACACCTCATCTTGTAGAAAACAAGAAATTGATGGAAAAATCTCTTGACCAAAAGAAATGTCTAAGACACAGATCCCTTTCAACCTGATCGAAGGTCTCCCCATTATTCAGGAGAGTGGAAAGCAGAGGAATCCTGATCGCGAAGGGTGGAATTGAAGTGAGCTTTCCTCATGTGCTGTTTCGATTCTGATGTGCTTTGAAGAGCAGTTATAGACTTAATGCTGTAAGAAGTCATAGTATTCTTGCGATGGGATTTCTTGACAATTTGTTCTTCTTTTCATGTGAAATTAAATGTCTTAAGATGCGAGTTAAGGGTTAAAAACGTAGGTTATGGAATCTAAGGGAATATAGATCTATGGTTATAAATGTAGCAACTGTACACTTTCATATTTGTATCTATGTCTGTAGATATTATGCATTTCTCTCTCTCTCTCTCTCTCTCTTTATATATATATATATATATATATATATATATATATAAAGAGAGAGAGAAGGAGAGAGAGAGAGAGAGAGAGAGAGAGAGAAATAAACAACAGAATATAAGTAGATATAAATATGAAAGTGTATAGTTGTAAGTGTAAGCCACAGATACCAGAGACAGAGAGGGAGAGAGAGGGAGAGAGAGAGCTACAACCTACTGTCACACAAACGGAGAACAAAAGTGTTGACCGCCATCAAGACTTTTCGTCCTCGGCTTCGAAAACAGAAGACTCTACAATGCATTCGGACAGTGATTTGATACGGAAGCCCTTACGAACACCACAGGACCAAAAGCCGAGAATGTAGGAAATGTATTACGAGACTCGTTTTTGGACAGTGATGCAGTCTACATTTTTTTTCTTTTTATCCTAGGGACATTTTATCATTCGAAGACAATGATAAGGTCTATTTCTTTTCTTCCAAGGCCATTTTATCATAAGAAGACAATGATAAAGCCTATTTTTCCTCCAAGACCATTTTATCATTCGTAGATAATGATAAAGTATATTATTCCTCCAAGGGCATTTTATCATTCGCAGACAATGACAAGTCCAAGTTTATTGCCTTCAAAGAACACATTAGTTTAAAGCAAGACAGGCTACAAATCATTTTTTTATCCCTTCCAAGGGACATATTAGATAAGCAATGCAGTAGGCTACAAGTCCCCGTAAGACCGATCATTTTAATTTAGGCCTAAGACCTATGGCTGGGAGTAGAAATATTCTTAAAAGGTTTGAAAGGTGTTACAGAAGGAAAACCTTTTGCAGTTGCTCTATGAATCAATTGTTGGGAGAGGGTTGATGACAGCAAGATGAGATTAAGGGAATATGAACGGAAGTACAGTAAAAGGAATTATAAAGGGTTTGCAGCAGCTAGGGGGCCCCGAGGGGACGCTGTAAAGAACCTTAAGTAACGCCTACGGTGCACAGCGGGAGATGCACTGACGGCACTAGACCCCCTAACGGGAAGATGGTCGTTGTAATTGATCAATGTAGGAAAAAATGAATGTTCCATTTCC
>NC_061105.1:19017876-19142876 GCF_015104395.2 Macrobrachium nipponense | reverse complement strand
TAGTATATATATATATATATATAATATATATATATATATATATATATGGTATTGCTCCGTTGTTAGGGTATATTAGTTCGTTTTTAGTATATGAACATCCGTATGAGTTTTTTCTAGGTATTTTTTAGAAGCATTACAGGATTCGTTTTTCATTATAGCCTAAAGCATCTCTCTCTCTCTCTCTCTCCTCTCATCGTCTCTCTCTCTCTCTCTCTCTCTCTCTCTCTCTCTATCTATCTACGGTTATCTCTCTTCTAAAACCAGCTAAAGCAGTGAATACCACACATATAAAGAAGAGAATGACAGCGATAAATAATTACACAGAACGTAGACCTATTTCAGCAAATCACATACAAAGCGTAGCCTATTTTACTAAGAGATGATGTCTAGTGTAGCCATAACGATATGACGGCAATATGACAGATTGGACCTTGGATTGGACAGCGTAAGGCCTAAATGTAGAATTTGTTATCCGCGTTTCACTATCAGAAACTCTTCAGTAACAAAATTCAGAGCAATGAAAATAAATTATTGTTTTCCCTAAAACAATCATAGTAAAAAATTATATGGTTTTTATTATAAGTGCCTGGTACGAAGGCAGTAAATAAGAATGGATAATTTTAAATTGTCCAAATAATCAATGAAAATTAGTGCAATAGTACTGTTTACATACAATTAATATATATATATATAAAATATATATATATATATATATATATATATATATATACACATATATATAGTGTATATATATATATATATATATATATATATATATATATATATATATATATATATATATATATATATATATATATAAAGCACCGCAGATATTTCGAGTGATCATTAATTCACCAATAAGAGGAGACTAGTTAAGCATATATAATTATATTAATATATATATATAATATATATATATATAGATAGATATATATATATATATATATTGATATATATAACTATGTAGCCAAATAAACAATTACAGAAACTACTAGTAAATAATTTAACAGGTACATACGAGTATGTCACGAACTAAAATCAAACTGCTTATAAGAGAAAGGCACAAAGAAAACATAAGGAGGTCGACAAGCGAAATAATGCTGGCGGACGGACGAGAATTTTGGCAAACCCCAATCCATATCTGCCCAAGAATTCTTGCTCGAAAGAGAAGAAGAAGCATCGAATCCATTTCCTCCTCTTGCTTCTTCTTCTTCTTCCTATTTTCTTGAGCCTATGTTTGCTCTCTTCCTTCGTAAGTCGAGCCAATGGACGATGGCGCCATTATCTTTATAAATGATTACTCACCAGTGGTTTGTGATTTATTGGAACTGAGGTCGTTGAGCGTTCAATGCCTCCCCTGATAAGTGGCGGGAAACATCACGATTCAAATTAAACGTCCATTCTAGCAAAACAAATGTTGCCCTTTAATATATATATATATATATATATATATATATATATATATATATATATATATATATATATATATATATATGGTATTTCCTTTCAGGAATTTGCTCCTGGGTGCAGAGCAGACAATTACATGATTAAGCAGCTAGAACATAGACGAACCTCCCGTGCAGGAAACTTCCAAAGCAGCGCCTTCACTCATCTAAACAGAATGCTTAACAACAGTAACGCAATACTGTCTTTCTCTCTGGAAACCTTGAAATATGAAACAGGAAATGGAAAAGTCATATTCCAGTAAAATGGGCGAACTAGGCTTCAGGTTCTGAGAACTTACGTAGTTGATGATCCATGGTAGAGGAGAGCTCTGCTGAAGCTCCCAAAACCTCTAGAGGAAAGAAATACCTACATAACAACTGAGGTCCTTTCTGAATCACATGACCGGACCTATCTAGAAAAAAAAGTTGACATGGTAGTGCACTGACACTAAAACTTCAAATATAAAACGACTCCATGGTACTACAACAACTTTCTGAAGCTACTCTATAAGGTGGAAAAGAATGGAATGGGATATACGTACACAATTTATACGAAAGCCTAACTGCTAGAACCTATGATGAGCTTTCTTTTCTCGGCTAGATAATGAATAGCAATCCTATTAGTTCCCAAATATATTTAAATAATTATGTCCTTAAAAATCTCGGCATCACAAGATTTTTTTTTTCTCTATGATCTCTTCACGCTCGAGGATAGACTATAATATAGGCCGCGCGGTGGTTTCCAAACTGGGGTCAGCGACCCCCAGGCCCTAGGGATAAGCGATACCATGAAAAAAAAACTCCAGAAAAAAATTACGCTGTTTTCGCCAATTTTACTTTGTATTGAATTGAAAGCAATAAAAAAATATTGCGCATGTTTTATATATTTACTTATACTTATTCTGTACAGGAATATGCAAATACTAAATGTAGCTACTACATTGAACCTACTGGGTAGGTATCCCGGTGTGGTAATGATAACTTTCGATTGGCTGGGGTCCTCGGGTGGAACTCATCATATGGGGGTGGGGGCTGGGGGGTTCCTTGGTATGGTCAAGTTTGGGAACCACTGATATAGAAAACTCAAAAGTTGGAGAGAGAGAGAGAGAGAGAGAGAGAGAGAGAGAGAGAGAGAGAGAGAGAGAGAGAGAGAGGATTAACTTACAGAAAAATCAATGAGTAAAAGAACACGGTGGTCCAGACATTTACGATTACTGCAACAGTTTTACATACAGTAAATTATCAAAACACTTTTCAGTTGCAAATGTACACCCAGGTATCCTTTTATTTACCTAAAACTTACAAATAGCGTGACTATCTAAAGCCCGGGACGCAGTTACCATACAAAAAGACCACAGGCGGATGGACAGATAAAAAAACAAAAAAAACAGAGCATAGATGTGAAATGGAGTATGACCAAATTCCTCCAAGCTCTTGGAAGAGTCATAACAGAGATATGTTAAGCTATTTGGATAACACTACATATTTGTATCTTACAGTAACAAAAACTTGCTTTTAGAAATAATTGACTTCTACAAATATACCTAATAGTTTATTGTGTATTCGAGTAAAAGTAATAAGGTAATAAATCTTTATCGTCTAACCATTGGCCTTGGGTCTAACCAATCATTACGCTACTGTATATCGTAATCAGTACTAACTAAAGAGAAAGCATCTCAGTGGCGTGGTTGGTTTGGTGTTTGCTTCTCACCTCGGTGGTAGCGGGTTCGATTCCCGGCCATTCCATTGAGGAGTGAGTGATGTGTATTTCTGGTGATAGAAGTTCACTCTTGACGTGGTTCGGAAGTCACGTAATGGTCCCGTTGCTGAATAACCACTGGTTCCATGCAACGTAAAACCACCACAAACAAACAAACAATAACTAAAGAGAATGGTGGGTTCTGGGTAAGGGTTGGAGGTATCATTACCTACAGTTATGATTCTACTGACTTGAGAGTCATTGTTTCTTTTCTTTTTTTCTTTTTGTATGGTGGTTTTTACGTTGCATGGAACCAGTGGTTATTCAGCAACGGGACCAACGGCTTTACGTGACTTCCGAACCACGTCGAGAGTGAACTTCTATCACCAGAAATACACATCTCTCACTCCTCAATGGAATGGCCAGGAATCGAACCCACGACCATCGAGGTGGGACGCTAATACCTTACCAACCACGCCGCTGAGGCGCGTCATTTTTTCCAGTTCTCCTTTAAATCATCTTCTTCTTCTTCCCAGCTTTAACCCTTATTTTTATGGGGTCGCCATTATGGATGAGTCGTCTCCATCGATTTCAGTCCTGTGCATCATCGTTCTCATTAATATTTTACCATAAAATCTTCCCCTACACAACACGTCATCTCTTTCTTGGGCTTTCTATCTTCCTTCTACCCCGCAATTCCATTTCCATCTTAAAATCATATAAAATTTATTAGCTTTTCACAGCATATATTAATATTTCGTTAAGACATTCCCTCGGCCTTCCGTATTTTTCTTTTATCTCTGAATTTAATTGATTAACGTCCTGAACAAGGTACTAATTTTGTTTCGTTTTGAGAGATTAATTAAGGTATTGTATAAAATGCATTCTATTAAACAATTTATATAATATGTATTATATATATATATATATATATATATATATATATATATATATATGTATTGTATATATATATATATATATATATATATATATAATATAATATATATATATATATATAATATATAGATATATATATATATATATATTATAATGATTATAGTAATCACTTTAGCAAGTGATTCGTTTATCACACATATCACAGGTGAAAAATAAGAGACAGGGTGTAGGTCCTGTCAATGGCTTGAAAATAAAGCCGAAACCAGTCAGGACCTACACCATGTCTCTTTATTTTTCACCTGTGGATATGCGATATAATTAATATAATTACATTGTTTCATTTACCCCGGCGGTGTTGAAGACTGAAGGACGTAGAGTTTCTAGATCCTGATGGAACAACAAGGTTTCAAAGTACCAAGGTGTATGTATGTATATACATACATACACACACACACACACGCACATATATATATATATATATATAATATATATATATATATATATATATATATTATATATATATATATATATATATATATAGTATATATATATATATATATATATATATATATATATATATATATATAGTATATATATATATATATATATATATATATATATATATATATATATATATATATATATATATATAATATATATATATATATATATATATATATATATATATATATATATATATATATATATATATATATATATATATATATATATATATATATATATATATATATAGATATATATTATATATATATATATATATATAGGGGATATAAAATCAAGCAAAACATCTTATGTACTGCTTCCTGATTTCTTTGATGCCTCTACTTTCCTTAATTCTTTTCGGTACGAAAGTCTGATACATGTTATTTATCTTCTTGTTCACCATCTCTTTTGTTGCATCCAGACACTATTGTTTTAGTTTCTCAGCTAGCAGCCGATAAGCTGCATTTCTTTTGTGTTTGTCGGAATATTCTTTACTTCTTATATTCCGCATACATTGCTACGTCTTATAAATCTCGAAGAACCCCATCTGGAACTCCTTATATACCCTAAAGTCTGACATGTTGCACTGTGTCCTCTTCTTGGTAAATGAACCTCTAGTTCATCTAGACTCATTGAAGACTCCACTCGTGGGCAAGCTATCGGTTCTCAAAGACTTAATCTGAAAAACTCATATTCAACTGCTGTGTCGGACCGTAAATTGCTCATTAAAACTTCAACTGTCAGGTTTGTCGACCCCGCTTGACTTCCAGAAGGCTTGAGCAGATCAGACTTGAGTGCCTCAGTGGCGTGGTTGGTATGGTGTTTGTGTCCCACCTTGGTGGTCGCAGGTTCGGTTCTCAGCCATTCCACTGAGGAGTGAGAGATGTGTATTTCTAGTGGTAGAAGCTCACTCTCGACATGGTTCTGAAGTCACGTAAAGCCGTTGGTCCTGTTGCTGAATAACCAATGGTTCCATGCAACGTAAAAACACCATACAAGCAAGCAAGCAAGATCAGACTTGACTAAAAAACACCCTACTCACATTCAAACCTACTTCAACCCCACCCATTTCAATGGGCATTACAAATTTCATGACGTGAGTGACCGGCCTCAGGTAGACTCACTGGTTAGAGGGAGGAATCTGAGCAAGTCTCTACGAACTGACTGGGGTTCGCCACGCCTAGGATTCTCTTTCTGGTTGATAGAGCGAGGAAGGGAACCTTGCCTCTGATGAACTGATTGGAGTATAGGAAATGAGATCAAACGTCAAGCAAGACTTCTGGGCCATTTTCGAATGAGGGAGGTAAACATAACCTCAACAAAAACAAGCTACGATGAACCTGAATGTCGGAGACAGTGAGGCAAATACAAGTATTGGGTTTGCTTCTATAAATCTATTAAAAAGATTTATAATTGATGCGCGATGAATAACTTACCTGCATCGACCGCCAGATCTATCACGTAACAGCTCGAATCCATTCTCTGCCCGAGGGTTAGAGGAGGAGGATGAGAGGGAAGGAGAGGCTAGTCACTCCTACAGTCATTCTCACATCCAAAACTAACATCTTAGGTGAGATGCAACCTTGTCCTGTTAAAGGAGCCGGGTAAGCTACACAAACATGACAATTTGTTGAGCAATCACCACAGGTCTCAAGGAAAAAGTCCAAGGACTTGTGGGCAATGTCTCAAAGGTAGAAAGAAGTTTAAGTGGTCTGGCACGACCACACATCTGTTTCAGTACCTGAGGAACTGACAGGTTCTTTCTGAACGCGAGGGTTGGAGCGATAACCCTGACTTCGTGAGCTCATGGGCTGAAGGTACTGGTGTTGTCTTCACCAGCAGCAGAATAGGCTCTCCTGATTGTCTCATGAAGCCAGAAAGAAATAGTTTTCTTGGACACTCAACGGGACAAAATAGCATCTTGTCAAGGTTATTACTTACAGTCTTCTAGGGAGAGGATCGTGGAGGACTCAAACCTGACGTCAGAGACTGCTGGGTTCTGAGTCTTTGCTACGAAATCCAGGACGAAATCGAGCATAACAAATCCCCATCCCCTCGAGTGTTTAACATTGAAGGAAAGTCCTTGCAGTTCTCCAACTCTTCACCCATGCCAGGGCAAGCAGGAAGACAGTCTTGAGGGTTGGAACCCTGTCTGACGACTCTTAAAGTTTCGTACAGTGCAGGAGTCGAGGCCTGAGTTCCCTGGGTGGGCAAGACCTTTTGAAGCTTCTCATCAGTAGCGAAATCTCCAAGGAGGAGATGCCTACTCCTGCCAGTCATAAGACTAAACCGTGCACAGCTCTATAGCCTTTCGCAACTGAAACAGAGAGAAGCTTCTCTCGGCGAGGGAAGACGAGGAAGTCTACGAACTGCTGAAGAGTAGCTCCAACTGGACAGAGACCACGTTTACGACGCCAACCACAGAAGATGGCCCAATTTCCCTGATATACTGCTGCAGAGGACTGTCTGAGGTATCCAGCCATCTCCGTTGCTGCACGGTGCAAAAAGCCTCTTGTTCACAAGATATGGTGGATAACCTTCAGCTGTGATGATACAAGGGCTGCACTGCCTGGCGGTACCACTATACATGAGGTAGACACAGAAGGTTGGGGACTCGGAGAACAGAGCTAACTGGTCGAGATATGAAATGGCGGAGCCACGAGAACCAACCCGAGATTCAGGGTGATCACCCTGCGAATCAGATAAAACGCAGGGAAGGCATAGACACCAAGATTATCCCACAGGCGATGGAATATGTCCCCTGCAGTGGCCCAAGGGACTAGCATGATGGAATAGAAGACCTTAAGTTTTCTGTTGTATTGTTCGTAGCAAACAGATCTATGACAAGATGCCCTATCCCCTCCCCCCACCACAGATCAAACAACCTCTCAATGATGTCAGAGTGAAGGGACCAATCTGTCCCTATTACTTGATAATGGCGACTGAGTGTCTGCCACTACATTCCCCTTGCCTGGATTGTACCTGGCCAACAGCTCTGAATGAGTCACCGCACACTTGCACACCTTCATGGTCAACTGGTGGAGTGGAAGGGATACCAGACCCTGCTGCTTGTCGACATATGCCACTACCATGGTGTTGTCACTCATCAACACCACAGTGTCCCATCACTCAATCCTGAAACTCTTGGAAGGCTAGAAAAGCCACCAAGAATTGCAGGATATTAATGTGAAGGTGCTTGTCGACTGGGTTCCACACCCCTGAAGTCAGCAACTCCTCCAAGTGTGCGGCCCATTCCTTGGTCGGTGCATCTGAGAAAAGAAGCATGTACGGAGGGGGAGTACACATGCATATTCCTATCAAGAGGTTCTTGTTGTCCAGCCACCAGTCTATGTCCTCTCTCACCTCCGAGAGAGGAATGGGAAAGGATTGAGGGTATCAAGACTTGGACAGTGAAGTCATCCACAAGGACAACAGGTGACCAAAGACAACTTGCCATGGTCAAGCTGAGGGAGGAGACCTTGGCTTAAGACAAACCCAATACTTGTATACTTGACTTTTTGCTTCTGACTAGCATTAGGTTCTTGTTTGCTATTCATAACCAGCTAAGCTTGCCTCCCTTTTATGAATTGGTC
This sequence comes from Macrobrachium nipponense, assembly GCF_015104395.2. Classification (NCBI taxonomy): domain Eukaryota; kingdom Metazoa; phylum Arthropoda; class Malacostraca; order Decapoda; family Palaemonidae; genus Macrobrachium; species Macrobrachium nipponense. The sequence goes on along the minus strand of NC_061105.1, from coordinate 19,134,738 downwards.
CAGAGGTCTGTCCATTGGTCATGCAGTTCCCATACTCCGACCAATTGGACAGAGGCCAGGTTCCCCTCATCGCTCTTAGGACCAGGAAGGGAAGCATGGTTGTGCGAACACCAGTCTGTTCACGTGACTTGTCAGATTCCTCCCTCCAACCATTGAATCCTATTTATGTAAAGGACAGAGGGTTTGTATAATGTGTAGGAACGAATCACATTTTTTTTAGAGTAAATTGTATTTTTCCCAACTATTATACAAACCTGAGGTCCTTTACATTTATGCCCACCTCATGCCACCCCTCAATCTGTGCCTGGGCCTTAAGCAAAGTGGAATGTTTACGTCCAGTCAGGAGGGACTCCCGACTACTAGACAAGCAGTTACTGCGGAACTACCTTATTAAATCTTCATCAGCTAAATTCCGGTCTACGCTGAAAATAATTCCTATTGTAAAGGACCTCAGGTTTGTATAGTTGGGAAAAATACAATTTACTTTTAAAAATTGCAATTTTACTTAAAAGTAATGCCTACAGTGCATAAAGTAAGGTGCACTGACAGCACTATTCTTCCTTATGGGTCTTGGTTGAAACTTGGAAAACAATGAAGAATGCATTCAAAGATTGGGTCACATGCAGTGATGCCGTTTTTTCTTCACAACATTGGCTTTTAGTAGTGTTACCACATGCAGTTCATCTGATTTTTTTACGTTATTTATGATTTAATGGTTAGAATACGTATTTTCCGATGTAGAATTATTTTCCGTGATGTTAGAAAACTACATGTCACTAGCGTAACATAAAGTAATTTTGACGAGGAAAAATAAAGGATTTCAATAAAATTCATTTGTATAAATAAGCAGGATATGTTTTATAGCTTTATGTTCATAATAAAACATAAAAAGGCAAAGTGAAGAATTTTATTCTTTACTGCCATGGCCTGTGGTCGGAAAAGCCACGGAGGGTTGCCAGATATCACCAGAAAGCCACACTAATAGACGAAATTCCTCAAAACGGCAACCCTCGTCACATGCGTTATTCGTCAAACACCCATCAGACAGATGAGCATGATCAACTAAATGATGGAATAATGTTGCTACAATATAGCTTTCTTTTTTATAAGAACTCCATCCAATGGTTGGCTTAATGTTTCAACTACTGAAATCAAACTCACAAGTGCAGGTATCAGAATAAAACAAAAATAAATGGCAAAGGTAAATAAAACTTTACTTAAATTCATGAGGTCATGAATCATATAATCTATGTTTAATGACTTACAACTATGTTATGTGACTAAGTTCACTGTAAGAATTCACAATGGAAGAGCTTGCCCCCATTAGCTGAAGTTCTAGATTGCAATGAAGTAGTAAAACGTTTATCAAATTTTGTACAACTAATTATTACCAACACTTATGGCAATAACACTTTGTCCACCCATGACATATATTAGTAAAATACAACAAAGAAACACTTATAAAGTAACAAATTTCTTTAAAAAAAAAAAACTTTGTATCTTCTCTAGGTATACAGACCATAGCCTTTTGTGTACGAGTATCCCTCAGTGCAAGCTGGAAACAGTCACTGACACTTGGTAACAAGATGGGATGTGACAAATTATTCTGGTTTGAAAACTCAAGGAAAACACAAATTACCTTAATAATTTGCTATTTGTATCAAGTACAAACCTCCACCTTTTAAATAAGAGAGTCACTCCTTACATGGGAGGACAGACTCAAAAATGACTGACAAGTTGAACTTCCAACCAGAACTGCTATGTTCCCAGTCATGATAAGGAGTGGAGGACTGATGACTCCTGCCACCTCCTTTACAATCTGGCATACAAATGGAAGATTGATAGTCCCCCCCGCCCCCAAGCTAGAATGAGATGTGCCTATCCTCTCACTACAGAAATACTTAGAAGAACAAAAGCTGCCTCATCAAGCTACCAACAATCTTCTTACCAAGCTCCAACGACAATTTCCAGTGTGCACCAAGGAATGCTCCCACGTCAAAGGTGTTGGTTTGTACTTCCATATGAACTAAAATATATCAATATACCTATTATGTGACAAAATACAAAACAAAAATTAATCATTTACAAGGAAGTATTGCAGCTAAAATGTACTTTAAATGAGAAAATAAATCACAGTTTTTAGATATAAAAAATAAAAAATTGCACTTGAACGTAAAAAAAAAACATACATAGTTTAGTCTTGAGTATTCTTAAATCCTTGCATCCAAAATTCGAATGCTCAAAACATCTAAAAATTTTGTTAAATATGATCAAACGAAATCTAATTTTTTCCCTAGAAAAAATAATAATCAAAAGCTCCAAGGTGCATTTCTTTGCTTCCGCTAGCATATAAATACTGTAAAACAACATAACAATGATACAAATCTTCTTGGGCTCTTTAAGTATATACTACTTACACCTACATGTTAAAATTATGCTCTACAAAAAAAATAGCGTTCTTGAAAAAAAAATGTCTTAGGTTACATACTAACATCACCTCATAAAAATATAAAGAAACTTTTCTCATCTGGAGAAAATACTCTGCAATAGACTGACATCTGATACAGTGCTTAGGAATTGACAAGCTTGAGTTATTTGCATAATATCCACCATTGAAAATGAAACATTTTTCCTTTATATCTTTCACTTTGTTTCAGGTGGATTTTATTTTCACTCGGCTTGAGAAGTTTCAGACGACATATATGAGCTGTGTGAGCTTTGAGTTCAGAGTACAAATCTTACGCAGTCCTTTAGGAAAAGAATTGAACAGAAAATAATGACTGCTCCAAATTCCTTGGTGCTTGAGTCATACAAACAAGTTATTGTACCAATAAACTATAACACTACTCATAAATGGCAGTAGTCTTGAATTAAGAATAAAAAAATTCAATAACAATTTTGCTACACCTCACGCCAACGCCACAAACACCACTAACAATGCACGACTTTGCATCACTGATCATAAAATTCCGAGTAAGACCTTTTCTTTCCGGAGCTACGGCGAGATCGAGGTCGGCTTCCCTCCGAGTAGTTGTCGGCAAACCTTTGAGTTGCTGGTCTGTCTTCCCTCATTTTCCGACCGGCCTTCAGCAACTTTTCCTTGGTTGGGAGAAAATAAGCAAAATTTACACATTTCACAAAGGAACACCATTTGTGCAAGAAAATTTTTAATATACGTATTCCCAGTCAATTTGTTCTATTGTGCACAGTTGACTAACACATTACTGTAGTTTAACTTGGTTATACTACTTTCAAATAGAGACAACATCAAATGAAAATTTGTTTATCACTGGTCTTGATTTTAGGCCCCTGAATAATGCCTGCTCACTTATAGCTTTTTATAATGCACAGCAATATTAAAGTACTATCATAAAGGTTACATAGTTAAGGAACTCATAATTTTGCTGTCTAAAACGGGAGGCTAGGGGGCCTAACTTTATATTCTGAAAAGATAATTGCAATAAATTTGGCCTGCAGTACACTACAAGAAAGGTCATATGAACACACAATACAGTACCTTTTCTTTGTCCTGTTGTTTATGGAACTGATCTAAGATATCCTTGCAACCTTCTAGATTTTCTTCTGGTTCCCATGAGTTGTATTTAGGACCCCAATCTTTCCAGGAGATCAAATATTCAACCTTTCCTTTCCTTTGTCGGGTATCCAATATACTTTCCACCTGGAAAAATTAGAATTTACAGAATGCAAAACTCTTCCCTACTCAAGGCATTTGCAACTTATGTATAACCAAGCATACTGACTTTCCTCTTACAAATTCAAAGAAATGTGGGAAAAGTTAATTTCTGGAAGCTGTACAGCTTGCACCACTGGCTACCAAGTAGAGAAAAAGCTTGAGAGATTATGGCAGTGTCAACATTCCAGACTCCAACACAATTCACTAATCTGACTTGGACATTTTGACCAAGTAAGTTTCTACAACTAGGAATTGGAATATACAGTTTAGGCCAAAGGCCAAGCACTGAGACCTATGCGGTCATTCAGCACTGGAAAGAAAATTGAGTGGGTGGGTTTGAAAGTGTAACAGGAGGAAAACCTTGCAGTTGCAATATGAAATAATAATTAGGAGGGGGTGAATAGCATGATGGAAGAGACATAATATGGACGGAGGTACAGTAATACGGGCCAAAGGAATGCTGCAAAGAACCTTAGGTAATGCCTACAGTGCAGCCTGTGAGGTGCACCGATGGCACTACCTCCTGACAGGGTGTTCCTACAATAAGTACCCATTGATAGTCAATATCTCTCGCATGGGCAACTTACTGATCACTGTTACCATTACCATTATGGCAATACAAGAAATGTAAGTGTCATTATTTAAAATTTCCTTTCATATGAATTTAAGTACTCTTCACACTACCCTGAAGAGTTACCTGAGCAAAAGATAATGTTTGGTTTAACAAAAAAGAAAGACTGGAGAATAGGTTTTATTGATCACTAATCAATGACAAAATGACATTTCAGACAAAAATACAACATTCTAAAGGTATATTTGGATATTTCATACATTGCAACCAATTAAAAGTTCAGTAACTGGATACATTGGAAATGTTGAAGATTCTGCTAAAATTTCTATCAAGGATACACTTCCAGTACTTCATAAACACTGTTAGCTGAAAGCTGGACAATCAATCAGGACATATTTGAATCTTAGATGCTACTCTGCATTCAGAGACTAAGTCATGTAAGTTGTTCAGCACATACCCATAGGACAGACGACTGTGATCAGTTCAAGACAGGATGACATTACTTCAACCCTGCTTCAAAGTGGCCTTTTTTAATATTACTTCAATGTGGCATTCTTCTTTTTGAATGTCAGAAAACCACTAACCAACAGTTGGTTTAATGTTACTGTCAACAAACAATCACTTCATCTTATTCCTGTTTTCTGTTTACTGACACGTATGTACTACGTATATTGCATATATCCTTCTAACTATGATATATCTGTACATAACTCAGATCAAGAATCTGATGACTTCACTTCTGAATTATGCTTCTGTGGGTCAAGTTAACATTCAAAATGCTGAAAGAAGCCTCTTTAAGAGGTACAAAGCTGTCTTAATCTGCCACAAGGACTTCTATCCAATGGTGCAAAAGCTGAACTGTATGATGGTAAAACAACACACTCACAAACAAATCTAAATAACTACTTTATATGCGAGTTCAATCAGAATGATATAAACAATGTGAAGCGATTCTCCATTTGACACTGTTTATACCATTCCCAGAGACAATGATTCTAGTTACCTTTTACCTTGTGGATAACTTACCACCCAACAAAACAAAAATTACTGGTGACAATCATAAAAAAAAGACTCTATCACATCCACAAACAAATATAATATGTATTTGTAAAAGAACAGTCTTGGAACCTACCTGCCAATCTTCTTGCTTCTCCAATTTTTCGAGGGTAGTAAGGAACTTTTTCAAGAGATCAGGACAATTCAGTTCATCTTCAGGCAGCCAGGAGTCGTATTTTGCACTCCAACCTTTCCAGCGGACCTTGTATTCAGTGCGGCCCTCCACTTCTCTCAGGCTCATGATAGCTTCAACCTAATATGAAAAATATTTCAGTTCGGACTCTTGTACATATACTATTAAATTCTTACCAAGAGGACAAGTTACTGCCGCAATCATCCATCAATTGTGTTACTGCCACAATCATCCATTGACCATGTCGCTGTCATAATCTTCCATTAACTGTGTCATAATCATCTATTAACTGTGTTGCTGCCACAATCCACCATTAACCATGTTGCCAACACAGTAATCCATTAACAATGTCACTGCCACAATCATCCATTAATTGCTGAATCATGAACAGACTTTACAGTGGAGAAAACTTCTTTCAAATCACGATAAGACACACCGCTCTCACTAGCCTACCAGTCTTAACTCTCTACAAATGACCGCACAAACTTTACACCCTGATCCAGTCTTTCATCTATACTAACCTTTCTACTGCATTATTTTCCCCTCACTTCTTACCTTCAAAACCCTTCTTACACCATATATACTATACAAACAAGTAGCCTCAACAAATTAAAATTTTTCCATAATTCTCTTTCAACATCTGTGCTTATTCACAGATATATCATCTGGTTCAACAAAAGACAAAACTCTGGTTCAACAAAAGACAAAACTCAGAAAGTCCACTGTGTCATACATGTTACTTATTGTACTTATTTTACATGACACACATTTCAACAAAGATATGTCACGAAAAATTTAAAAAAATCACCACAGGCAATGCATAAGTTTCAATCTTACTATGCATCTAAATCAATGTTATGCCCTAACAAAGCTTACAAAATTCCCTATTGAGCTTACCCCAAAAAGCATTAATGAACACTACTATTCTAATGAAACTTCAGTGCTTCATACTTAAACAAATTGTCACATAAGGTATTTAAATAATCTCACCTCATAAGACTCCTCCTCCTGCTGTGCTCCAGTCCCAGCAGACTTGAAGTATTTGTTCAGAAGGGAGTCACAGTTCAATTCTGCTTCAGACACCCAAGAATCATCCATAGGGCCGTACCCTTTCCACCGGACTTTATACTCTGTGAAACGGCCTCGGACACGATGATCTACAACAGCTTCAACCTGAATGTAAAATGATATAAATGAAAGGTGGAATGTAAGGCATTCGAGAATAAGATTTGAACTAAGGCCAAGTTTAGGGATCTATGATGAGGTCATTCAGTACCGAAAGGGAAACTGAGAGCAAAGGAGGTTTGAAATGTGTAACAGGATTGACTGATTTATTTATAGGTTTTAGGCATAATGCAAAGCACTGGGGCAACTAAGGCCATTCAGCACTGAAACGGAAATTTACAGAGAAAAGGTTGGCAACGTGTAACAGGAGGAAAACCTCGCAGTTGCACTGTGAATCAACTGTTAGGAACGGGTGGAAAGTAAGAGAAAGAAAGATAATATGAAAGGAGGTACAGTAAGAGGAATGAAAAAAGTTGCAGCTAGGGGCCGAAGGGACGCTGCAAAGAACCTTAAGTAATGCCTACATTGCACCGCATGAGGTGCATTGACGGCACTACCCCCCTATGGGGAGGTGTAACAGGAGGAAAATCTCACAGTTGCACTATAAAACAATCGTTGGGGGAGGGTGGAAAGTAAGATAGAAGAAAGAGAATATGAACGGGAGTAGTATACTAAATGGAATGAAAGGGATTCCAGCTAGGAGCTGAAGGGACACTGCAAAAGACCTTAAGAAATGTCTAAATTTCACTGCCTGAGGTTCATTGATGACACTACCTCCTACATTTTTGTACAAAACCAAGAAATACAATAACACCCTGTTAATTAAATAATCCAAGTTATAAGAGCCTTGTCTTGAGAAAATACATTAATAATCTGCAAAAGGTGGAGCAACATGAACAGTACACAATGGACCTAGCAGAACCCTACCAAGGGTAGTCAGGATGCTGAAACCTGTCTCAATAAGAGCCCATGAATAGTATCATGGTGCCTCAATACAAATTTTTCCCTCATATTTGTGAACTAGTGCAAACGGAAGATACGAGTCTACCCAATTGTTCATTATCCAAGTCTAAAGCAATAAAAGCTGAATCCTTGTCATCATAAACATATATAATCCCTCTTTTAAACATGTAAATCCTAAATTTCTTTTTGTGATTATCAATGTTTTATCTGCGGAGAGCAATACAGGCTTGATGTTACCATCCACAATCTTTGCTCTCTCTTTAAATGAAATATATTATTCACTAATGGGTACTTATCATCAGACACAATATAATGAATAAAAATTAAAACACAAAAATAACAGTACTGTATACAAATTATATTCAAAATTGCCAATGTTAAAAAGCTAGGATGAAAGAAAGAGTATGACTCATAATTTACAAAGGCAGAACCATACAGTTGATGAGATGAGAATATAATAGAAAGGAATAGCATATTTCTTTCAGCATACCATGGGATACACATAAGGCAAGAGCACAAAATTACTAAGACCTGGAATCAGAGCCACCTTATGGATTAATGTCTTGACAAGCATTTAACTTCACCATAATATGTAATTGCAAAAAATCTTGTCAGTTCCTTAAAGCAGACTAGTCTATCTTTTAGAAATGTCTCAAAATTACCTCATATTCTTTTTGAGGACCAGAACCAGTCTTCTTCTTCTTCTTTGGACTTGTTGCAATTTTCTTTTCAGTAATCCCTTTAGGCTTTCGCGTTCTCGTGCCACTAGGCATAACCTCTTCTGTAAGGAAAGATATTTAAACTTTTCAGGAAAAAACAGAGGTCCACAAAAACATGGGCAAAGTAAGCAGTGATTCATAGAATGGGGCACTGACATCTTATTCAAACTTTAAAATTATTTTGTTTTCTAGAAACAAACCAGTAACTCATCCTAATGCCCCTACGCCATATAAGATTGTTTACCACATGCTAAAAGTGAGATACTAATGGTCAAAATGCAGGTGAGACAAGCCAACAATCTCACTTTACAACCGAGTCTATCACCCATAGAAATGTGGAAGGCATGGAGTGAAGTACTTCACTCACAAATTGAAGTATGGCATTCATACCATGGAAATAACCAATCACAGGAAACTGGAAACCACTGCAAGACTTGAGCACAGACAAGTGTGATGGAAAAATTATCAGTAACAGAGTATAGGCAGTTCCCGAATAATGGTGGAGGTTCTGTTCCCGACCAAGCGATGATGACCGAAAACATGACAATAATTATGGCAATAAACGGAGTTTACAACACCATAAGAGCCATTAGCCCACTTGCCAATGCCAAGAAACTGTTTACTGGTGCTGCAAATCTGATTGATTACGTCATTAACCAAGCGCTGTAACACTGAAATGCTATTAACCGATGCCACTGGAAAGCAGGGACTGACTGTACCTGGTTGAATTTTCACCCAGGCGGGGATCTCAGATCACCTACAAGTTCAAGTTATCTACCAACACTGATGACTGATCTAACATTGAAGCTGATGCAGTGGCCAACACTGGCAAGGTTTGTCAACACATAGGAACAGGGGAGATTCTTTAGAAAACCTGAATATTTCTGACGACAAGACTATTTTGAACTAGTTCACAATAAAACTTGACGCTTCAAAAACTACCGTTATGATGTTTCTGGCACCAATTAACAAAAGATCAAACCTATTTGGTAGTTGTGTAGGACACATTAATCAGAACCAAGAAAATATATCACACCACTCTCCCAGAATACATGTATGCAAAGTGTGATAAATAAAAATTACTACAGGCAGTCCCCGGCTTACGACGGTTCCGGCTTACGACGTTCCGAGGTTACGACGCTTTTTCTTAAATATTCAATGGAAATTCCGTCCTGGGTTACGACGCTTGTTCCGAGGTTACGACGCTGACGCTTCCGACGCTCCGAGTTAACGACGCTTTTAAAAAACGCATGCTATGATAAAAATCCTTTATAGTTTAGCACAGTACATAATAAAAATATGTTTTTGGTTACATTACAACAAAAATTTTGAGGTTATGATGATTTTTGACACTTTTTTTTTTCGTATTTTTTGAATTTTTTTAGTGACGCCGCATATGCGGAACTAGTTTGCGGGCGAATGAATACACTAGCTTGGGATGCGCAGTTTAAAACAGTCCAAAAGCGCAAATATAATGAAAAATCATTGCTTGTTTCCAGTACATAATTAAAAAAACTAAGTTTCTGGTTAGATTACAACACAAATTCCAAGGTTACGACGTTTTGTTATGCTTTTTAACGATACCTCATATGCAGAACTAGTTTTTGAGCGGAGGTGCATAAATTAATTAACGCTATTAAACTGTATGGTAAATTGACCGAACAACGACCTCGGGTACGGTCGAGGACGCCAAGCGTAACAATACGAAAGGACGCCACTTCAATCGCGTGCCTGCCTGCATTTCACTAGGTTGTGTGCTGAGACGTTGCTGAAATTCCTTGCCATTTTCGCAAATTTACAATGGCTCCTAAACGCCAAAGTACTTCCTCCGATGATAGTTCATCCAAGAAGAGGAAGGTCATCACGATGGAGGTCAAATATGACGTGATAAAGCGTTCGGAGAAGGGAGAAACTAACACCGAAATAGGCCGTTCTTTAGGCTTGAGCAGGACCACGGTGGTAACCATTGTGAAGGATAAGGAACGTATTCTGAAGCATGTTAAGGATGCTGCACCGATGAAGTCAACGGTGATAAACGAGAAGCAACGTAGCCAGAGCATTGTTGAAATGGAGAAATTGCTCATGATCTGGCTGGAGGACCAGAACCAGCGACGTGTTCCGGTGAGCTTAAGTGTGATCCAGGAGAAGGCTAGAGCGCTGCATGAGGCAGTAGTGAAAAAGTTTGGCGAAGGCAGTGCTGGTGGTGAATTTTCCGCGAGTAGAGGTTGGTTTAACCGTTTTAAGGCTCGTGCAAATTTGCATAATGTGAAGCTGCAAGGTGAAGCTGCTAGTGCTGATAGCGAAGCAGCAGAAAGTTTTCCAGGTGGTTTGGGGCTGAGATAATTAAGGATGGTGGTTACACGGCTGACCAAGTCTTTAATGTGGATGAGGATCTGGATTATTTTGGAAAAGAATGCCAAATCGAACGTACCTTTCCAAGGAGGAGAAGTCAGCACCTGGCCATAAAGCTGGAAAGGAGCGACTGACTTTGCTGTTTGGGGCCAATGCAAGTGGTGATTTGAAACTGAAGCCCTTGCTGGTGTATTTGGCCGAGAATCCCAGGGCTTTCAAGGGCATTTTCAAGAGTTAACTCCCTGTTGATTTGGAAATCTAACAAGAAGGCGTGGGTTACCTTAATGGTCTTCGAAGATTGTTCAATGACCATTTCGTTGCCAGCAGTGGAGCGGTATTTGACTTCGAAGGGTCTGCCTTTTAAGGCCCTCTTAGTCCTGGACAATGCCTGGTCACCCTTCAACAAATTTGAGCGACATGCATCCTAATGTGAAGGTGGTGTACCTCCCACCCAATACCACATCGCTGATACAGCCAATGGACCAGGGAGTAATAGCTAATTTCAAGGCTTACTACCTTAGAAGGACCATACGTTTTGCTTTGAGGGCCATAGAAGCTAACAAGGAGTTGACACTGAAGCAATTCTGGAAGGGCTACAACATTGCAGATGCAGTGAAGAACATTGCAAGTGCTTGGGACGAGGTTGAAGACGACCACTTTAAATGGGGCCTGGAGGAAACTGTGTCCACAGTTTGTGCACAGTTTTGAAGGCTTTGACCAGGCAGAAGACGTCGAGACTGTGACGAGGAAGAAGATCGTAGGGCTAAGCAAGAGGCTGAAACTAGATCTTGAACCTGATGATGTAACAGAGCTGCTGGCTTCCCATGGAGAGGAATTGTCTGCAGAGGACTTACTAGAACTTGAACAACAAATGATTGAGGAAGAGGAGGCAGCACCAGAGCCAAAACCCAGGTCATTAACTGTGAAAGGCTTGTCAGAGGGTTTTACTCATCTGGAGAGAGCCTTGGCTTCTTTTGAGGCAGAAGACCCTAACGTTTCTAGGTTTGACAAAATCAAGAGAGAATCATGGATTTGGTGACTTTCTACAAGGAGACCCTGAAGGAGAAGCAGACGAAGAGAAGTGTGCAGTCCAGGCTTGACACTTTCTTATCACAAGTCTCCAGTACCACCACCTCCCACTCCTAGTCCTGGTAAGGAATTCTGAACTGTTTTTACTAATTTATGTGTTTACCATAGTGTACATATTAAAATGTGTTAATTTTTTAATGTAACAACTAAATGTAAGAGTAAATTGTAACTTCATTAATTTTCATCATTTGTAATTTTATTGCAGAAGTGGTGACAGTTCAGATCCCCTGTACTACCTGTGACAGTTCCAGATCTCCCTGTACTACCTGTGACAGTTCCCAGATCTCCCTGTACTACCCGTGACAGTTCCAGATCCCCCTGTACCTGGACCCTCTGTAGCAGCAGCCCGCCCACCTGTACGTGTACAATCAGGTAAGCAATTTCATTTTTCTCATTTTCATGTTAGAAATTGTTTACACCCTACATACATACGTACACTAACTTACATAGTGGTACAATGTGTTTGATGTTGCATAACCTTATTATTTTTTTTTTTTCATTTCAGACCCCTTTGATAGTGACAGCGACCCAGATGACCCTGAGCCTTTCCATGGTTTTGATGCCTCGCCCTATTCATCAGGTAAGGAATCCTTAACAAATTTGTATAAATGTTTTATAAATTGCTATAGAAAGTTTTATTAAAATTGTACTATATATATATAATATATTTATGTACCCATATCATTCTTTCCAGATGTAGATGTTCCCTCATCAGTTGATACGAGTATCACCTCTCCAGAGCCCAAATCAGTTGATACGAGTAGTATCACCTCTCCCATTCCTTCAGTAAAAGAATTCTTCATTTTTTATATTGAACATACGTATTACACACTACATATGTCAAACAGTAATAACATGTGCAGTAGTACAGTAGTAGTAACTATCATTTTATATATTTTTTATCATTCCAGACTCCCAAGCACCTGCCCATCCCACTCCATAGCCCAGCCACCCACTCTCATGTACCATATGGCCATCCCAGTAAGCAAGCCAACCACTAGAATTTGGTAAGGACATTTTTTTTTATTAATGTTTTATTATTACATATGTAATAACCATGTTTATGTATGTAACATACATACTATATAATCATATGTACTATTACATTATCATTCCAGACTGGCATGCACCTGTGACTTACATAAACCAGACCTCTACATAGCCTACATGTCTTCATTTTGCTGAAGGTAAGGAATTCTCAGTTGTGTTTAATGTTTGCATACGTACAATAAATTTTGTACACCTAAGTGGTTACATACTGTCCTTTAATATTAATTCTTCATTCCCCAGACTGCCCATCATCCTAGCCTGTTATCTGTGATAAAGCACACTGAAGTTAGGTTTGGAATGCATCCTTATCATGAAATGCTCTACACCTCCACCTCCATCTCCCACAACCTAGGTAACAGCTTTGAGACTCACTAAAAGTTGGTAAGTTATGTAAGGAATTTCTAAATTAAGTTTTATACTACATGTTATATGTGATATTAAACCACTGTATGGTGCATATTACTGTATGTAACTTACTATGCATAGAGTACTTACTGACAAAATTATTTTTTTGTACATTCCAGAAAACCCCCTGAATGATGTAGGCTATGGCCACATAAGACTTTGTCCATCCAGGGTTACATTGAACGACAACTTTAAACTAAAAGTAAGGAATTAAATTAACATACATTAACTCTTTTAGTACTCTTGATATATCTACAGTAATTAACATATTGCATTCACAACTTTCTGTAGTGTATATTTTGTACACTAATTTTGTTACTTTTTCCTTCCAGAACCAACATTTTTCACACAACTCCAGGTTGTTACTAACAAATTACTACTACAAGTGTCATCAAGGGATAACTACAAGTAGAAGCACCATTTTTGGATGGAAAAAAAACCCTTCAGAAAGTATACGTATCACATGTAACATGTAGTGTAACAAAGTATGAACAGTAAGGTTTTTACATACAGTAGTATACATATTACATACGTACATAACTTTTTTTTACAGGAATTTCCAACCAAGTTTGATTATGTACATACATGTTTAAACCACTGTACGTATGGTTACTGTAGTAACTTACTAAACATACATAACATGACTTAACTTTGATACTTTTTTGGTACATTCCAGAAAACCAGGACCCCCTCCATGATGCAGGCTATGGGGCCACATAAAACTTTGTCCAGGGTTACTAGTACATAACATAGCACGACAACTGTAAACTATGTACTACTGTACTAAAGGTAAGGAATTATACATAGTAGTAAACATACATTAAGTAAGTTTTATACGTACATACTAAAAAAAAAGTGACCAAGATCTCTCACATGGGATAAGTGATCAAGGTCCCTCATGGAATTACATACTGTACACTCCCTGCTGAACAGGGGGTGTAGACCAATCATTTACAATATGCATACCAGTTGATATTAAACCACTGTATGGTGCATATTACTGTAATGTAACTTACTATGGCATAGAGTACTTACTGACAAAATTATTTTTTTGTACATTCCAGAACCCCCGAATGATGTAGGCTATGGGGCCACATAAGACTTTGTCCATCCAGGGTTACATTGAACGACAACTTTAAACTAAAGGTAAGGAATTAATTAACATACATTAAACTAAGTTTTATACATGTTATATATGTGATATTAAACCACTGTATGGTGCATATTACTGTATGTACTTACTATGCATAGATACTTACTGACATACTAATTATTTTTTGTACATTCCAGAACCCCCTGAATGATGTAGGCTATGGGGCCACATAAGACTTTGTGCATCCAGGGTTACATAGCAGGACAACTTTAAACTAAAAGTAAGGAATTAATTCACATACATTAACTTTTTTACTCTTGATATAACTCAAAGTAAGGAATTATAAACTAAAAGTAATGGAATTAATTAACATACATTAACTCTTTTACTTTCCGATATCTATAATTTACATATTGCATTCAGGACTTTGTGTAGTATTTTGTACTAATTGTGTTATACTTTTACCTTCCAGAGCTACCAGACTGGGATTTTAGTGTACTCCAGGATCTACCAAATACTACTACGAAGTGTACAGTGCATAATATAGTGTTTAGTGTATAATCTAACCTAAGGATTAAGTGTAGTACATTGTGCTTTATAGTGTCACAAGAGTTTAATAAAGAATTATACCTTCAAGAACCATCCTTTGCCATTGAAATAACCACACTACACATCATGCAATATACTTGCATGTCACACAGGTAAGGTCTCTAACTTTTTCTTAGTTTAAGGCATATTTCCAAGTGTCGTTCCGGCTTACGACGATTTTCGGCTTACGACGCGCCTCAAGAACGGAACCCCCGTCGTAACCCGGGGACTGCCTGTAATCTTAGATGATCATCATTCATTTCCCATAATTAATCAGCTTGAAATGTATTTTTTTTTCTTTTGCATATCCTTGCAAAAAATTTTTGAATAATTGCCCATGATAATTCCGATGAAATTATTTCGTTGTATGATACCTGATAATCTAAATGTGAAGATGCTCTACACAAATGAATATTCTGTGTTTATCTTTTTATAATAGACTCCTTCCTGATAAACAAAACAAAAACACATACCCAATACGAGTTACAAGAAATAATTCAGGTCAAATTTCTAAAATACTATACTACTAGCCATAAAAAAAAAATTACATTTGTATATTCAGTTCACAACATAACTCACCTTCATCCTCATCCAGCTCACTGTACGAAATGCCCTTGGGTTTGCGAGTTTCGATTGTGCGTTCGCCATTCACATAAGGACGTGCTCTGGACTTTGCAGGAGTCATTGCTTTCTGCACAAGAAATAAAGAATTTAATGTTTCCATTTCATATACACAAGCTTTACAGTTAATAGTTAAATTATGAAGAGTACTAACAAACAAGTTAAGGTCCCTCGCTCTTCCATAACATGAACATATAAAATGAATATATCACAAACAATAAGAAATCAGATTGTCCAGTTCATTTTCAAAACTTCCCACAATGAATACCCTTTTTGTATGTCAAAATTCACCTGTATTTTAACTGTTGCCATTTCACTAGCCTGGACTAAGAGACAGGATAAAACTCTTCTTGAAAGTAGAGCAACAGTTATCCCAAAAGTTAGATGTTTGCTGTTATGGGAAAAATCACTACTTAACATAGCATACATTTTCATTTTGTTTTGCTGCAGATCAGACAAAAATTTCAGTTAGATGGAATAGTATGAAGTTATAACTGGTGAAGTCTAATTCCATAAGACAAGTGTTTTAATAATCTTTCATGTTTTCAGATAAACTTGAAAAAACAAAACATTGAAGGAAATACTTCAAGAAGTGACATGAAAATTTATATGAACTGCCAAGGATGATAAAGAGAGCCCACAGAGGTGCGGAGAGCCTGTTGGAATATGAAAAATCTTACTTTGGAACCACCAGGAATGACTACCAATAGCCAAGATCTAAGTAAAACCAGTTAACCAAATGTAGTACAGTACTGATCATGAAAGCATCACAAAAAGGAACAAGATTGGGGAAATAAATGGCCAACTCTGAATAACATGAAGAGTCATAAACTTGTTAGAGCATAGTACCAAGATGTGTAAGAGTGCAGGAAAGGTTATAGTAAGTACAGCCTTATTACCAAGTTGTGTAACATTCTTTCTAAATGACAAAGGCACATGACTGAGCACAGTGAAAAATATGAAGACTAATATTACACAGACAGTGGGTAATGTAATGCAAAAACTTACGCCACAAGTGATGCATACTGTCATGAAACATGAATTACAACCTGGCAGGATGCTACTACAAATTTTGAAAGGGAATTTCCTCCAAAAATGCATGGAATGAAGCAGAAATGACTGAAAAACTTGTAAGCAAATAAGTACAGTGAGTGGAAAGGAAACAGTTTGGTAAGCATTCATGATGATGATGTAACAAGGTGAGGGGTGAAGGCAATACCATGTAGACTCAATACATCACAGGTGGTATACAAGACAGCAGAATTCAAATGGTACAAGAGGTTTAAAAAAACTGGCATGCATACAAAGAGCTTAAGGTGATAAAATGGTAGACGACAACCTCGGAGGAGCCAGAACACTCATTAACAACAAACTGGGTTGAAGATCTGAAAAAAATATAGCAACTGCAGTGATAATGTGGGAAAAGATTGCTGATCTGCTTGTACATAAAAATACAGTATCCCATAAACAATTTGAGCAATATAAACAAAATTTTGACCACAAAATGCTGCAACTCCCAAACAGAGCTTGCTTTGTTCATATCTAACATGAAGCTGTAGCAGGGAGATGAAACCCCTCCCAACTTATCAAACAAAGGAAAGGAGTTACTACATAGTTCTACATAGTTCCTTATAGGAGTGTTTTCCTTTCTCCACAATTTTCCTCCTATGCAATACAGTGCACCCCCTGTATTCACATTCTCCAGATTTGCAAACTCACACATTCGCAGATTCCTTTCTGGAACAAATCCCCCCCCCCCCCCTTATTAGTGGGAAATTTGCCTATTTGTGGTATTTTTCTATGAAAAATATCCACAAATTTCTGTTTTTTAATTTATTTCATCATAAAATGTACTTTTTGTGATAAAACTATTAAAAAAAACCAAGTATAAAAGTTTTTAGTGGGTTTCTCTTGAGTTTTAACTAAAATAAAAATGATATTGTTATGATACAATAAAGTTTGTTCATACTTACCTGGCAGATATATATATAGCTGTATTCTCCGAAGTCCGACAGAATTTCAAAACTCCCGGCACACGCAGTGGTCGGCCAGGTGGTAGTACCCATTCCCGCCGCTGGGAGGCGGGCGTAAGGAACCATTCCATTTTCTGTCAGATTTTTCTAGTGCCACTGTCTCCTGAGGGGAGGTGGGTGGGGCACTTTGATTATATATATCTGCCAGGTAAGTATGAACAAAACTTTTTATTGTATCATAACAATATCATTTTGTTCATGAATCTTACCTGCCAGATATATATATAGCTGAATCCCACCTTTGGAGGAAGGGGGAGACAGATTCGATTTTGGGAAACAATTTCATATATATGATTGATATTTTGGTTCTTAACTGTTAGCATAGCTGACTTCGTGAGTACCGTCACCCAAGTCCGCATCTGCTTTACTAGAGACTCCAGCTAGGTAGTGACCTGTGAAGCTGTTGAGTTCTAGAGGATCTGTCAACGGGGGCGTGACCACAATGCAACTAGATCCTATATTATAGACCTCCAATTTCGGTACTGCATTCCTAGAGGTGCCAGCAAGGACGTGACCTGTGTAGCTGGTGCGCTCTAATGAACTGTCACGGGGAGCGTGACCACAATGTGACAGATCATATAGGTGTTGTTTAGACACCGAATGCTGTTAATGCTTCACTGGAGGTGCCAGCAAGGACGTGACCTATGTAGCTGGTGCGCTCCAGATGATTTGTCAATGGGGGCGTGACCACACTGTGACAAAAACATTTTACCCTACTATGAGGGCGAAGCAAAAACATTACCACCTGACCTAGCCTATCTGGTTAAACTTCGTAAAACCAAGGCTAATGGAGGGAAGGCCGCCTAAGGCGGCCTACCCAAGACCACAAAAAACTAAACACCTACATAAACATAATAAAAATAAAAAATAAAAAGAAATAAAATTAAAAAGTCCAAACTAACATGATATTGTTAGTATACAATAAAGTTTTGTACATACTTACCTGGCAGATATATACTTAGCTTAGGTCTCTGACGTCACGACAGAAAATTCAAAACTCGCGGCACACGCTACCGGTAGGTCAGGTGATCTACCTTACCCGCCGCTGGGAGGCGGGTGTAAGAACCAGTCCCCCTTTCTTGTCAGGTTATTTTCTTCCACCTGTCTCCTGAGGGGAGGCTGGGCGGGCCATCAATCGTATATATCTGCCAGGTAAGTATGTACAAAACTTTATTGTATACTAACAATATCATTTTTGTACATGAACTTCCCTGCCAGATATATACTTAGCTGATTGACACCCTTGGTGGAGGGAAAGAGACACATACTTACTTAGAAAGTGGGGACAACACATGTTAAAGGAATACATAATATAAACCTCTGGTTCTTACCTGATTTAGGCAGAAGACTTGATAGTTACTGTCTATTAGTCTGCGTTGCCTAAAGAGTCTCAGCGAGGGCGTGACCTATGGCTGAAGAACTCTTTGGGTCTACCAATGGGAACTGAGTCCACTTACTTGGCAGAATCCAAGCAGGATCTGGTCAATGGGGATCAACCGCTTACATGCCAGAGCCTATCACTACCAATTGCAAGGAGCCTCAAGCACAAAACCGATCACCTAACCAAATACTAACATTAGTATACGAAAGAAGGAGCTGCCTCCTGCAACCTCCTTCGTACAACCAAAAAACTCAAACTTAAAACTAACAGGGAAAAAGGATTAAAAAGGATGTGTTTCAGCTCCCTGCCCCAGCACTGAATCCGCCGATACGTACGGGCCTAGCCCAAAACACTTATCATACGTAATCGATACGTCCCTTAGGTAGTGATTAGAGAAGACTGATTCACACCTCCAAAAAGAGTGGCCTTCATAAGGTTTTGTAATGACAAATTCTTCTTGAAAGCCAAAGACGTCGCGATGGCCCGTACTTCGTGCGCCTTGACTTTCAGAAGGTTAAACTGTTGCTGATTGCAAGAAGTGTGTGCTTCTCTAATAATATTCCTGATAAAGAATGAGAGTGCTATTTTTAGATAAGGGCCTACTGGGGTCCCTTACAGAGCACCAGAGATTGCTCTCATTAGCGGCAAGTCTTTTCTTCCTCTGAAGATAATAATTTCAGGCTTCTCACGGGCAAAGAGATCTCTCCTCTTCTGTCCCAACTAAGGAGGATAAGCTTTTGATTTCGAAGCTCCTGGGCCACGGCGAAGAAGGGTTTTCATTCTTGGCTAGGGAAAGCCGGAAGAAAAGAGCAAACCGCGGAGCCTCCTTGGAAACCTACCTCACCTTCTAGAGCCTGCAGCTCGCTGACCCTCTTCGCTGACGCTAACGCACAGAGAAAAAAGAGTCTTCATCGAAAGGTCTCTGAACGAAGCAGCATGGGGAGGTTCGAACCTTGAGGACCTCAGGAAGAGCAGCACGACATCAAGATTCCAGCTAGGCCATAAGGAGGAGGTTCTTTTAACCGTTTCAAACGATCTGATTAAATCATGGAGGTCCTTGTCCTCAGATATGTTTTAATCCTCTATGACGAAAAACTGAGGAAAGCATGCTCCTGTAAAAATTCCCCCCCCCCCCCCCCCCCCCCCCCCCCCCCCCCCTTTTTTTGATGGTGGAGACAACCAACCCGCATTTTTCCCTCAGGAAGATAAGGAAATCTGCAATCTGAGTCACAGAGGTACTGGAGGAGGAAACTTTATGAGTCCTGCACCAGCGTCGAAAAACATCCCACTTCGACTGGTAGACTCTAGATGTGGAAGGTCTACGTGCATTGGCAATAGCCCTTGCAGACTTTGCCGAAAAGCCCTTAGCTCTGACGAGACTCTTGATAGGTCCTGAATCCAGTCAGACTGAGAGCGGGGAGGTTTTTGTGAAACCTGTCGAAGTGGGGCTGTTTGAGCAGATCGACTCTTAGAGGTAGGGATCTTGGGACATCCACCAGCCTTCCAGTAACCTCTGTGAACCAGTCGTGGGCGGCCAGAACGGAGCTATCAACGTCATCCTTGTTCCCTCTGACGCTGCGAATTTCCTTAACGTTTCCCCTATAATCTTGAAAGGCGGGAACGCGTAAAGATCCAGATTCCTCCAATCCCATCAGGAATGCATCTATTGCCCACTGCTCTTGGGTCTGCAATAGGGGAGCAGTATAGATCTATCCGCGCATTCCTGGAGGTCGCAAATAGATCGAGATGGGGCCTGCCCACGTCCTCCACAGCTCCTGGCATACGTCCGCGTGCAGAGTCCACTCTGAGGGAAGGACTTGATTCCTTCTGCTTAGCAGATCCGCTCTGACATTTCTTTCTCCCTGTACGAACCTGGTGAGAAGCCTTATGTTCCTTTCCTCTTGACCACAAGAGGAGCGATCTCGCTGTCTCGTACAGGGAGAAAGAGTGAGTCCCCCCCTGTTTCCGAATGTAAGCCAGGGCTGTAGTGTTGTCGGAGTTGATCTGAACATATTTCCCTTTTACGAGGGGTTCGAAGGTCTTGAGAGCTAACCAAATCGCTGTTAGCTCCTTCTTGTTGATGTGCCAGGACACCTGATCCCCCATCCAGGTGCCTGACACTTCTCTCGACCCGAGAGTAGCTCCAACCTTTGTCCGAAGCGTCTGCATACACACTAGGTTGGGGTTCCGAACCTGCAAGGAAAGGCCTTCCTTGAACAATAGAGGGTCTAGCCACCAACGTAGATCCTCCTTTATCTCTTGCGAAATCTTGAACGCAAAGTTCAGACCTTGAGACTTCCGATCCCAGTTCCTCGTCAGGAAGAAACTGTAGGGGTCTGAGGTGCAACCTTCCTAGAGAAACGAATTGCTCCAGCGAGGAGAGTTGTCCCCAACAGACTCATCCACTCCCTCCCCGCTGTGCATACATCTTTCTCTAGAAAGATTGCTACCTTCTCCAAACCTCGGGTTATCCTCTCTGGGGACGGATACGCCCGAAAAACCTGAGAAGCCATCAGAATCCCCAGATAGATACGCTCTTGACTGGGGATAGCTGTGACTTCTCGAAATTCACTAGCAAACCCAGAGAAGCTGCTAGATCCAACGTCACTCGTAAGTCCTCCAGACATTTCTCCTTGGATTTGGCCCTGATAAGCCAATCGTCCAAGTAGAGGGAAATCCTCACTCCCTCGAGATGAAGCCACTGGGCAACGTTCTTCATCAAGTCCTGTGAATACTTGGGGGCCGTGGAAAGGCCGAAGCATAGGGCCCTGAACTGAAAAACGTTCCCTCCCCACATGAATCTGATATTTGCGAGAAGAAGGATGGATCGGCACATGGAAGTAAGCGTCCTGAATGGTCCAGCGACACCATCCAGTCCCCGGGACGAAGAGCTGCTAAGACTGATGACGTCGTCTCCATAGCGAACTTCCTCTTCTTCACAAAGACATTCAGGGCGCTTACGTCCAGAACCGGTCTCCATCCTCCTGAGTTCTTGGGAACTAGGAACAGACGGTTGTAGAACCCCGCTGAAAGGGGGTCCTGAACCATCTCTATTGCCTCTTTCTCTAACATCAGCTCTACCGCGAGAGCGAGGGCTTGATTCATTAGTGGGTCTTTGTATTTGGCCACCAGTGCCCTTGGAGTGGTGGTCAAGGGTGGTCTCGAAATAAAGGGAATGAGGTATCCCTCTTGATGATCGCGAGGGGACCAGTTGTCCGCCCCCTTTCGTGCCCAGACATCTGCAAAGTTCAGAAGTCTGGCACCCACAGTTGTCTGGACGGACCCACGAACTATTTCTTGGCCCTAATAGACCGGGAGAAGGTCCTTCCTCTTCTAGGTGGTCTCGAACCTCTGGAGGAAGAAGAGCGAGACGAAGGTCCTCCTCGAAAGGGTTCTTGCCTACTTTGAGCCTCTTTCTTCGTCTTCTGCTGAAACGAAGGTTTCGGAATTCTAGCCGAGCGAGCTAGCATATCCTGCGTCGCTTTTGCTGATAACGAGCTGGAGATATCGTTAATAGTCTTCTTGGGGAAGAGTTGCGGGGAAAGCTGTGAATACAGCAAGGAAGCTCTCTGTGCGTGAGAAACCGCCTTGGTAAGAAAAGAGCAGAAAACGGCCCTCTTCTTTACCACTCCTGCACCAAAAAGTGAAGCAATTTCCCCGGAACCGTCTCTCACTGCCTTGTCCATGCAAGACAGAACTGCGTGGAGGTCTTCAGGCGAAAGAGTGTCTTGCTCTTGAGTCCTCTTAGCCAACACTCCCAGGGTCCAGTCAAGAAAGTTAAAAACTTCTAAGACTCGGAACATTCCCCTCAGAAGGTGATCCAACTCGCTCATACCCCACGTCGTCTTCGCAGAATTCAGCGCCGAGCGACGTGCGGAATCGACCAACGAAGAGAAGTCCCGATTCTTGCAGAAGAAGGAGGGCAAGCGTTAGACCCAAGTGGGCCTCTCCTGACTCGTACCAAGAAAACCCCAGCTTACCCGTCCAGCTTGGAACGGGGGGAAAAGAAAAACTGTTCTTGCCCTTCTCTTCTTTTGAAAGCAACCAGTCGTCAAAGTTCTTCATAGCCTTCTTCATAGACACTGTAGCTTCATCTTAACGACTGAAGACACTTCTTTAGCCGTATTGGTCGTTGAAAATAAGGAAGGAGGAGACGGAGGAGCAACGGCCGAAAGAGACTCCCCAAAAATCTTGCAAGAGGAGGTCTGTAAGTCTCTTATACGAAGAAACCGACCCAAGCATCCTTGGGCAAATCTTCCTCCGAATCAGCAACAAATTCTACCGAAGAATGACGTCTAGAAGCTCTACTGCCCGGAGGAGAGCTAATCCTTGGAGAGCGCCTGTTCGGAGAGCGCCTACTAGGCGAGCGCCTACTGGAAGAAAAACCACCGGGAGAGCGCTTACACGGGGAGAGCGCCTACCAGGAGAGCGCCTACCAGGAGAGCGCCTACTTAGAGAGCGCCTCCCCAGGAGAGAGCGCCTCCAGGAGAGAGCCCATACTAGGAGAGCGCCTAGTTGGAGAGCGCCTACTAGGAGAGCGCCTACTTTGAGAGCGCCTCCCAGGAGAGAGCCTACTTGGTGAGCGCCTGCTAGGAGAGCGCCTACTAGGAGAGCGCCTACAAGTGGAGGCCCGACTGTCGGAAACAGATTCTAACTCCACAGAAGAGCGTCTGGATAAGGGAGAGCGCCTATCAGGCTCTCTGCGCCTGCTAGGCTCTTGGCGCCTGCCATCCTCACTACGCCTGCCAGGCTCTTGACGCCTGCCACGGGGAGAGAAAACATCCACAGATGAATCCCTGTCAGAAGCGCGGCGCTTACAAGGCTCTGAGCGCCTATCCAATCGGGAGTGATCTAACGGAGGAGAAAACTTCCGTTGCCGCCTACCAGGCTCTTGGCGCCTACTAGGCTCT
Source organism: Macrobrachium nipponense (assembly GCF_015104395.2). Lineage (NCBI taxonomy): Eukaryota > Metazoa > Arthropoda > Malacostraca > Decapoda > Palaemonidae > Macrobrachium > Macrobrachium nipponense. Next base: position 19,111,015 of record NC_061105.1, on the reverse strand, counting down.
TGATGCCTACTAGGCTCCGAGCGTCCGTCAAAAGGAGAGTGGCCACCAGGCGAAGAACTCTTCCTTCGCTCCTGACGAAAACGAGGCTCTTGACGTCTGTCAAGCTCTTGGCGCCTACTGAAGAGGAGCGGAAATCCTGAGGAGAGAGCCTGTCTGGCTCCTTACGCCTTACATGCTCACAACTCTTGCTGGGAAGAGAGGAGAGCCTACTCGGAGAAAGATCCCGAGCTCCAGCCTGCACTTCTGACCTCCTACTAACAGGCTCAAAAGCTCTTCTAGCCAAAGGAGATTTAGCCGAAGGAACGTTTTTAGACTTCTTCACCGGAAGTGAGGCGTCCTTCCACGATGAGAATCCCGGCAATAGACTCCGCTAAAGCCGCAATCTGCGCCTGCAGACCCGCCAGGATACGCGCAGGAGATCTCTTAAACTCCTCTACAGGGGACGAAGTCCGAGAGCGAACAGGAGAAGCGTAACCGGACGAAATCTTGGTTCTCTTGCGTTCCACTTCTGGCTCTTCCGCGAAGGATTCGGGCTGGAAGGAAGGGCGCAAGGATCCTTCCAGGGCCTCTTGAGAGGGCGAGACGACTCCGATGCGCTCCATCTACGCTGAGGAGAAGGCGACGAAGATGACGAGAAGCACTGGCGTAATAACTCCTTCTTGGTTCGATCCAAGGCAGCCTGGGAACGAGCAACAGGAACTGCCGAGGGGACGCCTGACCGGTGGGGTTCTCCCTACCCTTCCTGCGGCTTTCGACTTTCCTCCTCCAATGGGTCTGGGAGTCTGGAAGAGGTCTAGGCCTGGAAGCGTTAGTGAGCCGGTCAGACGCACCCTCCACTGCACTAGGGGCACTGCACTGATCACTTGCACTATCATCACTCTTACCTTGTCGAGAGCGAGCGAGGCTCTCCTTACTCCTGATCGAGGCTCTCCCAGAAGCAACTTCCGAAAACGAATCTTCGGGTTCAAAGCTGGGCGCAGGGGCTGAAACTGGAGAGGAACTACTTCTACTACAGGATTCTCAGCGTCAACTTCACTCACCCTCGATTTCCCCCCACTACTAGAACTCTTTGAAGAAGCCTTGCGCACCCTATCCTTCTCTAACTTTCTCACATAAGAAGAGAGAGCCTTCCAACCATCCTCATCCAAATTCTCACACTCTTTGCAAGGGTTAATAAAAGAGCATTCCTTCCCTCTACACGACTCACATACCGACGTGAGGATCTAATGCAGCTTTAGGAAGCCTAACTTTACATTCCTTCTCTGAACAAACCCTAAATAAAACTAGGTTTCTTAACTTCAAAATCATCCATGATTATAGATATGTAAGAGAAATCCAAAGAAAATCCAAACACAGTCCAAAAAGCGTATGCCAAGCCAACAACCAAAGGGTACTTCACCAAATCCAAATCGTCGGCAACGAGAACGAATTTTAACTATCGTAAGGACTGAACAACAGGTGTTGTCCAGCCTGCCGGCGACAGAAAATAAATCTGACAAGAAAGGGGGACTGGTTCTTACACCCGCCTCCCAGCGGCGGGTAGGTAGATCACCTGACCTACCGGTAGCGTGTGCCGAGTTTTGAATTTTCTGTCGTGACGTCAGAGACCTAAGCTAAGTATATATCTGGCAGGGAAGTTCATGTACAAAAATATTATTTTCTAAAAGATAGGAAGAGTGCTACTCTCTGTCCCCAATATATTGTCTGCTGCGACATATGGGCCCAAAGAGTAGCAGTTCTCGTATGTAATCCTCACCTCCCGAAGGTAGTGAGAGGCAAACACTGAATTACTACGCAAAATGTGGCATTCAAGATGTCATTGAGTGCCATGTTCTTTTGGAAGGCTACCGACGTAGAAATAGCCCTCAGTCCATGCGCATTCACCTTCAACACTTTCATATCACTGTCTTGACAGGATGAATGCACTTCCTTGATGGTGCCCCTCAAGAAAAAGAGCCAAAGCATTCTTTGACACTGGTAACCTTGGCTTCCTGACCAAACACCACAAGTTATCAGAAGGACCTCTTATAAACCTTGGTTCCTATCTTTTCAGACGGAGGGTTGACTTCCTAGCTATTGCTTAGGAGTCTGCTTCGTCTCAAAGAGCCTCAGCGAGGATGTGACCTATGGGGTAAGAGTTCTTGTGGGTTTGCCGATGGGGTCTTATCACTTACCGGCAAAGCCTAAACTGGCATTTGTCAATGGGTGCTAATCCACTCATATGACCATATACCCTATGCCTATTAGCATAATTAAGGAGCACACACCGATCCCGATCACCTGATCCTAACACGAGGGTTAGCGCTTAATTTTAAAAAGAGTTAAACTAAAAATTAACTCACTAGTTAAGGATCAGTGTCGGCTCCCTATCCCAGCAACGTATCCGCAGACACGAACAACCAAGAGAAAAGGATCTCTTGTAGGTTGAATTGACATCCTTCGTGTAACGGGAGGTCAACACAGAATTGCATCTCCCGTAAGTGCAGCTCATATGTCCTTTATGACATATTGTTATGGAACCAAGAAGAATTCATAAAAGCTCGCACTTCATGCATAGGTTCAAACGGACTGGACATGAAGAACTTCAGAACTACATCCAAGTTCCAAGACGGCAACTTGGGTTGTTGAACCTTCATCGTTTCGAAAGATCTCAAGAGATCGTGAAGGTCTCTGTTGTCCGCCAAGTCCAGGCCTCTGTGCCTAAAGACAACTAAAAGCACACTCTTATAACCCTTGATTGTAGAGACTGCAAGTTTTAGATCCCTTCTCAGAAAAGGAAGTCAGCAATCTGGCTCACAGGTCGTGGTGGAGGAAAATGCCGTTCTTCTTGCACCAACTCCTGAAGACTATCCACTTCGATTGTACACTGCGTTGGAAAACGCTCTTCTTGCACTGGCGATAGCTTTCGCCATTGACGTATAGAAGCCTCTCGCTCTGGCCAACTTTTGGATAGTCTGAATGCAGTCAGACTCAGAGCGAAGAGGCTTCTGTGGTACCTCTCGAAGTGGGGCTGTCTGAGTAGATCTGTCCTTACTGGAAGCGTCCTCGGGAAGTCTACTGCAAAGGCCATGACCTCTGTGAACCACTCTCTCGCAGCCAGAAACGGGGCGAACAAAGTCATTCTCGTCCCTTCCGACACCGCAAACTTTCTCATGACTTCCCCTAAGATCTTGAACGGGGAAAGGCGTACAGGTCCATCCCCGTCCAGTCCCAGAGAAGTGTGTCTATCGTCACTGCAGCATGGGTCGAGTACTGGGAGCAGTACAGTGGAAGACCTCTTCGTTCTGGACGTCGCAAAAGATATCCACGAGCGGACGTCCCCATAACCCCCACAGCTCTTGGCATACCTCCAAAGCAGAGTCTACTCGGTTGGCAGAAGTTGACCTCGTCTGCTGAGGAGATCTGCCCAGACATTCTCTACTCATGCTACAAACTTCGTAGGATCATGACGTCCAGTGCCCTTTTGCCCCACAGCAAGATCTCCTTTGCCAGAAGCAAAAAGTGGGACTGAGACTGTGTTCCTCCCTACTCTTCAAGTACGCCAGAGCTGTGGTGTTGTCTGAGTTGACTTGGACTATCGACGAGGAGACTTTTCTTGGAAAAAACTGGAGAGCTAAAAAGATGGCTGCCATTTCCTTTAGGTTTATGTGCCAGGACACTGTTCCCTCTCCAGGTGCCTGCCACTTCTTTCCCCCTAATGATGCTTCCCATCCCGTGGTGGACGCGTCGGAGAACAACACTAGGTCGGGGCTCTGAAGCTTGAGAGACACGCCCTCCGACAGCTACACTGGATCTAGCCAACATTTCAAGTGATGTTTACCTCTCCTGAAATTTCCAAGATCATGTGTAGATTCTTGGTTTTTTTTTTTTTTTTCCAATTGTACTTGAGAAAAAAAAATGTAACGGTCTGAGGTGCAGTCTCCCCAAGGAAACAAACTTCTCCAGCGAGGAAATGGGTCCCCAGTTAGACTCATCACCTCCCTACCGAGCACGAATCTTTCCTTAGGAAGGTAACACTTTGTCTAAGCCTTGCTGCTGACGTCCCTGGGACGGAAAAGCTCGAAAAGCCACTGAATCCATCTGAATCCCCAGATACACGATGGATTGGGTTGGGATCAGATGTGACTTTTCGAAATTCACCAGTAGTTTCCAGGGACTTCACCAACGATTAAGTTGTTTGAAAATCCTTCAGACACCGCGTTTGAGTGGAGGCATGAATGAGCCGCCAGTCGTCCTTCGAAGATAACAATTGCGAAGGAGGAGACTGAGGGGCCGCAGGCTGAAACTATTCTTCAAAAGAGGCTCAAAGCCATCGAAACCAAGACCTCTTCTTCTTCTCAACTGACACACGTTCGGGAAGATGGTAACCGTGCTCTCTAGACAACCTCTGGAGAGCTGCATGAAAACTAGAGAGCAAGGCAACTGGCGAAAGAGCGGAACGAGGAGAAGGAGAGGGACTGCCTGCTACTCTTGATTGGCAGCCTATCATACCTTCCTCTCACGATGTGGCTTTGCCTTTCTCACTGCAATCAACAAAACAATTGTTGTTGCAAAGACACAATCATCCTTTTTTCGATGGAGAACATTCCTTCTCAGGCAAAGGCTGATCCTTTGAGAAGACGATTGGGCGAGGGGGAAGCCCTCCTCCTTCTCGCATGGACCGCCAAGGATATATCTTAGGAGCGACCGAAGCGCTTTCAACAAAAGCATACTCATCGGAAGACGTCCTCTCCGGTGAAGATCGCAACAACACAGTAGAAAAAGAGAGAGGACGTGAAGCGTCCCCCTCCCTGAGACCCTACCATCATACATCTCAGCTCTCTTTTACTGCAGAAAGTCTTCCAATTGCCCAGAGACGACTGCAAAAGCACGAAGGAGCTAACGGACGAGAAGCGTCCCCCTCCGAGGAACCAAAGACGACGGCCGCCTGTGCGACCTATATCGTCTTCGTTCTCCTCAGAGGGAGCGAGACCCTCCGAGAGTTCCAACCTCCTGCGCGGGGAGGACGTCTCTGAAGACTAAAGTAATCTTTCAAGATTCAAATTCTATGAGATTATGAGCCATGACAGATTCACCTATAGACGAATCTTGACTATGAGAGATGTTCAGAATCATTTCTAGATCATCTATGCTATTCCAGTTTTTCTGCAGGAAAAACTGGAGAGGTGTGAATTTCAGTCTATTCAGGGAAAACAAACTTCTCCAGCGAGGAAATGGTCCCCTGCAATTCATTCATTCCCTCACCGAGCATGTTTCCTTCCCTAATATGGCTGCGTTTCACTTAAACAGGAGTAATTTGAAGACACTGTAGAAGATTGTTCATTTGTTTCTTCCTAAAAGTCTCCTTCCTGAGATCCATTACTATTCTCTGATTCTCGGCGAATGTCTGAAGAAGCATTACGTTGTGCGTCCATCCAAGAGTCCTGCCGAGCGTCGCGCTCGGCGCTGTCGTATTTGGCAGCGGAAGGAGTCCCCTTCATAATCGAGCAAGGGGACGTCTCGGCGAACTAATTGACTGCATCTCTTGCACATCATTCTTGTTTCGAGGGAAATCATGTGTGTTATGCCGCCGTAGACTCGGACAGAATTCTGTTACCATGATGCGGTAAACAGACCGAAAAAGGTCTAATACATATATATATATACACATACACATTTATACATATATAACCATACATATATATATATATATATATATATATACATATACACATATATATATATATATACACATACTACATACACAAATATATATAATTTTTTTTTTTTTTTTTTTTTTTTTTTTTTTTTTTTTTTTTTTTTTTTTAATGAAAAAATTCTCGCAAAGTGAAGATGTTTAGCCATGTATGCTAGAATTCCTTCAACCCAAGGCTAAGGCCGTGATTGTAGGGTAGAAATACGGTTAGTCCGTCAATCCCGCAGGAGAGAGAGGAGACGTAACCTACTGCGCATAGCAGGACATCAGATGGAAACTGAGCACTGGCATTACGCATTAGTGACAGCAGACTTGAGAAACGTTCGTCGTTCTCGCACTGCTCTGCCTGAGTTGCCACCTACACCACCACATCACGAATGAATAGGTTTACTATCATTATAGAGCAGAAAAACAAAATCCATCAAACTAGTATATTTACGCGAAACTGAATTTTGCTAAATATAAAAGGCTAACTTGGTATTGTCATAACAATACCTTAAATGTTAAAAATATGGGAAACCGGCAACCCCTGTAATAGTGCAGGGAGAACCGATTAAATGTAATAAGAATAATCGTACTCTCGGTTGTCCTCCGTAGGAGTAACTATTGGTATGAGTATATAACTTGAACCATACAACAGTTTGATAGTATATGACCGTAAGGGCAAAAATAATATTACTATGATACAACATCGCTTGTTCACCTTTACCCGGCAGATATATATACATATATCTGACTGGTACAAGTTTTATGAACAAACGTAGAGTATTTTAGACATCTTGACAGCTACCTCCCTACTACATTCTGCCTCACCGACCGGTAGGAGGGAGAGCCATCACGCGGTAGTGTTTTGTCAATGAGAAATTATACGCTTACGCGATAGAATGAACACTCATGGCATTATCACTATTCTTCACTACACTACTATAACTTTCCAATGCAAACATGATTCCAGGCTACGCAGAGATTTAAGAATCACAGATAGGGTATTACCCTCCAAAGACACTATTGTAGGGCCCGAAGGCATCACAGGTCCGGTTTGGAGGGGTAATTCTACTGACGGGTAACTTGTGTTACACGCCTGGAGGAAGACCTCCTTACCACTATCACGTTCTAGTTTACGTACCTATGATTCATAAGCCTTCCACGCAGAATCAGACATATTTTCACACTCGTTGCAGCGCTCATCAAACATACAAACATGTTTCCTACAATTCGCGCACACTGTATGAGGGTCTACCGAAGTTTTCGGTAGCCTAACCTTGCATTCTTCCACACAACATACTCTGCCTAGTCGAACTAGATCCAGACATCGTAAGTTTAAGGAAAAATCAAGCCAAAATAAAAAACAATCCACAATTAGCGTATGCCTAAAAACCACCGATCCTAATCAAATAACCAAAAATCAATCGGGATAACGTACTCAAGTGACCAAAGAGTTCCAAAATCCAATGACGGAGGTGCAGAAAACACTTGTTATCTGCACCGGCGACAGAAAATATCTGACAGAAAATGGGAATGGTTCCTTACGCCCGCCTCCCAGCGGCGGGAATGGGTACTACCACCTGGCCGACCACTGCGTGTGCCGGGAGTTTTGAAATTCTGTCGGACTTCGGAGAATACAGCTATATATATATCTGGCAGGTAAGATTCATGAACAAATAGGCTGTTTTAAGCATTTTTATTAACGGGGTTCCAACTATTCATGGGTTCTAAATATTCGCAGGGGAGGTCTGGTACGCATCCCTTATGAATACAGGGGGACCACTGTAATCACTCCTTAGAAAAACATACAATCGGCTACAAAAGAATTAATGTACAGGCAGTCCCCGGGTTACGACGGGGGTTCCGTTCTTGAGATGCGTCATGAGCCAAAAATCGCCGTAAGCCGGAACATCGTCAAAAATACTAAGAAAAATGTTATTGTTATGATACAATAAAGTTTGTTCATACTTACCTGGCAGATATATATATAGCTGTATTCTCCGAAGTCCGACAGAATTTCAAAACTCCCGGCACACGTAGTGGGCGGCCAGGTGGTTAGTACCCATTCCCGCCGCTGGGAGGCGGATATCAGGAATCATTCCCATTTTCTATTCAGATTTTTCATACCACTGTCCCCTGAGGGAGGTGGGTGGGGTACTTTCAATTATATATATCTGCCAGGTAAGTATGAACAAACTTTATTGTATCATAACAATAACATTTTGTTCATGAAACTTACCTGTCAGATATATATATAGCTGAATCCCACCATTGGAGGTGGGAAGGGACAGAATAGAAGGATTAGGAAACACCTCAAGTGCAGATGATTGACATCTTGATTCCTTACCTGTTAGCATAGCTGACTTCTTGATTACTGTCACCGAAGGTCTGCTTTTGCTTTACTAGAGTTGCCAACAAGGTAGTGACCTGTGTAGTTGGTGCGCTCTAGATGATCTGTCAACGGGAGCGTGACCACAATGTGACTAGACCATATTGACCATACTGTGAGGGCAACGAAGCTAAAACCACCACCTGACCTAACCTATCGAAGTTAGTCCCATAACTTTCTAGGCTAACGAAAGGAAAGCGCTCAAGCGACCAACCCTTCAAAGTTAAAAGCACACCTATCCCTTTTCTATAGGATAGGATTCGTGCTGCTTCCTGCCTCCAATAATATTTCTACGGATATGTATGGTCCTAGCGACTCGCAGATCTCATATGTCGTCTTCACATCCCGTCGGGGAGTGTGAAGCGAACACAGAGTTGCCTCGCTCAAACGTGGCACTCAGGATATTACTGAGTGTCATGCTCTGTTGAAATGCTTCCGAGGCCGCGCCCTCACCTCGTGAGCATTTACTTTAAAAGGTTTCAAATCTTTGTTCAAACATGACGAATGAGCCTCTTAGAAAGACTCCTTAAAAATAACGCCAGGGCGTTCTTCGACATGGCCAAGTCTGGTCTTTTACGGAACACCGCAGATTGTCCGAATGACCTTGACTTTCTTTTAGTTTTATCAAGATAAAACTTGAGAGCCCCGACAGGGCACAGGACTCTCTGTGGCTCTTGCCCAATAATTTGTGCCATCCCCTTGATCTCCAGGCCTCTGGGCCAAGGGTTAGACGGGTTTTCGTTCTTAGCAAGAACGGAAGGCTTAGAGGGACACCGAATTATGTCCTCTAAAGCCAAAACCTCTTGATGATGGCTAAAACCTCACTAACCCTCATTGCCGTAGCTAGAGTGGTTAGAAAATTAGCCTTTCTGGTCACGTGTATTAAGTTTACAGAAAGGAGAGGTTCGAAATGCTTTGACATCAAGAACTTCAGACTACGTCTAAGTTCCATCAAGATTTCCGCAGACCTCAAAGATCGTGAAGGCTTTGTGTTGACAGATCCGAATCTCTGAGCCTAGAGGCCGTCAACAACATATTTCCATATTCTACAATCGTTGGGACTGTTAGCTTATCCCATAATTCAGACGGAAAGGTGGGGAAGACGGTAAAGTAATTCACAGAGGTGGAGGTGTAGGAGCAGTCATTCTTCCTGCACTATCTCCAGAATCGGCCCACTCCGATTGGTACACTGCAAAATATGCAGCACTGCTTTGCTTTGGCAATGAGACTTGTAATTAATCTTGAAAATCCTCTCGCTTCTCGACAGTCTGAACGCATCCAGACTCAGAGCGGAGAGGTTTTAGGTACCTCTCGAAGTGAGGCTGTTAGAGTAGACCGATTCTCTCGGGAAGGGTCCTTGGAAAATGCCCTCTGAAGGACGTGACCTCTGTGAATCCAGCCTCTCGAAGGCCAACATAGGGCGATCAGCGTTTCTTTCTCGCTCCCTCTGACGCCAGCGATTATCTTATCAGATTTCCTAAGCTTTTGAATAGGGGAAAAGAGACTAACCAACTATCCCCATTCCATACTATATGATTGCGTCTATTGCTACGCTCTCGGATCGAGAATAGGGAGCAACGTAGAGGAAGCTTCTTCGTCTTCAATATTGCGAAGAAATCTACGATTTAAGGACGTCTCCAACGTCTCCACAACTCTCGACATATTCTAAGCGAGGATTACTCAGACGTCAGTAGTTGCTGCCGCGATCGAGAAGATCCGCACGGACGTGCAATAGTGTAACGAACCTCTTGAGGATCGTTACGTTCCGTGCCTATGTCGATAACCATCTCTCTCTTCTTGGGATATGAGAGAGCTGCGAAATTATCTGAGATGATTTGGACCATCGACCAAAAACTCACTCTTCGAGGAACTGGAGAGCCAACCAAATTGCTTCCATTCTCTTAGATTATGTGCCAGGACCTCTGTACCTCTGTCCGGATGCCTGGCACCCTCTCGGTATCACCTGAGGTGATCGTCAACCCATTGAGAGATGTTTAGAATTATTTCTAGATCTTTGATGTTATTTCAGTCCTCCTGCAGGAAAAACTGTAGAGGTCTGAATTGCAGTCTATTCAGGAAAACAAGCTTCTCCAGCGAGGAAATGGTCCCCAGCAGACTCATCCATTCTCACTAAGCATGCTTCCTTCCCTAATAAGGCTGCGCTTTGCATAAGCAGGAGAGCATTATTATAGTGCTATGCCGCCGGTAAACTCGTACAGAATTTCTGTTACAGTGCGGTAAGCAGCGCTGAACAGGTCTAAGAGATATCTCTGTTGAAAATTTCTTAGCAATAGGAAGTCGTGTTTATTCATGATTACAGAAATCCCCACTCAACCCGAGGCGAAAGTCATGTTGTAGGGTAGAGATATGGTTCGTCAATCAATCCCGCGGGAGAGAGAGACGTAACCGACTGAGCTTAACAGCGAGCTACCTGATACTGAGTGGTGACACCTGTGACAGTACAGGCAGCAGGCAGCAGCTTATGTTCACCTTCTCGCAGTCTTATGCCGAGTTGCCAGCTATTCTATTCATCTAAGGAATAGATTTTACATTATTTGAACAGAAACTCTCAAGTTGGCATATTTAAGCGAAACAAAATTCGCTAAATACAGAAGCTGATTTTGTGTTGTCGTAACATTACGCTTAATTAACCAAATGTTAAATCGGAAACTCCCGGAAAGTTGCCTGGAGTACCGATTAAATATACTGCGTCATCCACAATGACAGCAACCTCTCGTCTCGCACTATTTCTGCCTGAGTTACCAGCTACTCTCTTCTACGAAGGAATAGGTTTGTTACTATTATCGATAAGGAAATTCTCAAGCAGGCATATTAAGCGAAACATAATTCGCTAGATGCCGACGCTGAGTTAGTGTTGTTGTAACAATACCTTTAGCGTTGTCCTTACAGCGGAAAACTCCTGGAAGTTTGCAGAACGGGGACCGATTAAATACATTTACAATAAACCGTCTTTTCGGTTGCCATCTGTAGAGGTAACCATGATATGCGTATATGACTTGAACCCTACATTAGTAATATGAGCAAAGATAAAATACGTAAGTATTGTAGTCACTTGAACATAAAATTCTCTACTACATTCTTTCCTCGACGAGGAAGAGAGAGAGAATGGAAATTGACTGTCTTCGTTCTCTTTGCCAAGAGAACGAATTAACATTATTCGAATGGAGATCAAGTGAGAACCGAGGATCGAAAAAGGGACCAGTTCAAGCATTCTTATGATATTGGGCATAAGACTTCTATGGACGTAGTCTACAAGTCTTTTTCCTGGATGATCCTCCGACTAATGAATGAGAGCTCTCTCGAATTTTGTAATGAGAGCTTATCCGCTTAATGCGATAACAAAATGTTATGAAGATCTTTGTCAATGAGAACTAACCCATTTACATGACAGAAAGTAATCCAGGAATTCGAGCATATAGTTTTCCCGATTCCCGCAGAAATCGAGGAAGGGGCAAGATTCCTAATCAGAGACTGGGCTTACGCAGGTAGGACCTTAATGTTCCCCTTTGGCAGCGCAGTCCCGAAAGTAGACGAGGCGTTTTATGACACCGAAATCTGCTTACAGTTTTTCTGGAATTCATCAAGTCATGGATTCTATTGAACGCTCCCTTCGTAGAAAGCAAAGTAGACATCTGAAGAACGTCCTGGTAAGTGCTCTGCTGAGCGACATGACGTGTAGGATGCCGAACGTCTTCAAAAGCGTCCTCGCTAGCGTCCTGGCGAGCGTCCAGATGTTGTAAGACATCGAGCGTCTTCCAAAAAGCTTATCAATGTTTATGACGTCGAGCGTCTTCCAGAGCGTCCTGATGAGCGTCTCTTCGGTGTTTAGGACGTCGAGCATCGGCAAAAGCTTCCTCACGTCTCAATGCGTAGGACGTTGAGCATCTTCAAGAGACGTCCTCGCGAGAGTCTTACGAGCGTATTGGGTGCCTAGAACACCAAGGGCATCTCAGAGAGGATCTTGTCGAGCGCCCTGATGCATGAAAGGCCATAAGACTTGACCATACCGTAGACTTAAAAGTGAATTCTCTACTACATTCATCTCTCACTAAGCATGTACTCTAATAAGCCATGCTTTCGTAAGCATGAGAACATTATATAATATATAGTGTTCTGCTGCGTTAGATTCCTTTAATAATGTTACCTACGGTAATCAGCATTGAAAGGCTGGAATATCTTTCTTATTGAAGTCTTAGCAAAAGGCAGACAATATTTTATTTATGTTTTGCTTAACTATCCCCTCAATCCGAGGCGCTAAGACCGCGATTGTAGGGGAGAGATACGGTTAGTCATTCCATCCCGCAGGACCGACCTCTCATGACTGAGCAATAGATGGTTACTGCGTTGGTCTAAGCGATAGCAGCCCCCGCTCCGTTAGCTGTCTGGCCTTACTCTTCCAGAGTTTGCCAGCTACTCCATTCAATAAAGGAATCTTATAAAAATTATTATCGAACTTCAGGAAGTTCTTATTAATGTATATTTAAGCGAAACAAAAAAGACTTCGATAAATCTAGAAGCTAATTAGGTATTGTCATAACAATCCCTTTAAGCGTAGTCCTTCCTAGGAAAGTCCTGTAAGGATACTGGTAATAGAGTTGCACAGCAAAGAAGTAACTACGGTATGTGCTTATGATTTGACCGTATCGTATTATCATACAGCAGATACTCTACTACCTTCTTTCCCTGCCGAGGCAGATAGAGAAAGGAAAAAACTTTTACTATCTTTCGTTCTTTTTCGTTAATAGAACGATAGAAAGAGAATATATTTCCTTAAGGAAGGAAGTTAATCCAGGAACTCTTTAAATCTTCGTAATTTCCTCATAAATCGGGGAAGAGACAGAATTCCTGTTCATCTCTAGGGTTTACGGAAGGAAGTAGATATTTCCTATCCGCCATCATACCCAAACGTCGATAAGATTCTTATTAAGAAACCAAGGTTTCTCCCGTACGTCTTGGTAAAAACTTCGACATGACTGTTGCTTATCAAATACGGAGGCGTCCCGAAAAGCGTCCTCAAAAGCGTCCTCAAGGGAGCGCCCGCTCATGAAGCGTGCTAGTCATAAGCCGATGTACGGTGATCGTTGTCCGGACGAGTATTATGGACGTTCGCAACTCCTGACAAAGACGGCGGCCGCTTGTGCGACATCTTGCGTCTCTGTCACGCTCATCGACTTCCAGAAACGCACTCAAAAGGACGCCTTAGGGTACGCCTTCTTCCTTTTCACAGTAAGAATGATAAGGCGATCTGGGCGCTTAACAGCGTTCTTCCTATTTCCTTCTTCTTTCTCCCCTATGGTTGGAAAGTCGTCAAATTGTTAAGGTCGGCGATTACAATCGCACGACAATAGAGAGAGGACGTGAAGCGTCCTCCTCAATAAGCTTCTATTTAAAGGGCGCGACCTCTCCGAGAGCTCCAACCCCTGTACGGGAGGACGCCTCAGAGGAACGAGAAGCAATCCTTCAGGATTCGTGCCAGTGCACGATCTTTGGCAGCCTAGAAGCCGTCCTTCAGGTCTTGCCGAAGGGACGCCAGATCGGTGGGGGTTCCTCGTAACCCTCCTTCGGCTTTCGACATGCCCTCTCCCTGTCCTGGGAGTCCGACAGAGGTCTAGACCTAGAGGCATTATAAGGCCGATCTGACGCCCCTTCCACAACACTAGGGGCAAAATCAACATCACTACACTCACAACACTGATTGGAGAGCGAGCACTTTTTCAAGCTTACTTGATGAATCCACCTAATAGAAAGGGCATTACTTCTCACAGAACTTCTCTAGGCCCCGTAAGCCATACCACAGTGGGTTAGGCAAAATGAAGTCTACTGGAGGTTAGTAGGTTCATTATCCTAACTTCTGTTACTGTGGAGGAAGACCTCCTGATTCTATCACGCTCTAATTTGCGTACATACGAATCATACGTCTCTTTCGGGAATCAGTCAACATTACACTAATTACATTGATCTTTCAACAAAGAAAACATGTAACGTCAGTATACTAAGCGAGTGTCTACCGAATAGTTTCGGTAGCCTCCCCTTACCCGTTGCAGACAACAAAGTCTGAAAACTAGGCTAACTAGATTCAGACATCATATGCAATGAAAAAATTTTAATTAATTATGATAGCGTATGCCTAGCCACAAATCCAAGTCAATCATTCAAAAAAATAAGTAGGATACTTAAGCGGCTAATGAAGTTTCAAAATCCTAGGCGGAGGTAGTGGAAACAGGTGTTTTCACTACCGCGACAGAGAAAAATCTGAATAGAAAATGGGAATGATTCCTGATAATCCGCCTCCCAGCGGCGGGAATGGGTACTAACCACCTGGCCGCGCCCACTACGTGTGCCGGGAGTTTTTGAAATTCTGTCGGACTTCGGAGAATACAGCTATATATATATCTGACAGGTAAGTTTCATGAACAAACCTTACTTTTAATGCCTTGGGTGCATTGAAAACTGTGTAAACTGCATTCTTATTGTATTTTTCACAAAAAATCCTTCAAATATTGATTATTTTGCATTTTTGGTGTCATATTTCATCTGCCAGATCAGCATTGTAGGCCGCACAACCCTGGAAATAAAGTCTGATGAATATAATTGAGAAGCGCCTTAACCTCGGAACGTCGTGAGCCGAACCCGTCGTAACCCGGGGACTGCCCGTAGATACCTTCCATCCATTCTCAACTACAGGCAGTCCCCGGTTATCAGCGGGGGTTCTGTTCTCGGCAGGGTACCAATAAGCGAAAACCACCATTAACCAGTTAATGACGCCCCTGTTAGGTACGTTATGGCGCCATAACTCTATTAGGTGCCGATAACCAGAACTTGCCAAGTTATGGCACAATAAATCGCCAATCTAGCCCCATAAAACCAGATCAGCATTAACCCAGTACTGCCTATACTTGATTATCGCTTCCACTCAACTTAACCTTATCAAATGCTTCAGGATAAATAAGATATAAATAACTACATAAGAGTTTGGTTGTGAGTAGTCATAACATTTACAGTTTTTCTATCCCAGCCTACTACACAGTCATGGCTCTCAAGAAATCCTAACTATACATATATAAACCTAAGGTCCTTTACATTAGGAATTACTTTCGACGAAGCTGGAAAATGGTCGTTAAAACTCTTAAACAAGGTGATTATGCAGTAACTACCGTCCAGTAGGCAGGAATATACCAGCTTGCCCGGATGTAAACATTACACTTAGCCTTTCAGCACAGGTTTCAGATTGAAGGGTAGCATGAGACGGGCATAACTGTAATTTAAAGAACCTCAGGTTTGTATAGTTAAGAAAAATACAATTCACTTTTAAAAACTGATTTGCGGAAGCCACACCAACAAATACAACCACACACACTCAACACACTTGAGAAAAAAAAAAAAAAAAAAAAGGCAGAAAAAACTGGCTTGGAAGGAGAGCCAAGCGCAAGCGTCAACTCCCCAAGCAGTTAGGAAAAGACTGGGCGTCACGAGGTTGCATGCACGGTCTCTGACCAGCTTTCACCTCGTACGCGCAGGCGTTGCCAGATCTCACAGATTCCTTGCTTTACAATCTCAGATTGTTTTAACTGGTTACCAGCTGGCGCTTGGAAAATATCCTACAGTTAAGACCGACTGAAGGTTTGTTCCGCATATGAACAATTGATTTGTTCCTACACGATATACAAACCATCGGCTCTTTACATTTGAAAGACACTGGTTGGAGAGAGGAAACCGAGTGAGTCTCTTTGAACTGACTGGAGTTTACCACACCTGGGCTCCTCCTGGTCAAAACAGCGAGGAGTATATGAACTAAGAGATCAAATGTCAGATCTCTGGACCTTTCGAATGAGTAAGGAATTGTAACTGATACGAAAAAGACTAGGAAGAATCTTAAGAGTCGAAGGCAGTAAGGTAATGACCTGAAAGGGGTTTGTCTTGTTGCCCGTCTCTCCTTCTTCCCATTGCTAAAGGGCTAAAATATACAAAATTTACATAAATATCAACAAATACAGTGTTGCCCCATATTTGCAGGGGATGGGTACCAGACACCCGACCCCCCCCAAATAGTTGAAACCCCATAAAAATGTTTAAAACTACCTACTTTGTTCGTTAAAACTTAAGAATAACCCACACAAATTTTTTATACCTGTCTTTTTTTATGTAGTTGTATCACAAAAAGTACATTTTGTGATTGACTAAAAAAACCAGGAATTTGTGGATATTTCTCATAGAAAATACCGCAAACAGGCAAATTTTCTACGAATAATGAGGGTATATGTTCCAAAGAGAAATCAACGAACATGCGAGTCCGCAAATACAGGGATTCACTGTATCAAACATACACAATATATACACAAAACAGCATAAAAAAAAATCCCACAGGGAAAATGAACTTAACGACAGTCAGGCAAAGAGCTCCGAAAACACTTCTGTATCGCATGACAGCCAAAAGCAAAGCTGGAATGTTCACATCCAGGTATTATCGCCCACTAGACAGTAGTTACTGCCTAAACCCTGCGTTCAAGAGTTTAAAACCAGTCTTCCAGCTTTGACAAAAGTAACTCCTAATGTAAAGGACTGATGGTTTGTATATCATGTAGGAACAAACTAGTTTTAAAAAATAACATTAATACAAAGGGGTCACAGGAGATCAATTATGTTCATTCCTTTTGCGTGGCTCCTATAACTGTACGTGAGACTTGCTTGCATTATTCAAGCAAACAGGGAAGATTTACCTTCCCTGTTCTGAAAGTATTTCAACCAGTAACAACTCTCCATAAAATTTCTGTAATTATGCTTTTGGCTAAGTAATACAACATTTTCAAAACCTTTAGTCACAAGAACACTTTACTTTCAGATAAATATTTCACCAAAAATAAAAACTCAAAAGTAAAAAAGTTACCTTGTACTCTGAGGTACGACCAGATATCTCAAGAAACTCGTTGATAAGATCATCACAGTTGAGGTCAGAAGCAGGTAACCACGAGTCGTCTTTCTCTCCATAGCCGACCCAGCGAACTCTGAACTTCACAGGGCACTTCCATTTCTTTCTGGTTTCCATGTCAACAATCTGTTCGACCTGAAAAACAAAAACATTTAAGTGTTCTTATAGATGACAACAAAAATGGCGCTTATAAACATGCTGTATAATCACAATACACAAAGATCCTCCAAGAAAAGAAACACCAATAAAATTTTATATGCCAGTTAAATTCAATTTACAAAACTGTTAATTTGTTTTCAAAAGGGAGATTAGGATGCATTCCCCTTATTACAACTGTCATGTTCTCATTATTCATATTTTTTTGTGAATGTTACAGATAGTTTTTCTTATTTTTATTGTGATTTTTACTGACAGTTTTCCAATTTTTCAACATTTTCTTAAATCTGACATCCACTTTAAAATGCAAATGTTTATTTGGCTTTTTACAGCTGAAGGATCTCCATCCTGTCTGGTCGGTTTTCATAAACGGTATCACTGCACTATTACTATTCATGACAATGGCACATCAATTTAATTAGTTTTCTGACTCTGAACCTTTTTACTGTTTCCAAGCAAAAGTATCTGGAAGGGAGTAATGACAGGCATGGGTTGATGTCCTTCTTAAAGGGCATGACTACGTCATTAGGCCCAATTATCAAGTAAATGACTGTTTTTACCTTATGACTGAAGGTATTTGCTTCTAATTTCTACTACTTATTCTACAACTAATAGTGAAAATTCTCTCACTGGGAAATTTAGGAAATTGACCTCTTAAGTTCACATTTTTTTTTCTTTTGTAGTTAAAAAAATCAAGATGTCACTTCAGAAAAAATGCAAACAAAATGCTGAAGTACAAAATTATTTTCCCAATGACAAAATAAAGATACATAAATAGTTATACTACACTCTGTAAAAGTTTCATTGAATTTCGTTTAGTCTTCTAGGAGAAATAAGCAACTAGTTTTGAAAACGTATGTTTTGAGAAAACAGCCAAAATAAAAAAAGGGGGGGGGGGGGGGACTTTCAAGAGTATCCTTAAACAATCATGGCATCTCCCCATATGTATCATTATAACCCATTTTCTCTATGACACTACCGCTAGCAAGAATGGGATATATTTTAGTGGGTGACGATTATTTTTGTACCAGTTATTTTAACAATTTTTTAACACATATTTTTACAATTGGATTCACAGTGCAGTGCAAGTGATAATCAAAATTGTCAATAAACCAATCTAAAATATTTTTGCTTCAGGATATGTTTACTTATACATAAAACAGTTGAAAACTGTTGATATCACAATTTTTTAAGTAATTGTATTTTTCCTAACTATGCAAACCTGAGGACCTTTACATTAGGAATTACTTTCAGCGCAGGTTTGAATTCAGCCGTTGAAGATTTAACAAGGAAGTTAAGCAGTAGCTGCTTGTCCGGTAGTTGGGAGTCCTGCCCGACTGGACGTAAACTTTCCACTTTGCTTTAGGCCCAGGAACAGATTGAAGGGTGGCATGAGGTGGACATAAATGTTAGGAAAAATAAAATGATATTGTTATGATACAATAAAGTTTTATACATACTTACCTGGCAGATATATACATAGCTATTGACTCCGTCACGCCGACAGAATTTCGAATTTCGCGCACACGCTACAGGTAGGTCAGGTGATCCACCGCACTGCCGCTGGGTGGCAGGAATAGGAACCATTCCCGTTTTCCATCAGATTTTTTTCTACACCATCTGTCTCCTGAGGGGAGGCTGGGTGGGCCATTTAATTGTATATATCTGCCAGGTAAGTATGTATAAAACTTTATTGTATCATAACAATATCATTTTTATACATTCAACTTACCTGTCAGATATATACATAGCTGATTCACACCATTGGAGGAGGGTAAAGACAGCTAATAACTGATTTAAACAGAAATCACAACAATCGTTGTAGGTAATAATCAAAGAAAACCTTGGTTCCTACCTGTTTAGACTGAAGACTTCATGGCTAATGCCCAGGAGTCTGCTTAGTCTCAAGAGCCTCAGCGAGATATTGATCTATTGCTAAGAGTTCTTGTAGGTCTGCCAAAGGGGTCTTATCCACTTACTTGGCCGATCCTATAAGGGCTATGTCAAAGGGTTTCAATCCACTTATATGACAAGAACCTTTTTTCTAAGGAGCACAATCCCACGATTCACTTAACATAACAACAAAATGTTATTTCTAAGATTGCAAGGAGTCATCCCTGAACTCCTTGCAAACAACCAAAAACTCAATCACAATTACTTTACACATAATTTTTTATGAAAAAATAAATAAAAATAAACAAAAATAATTTTATTTTGTACTACCCCGCTTCTAAGACCTATTCACATTCTCTTACTGGCAAAAGCACCAAAGGCCGCCTGTGCGACATCAAGTACTCCTGTCAGCAGAAAATCTTGATACTGTCTCAAAAAGTGAGGTTCATGTACGAATTTAGACAAGGTCTTTAGTACCACTCCGTTTACAAGGCACATTTCTAGCTCCTTACTGGCAAGGGCCACGGCCGCCTGTGCGACACCAAGCACTCTTACCAGCAGTAACCCACAAACCTGCCTCAAAAAGTGGAGATTTACGTAATCAAAGACAGTCTCTATCAAAGCCCATCCTGTAAGATAAACTCACAGTTCCTTACCTAAACAAGGCCATGGCCGCCTGTGCAACATCCAGCCGTCAAGCAAGAAACTTAGAGCCTATCCCAAAGGTATGGTTTGGAAAAATTAGACTTTTATTAAAAGTTAAGGATCGGTATGCGTCCTCAGTCCCAGCACTGTATCCGCAGACACAAAAGGACCTAGAGAGAAGCACTTGTCATAGGTAATTTTAACATCTCTAAGATAGTGGGATGCGAATACCGAGTTGCATCTCCAATAGGTCGCATTAATAATATCCTTCATGGACATATTCTTTTGGAAAGATAATGATGTTGCCACAGCTCTTACCTCATGAGCCTTAACTCGTAATATTTTAAAGAATGCTCTGCACATTCGCTATGAGCTTCCTTAATCACTTCTAATAAAATACGCTAGCGCATTCTTGGACATTGGCCTTTTCGTGTCCCGCCCAACTGCGCACCATAAACTTTGTTTACATGCCTTCAACTCTTCTTTCTTTTTAAGATAGAACCTAAAAGCTCTAACTGGGCATAAAGTTCTTTCAATTTCGTCTCCCACTAATCTTGAAAGACTTTTCACTTCAAAACTCCTTGGCCAGGGTTTCGAAGGGTTTTCATTTCTTGCCAAAAATAGAGTTTGGAAAGAACAGATGGCTGCGTCTTTCTTAAAACCCACCCGAGAATCTAGGGCATGGATTTCACTTGTTCTCTTAGCCGTAGCTAAGGCTATGAGAAAAATACACTTTCTCGTCCAGTCTCTGAACGAGGCACGGTCGGGAGGTTCAAATTTTTCTGATGTGAGGAATTTGAGTACAACATCCAGATTCCAGCTTGGAGGAATTGCGGATATAGATTTTGAAGTTTCAAACGATCTTATTAGATCGTGCAAATCTTTATCCTCTGCCAAGTTCAAACCTCTATTTCTAAATACCGCTGAGAGCATGCTTCGGTATCCTCTTATGGTAGACACGGAAAGATTGGATTCTTCTCTCAGGAAAAACAGAAATCTGCTATATTGGTCACAGAGGTATCGGAGGAGACAGCTTATTCTTCTACACCATCTTCTGAACACATCCCACTTCGAGTTGGTAGACCCGAATAGTTGACGATCTTCGGGCTCTAGCAATTGCTTTCGAAGCTTTGCTTGAAAAGCCTCTCGCTCTGACCAATCTTTCGATAGTCGAAAGGCAGTCAGAGCGAGAGCGGGGAGGTTTTGATGAAACCTCTCGAAGTGGGGTTGTCTGAGAAGATCTATCCTGTTTGGAAGAGATCTTGGGTAGTCTACTATCCATTCCTGTACCTCTGTGAACCAATCTTGGGATGGCCAAAACGGGGCGATGAGAGTTTAGTCTCGTCCCCTACTTATTGATGCTACGAACGGAACTCCTTCATCACTACTCCTAGCAGCTTGAATGGAGGGAAAGCGTAAGCGTCGAGTCCCGACCAATCCAGTAGCATGGTATCCACCGCTATCGCTCTCGGGTCTTCTACTAAGGAGCAGAAGTTCTCTATCCTTTTTGAAAGGAACGTCGCAAACAAATCTATCTGCGGTCTTCCCCACAGGTTCCACAGTCTTTGGCAGACTTGTTCGTGCAGAGTCCACTCCATGGGAAGAACTTGGTTTGTCCTGCTGAGCCTGTCTGCTCTGACATTCCTTTCCCCTTTTAAAAATCTGGTCAGGAGGGTAATATTCCTCTCCTCCGTCCATGACAACAGGTCCTTCGTTATCTCGAATAGGGAAAACGAGTGCGTCCCCCCTTGCTTTTTTATATAAGCCAACGCCGTGGTGTCTGCGTTGACTTGAATCACTTGATTTTTTACTTCTGACTCGAAGAATCTCAATGCCAGAAACACTGCATATAGTTCTTTGGCATTTATATGCCAGTCCTTTTGTTCTTTCTTCCATTTGCCAGAGGCTTCTTTTGCCCCTAGAGTCGCTCCCCATCCCGTCTCTGAAGCGTCTGAGAACAAGATTTGGTTTGGGTTCCGAACCTCTAGGGACACTCCCTCGTTCTTTTTGAGCGGGAGCAGCCACCACTTTAGGTGTTTCTTCACCTCTATTGTTACCGGAAAAGTGTCCGACAGACGGCCCTTCTTCCAAGTCAATGATCTTTTTAGGAAGAATTGCAGAGGCCGTAGACGAAGTCTTCCTAGGGACACAAATTGCTCCAGGGAAGAAAGAGTCCCTAGAAGGCTTAGCCATTCCCTGGCCGAACTCCTGTCCTTCTTTAGAAAGGATGTCACTTTCTGAATCCCTCGAAGAATACGTTTCTTGGGACGGAAAACCCGAAAATCCCGAGAATTCATCTGAATCCCCAAATAGACTAAGTCCTGACTGGACCATCTGCGATTTCTCAAGATTCACGAGAAGTCCTAACGATTTTGTCAATTCGAGTGTCTTCTTCAGATCCTCCAAACATTGTTCCTGGGATTTTGCTCTTATCAGCCAATCGTCTAGGTAAAGAGAGATGCTTATACCTTCCAGGTGTAGCCATCTGGCTACGTTCCGCATCAGGTACGTAAATACCTGTGGAGCCGTGGAGAGACCGAAGCACAAGACCCTGAACTGGTAGACCTTCCCTTGTATCACAAACCTGAGATACTTCTTCGATGACGGGTGAATAGGAACGTGAAAATAGGCATCCTGCAGGTCTAGAGAGACCATCCAGTCTCCCCTTCGCAGGGCTGAAAGTACCGAGGCAGAAGTCTCCATCGAGAACTTTTTCTTTTCCACATAACTGTTCAGGATGCTCACATCCAAGACTGGCCTCCATCCTCCGGATGCCTTTGGTACTAAAAATAGGCGGTTGTAAAACCCCGGAGAGGAAGGATCCTGAACCTCTTCTATTGCCTCTTTGTCCTTCATTCCTATCACCATCTGAAGAAGTGTCTCTCTCAGAACAGGGTCCTTGTACTTCGCCGACAGTTCCTTTGGGGATTTTGACAAAGGTGGTTTGTCTTGAAATGGTATAATGTAACCTTTCCCCAAGACTGCTAGCGTCCAAGGATCGGCTTTCCTTATCGCCCAGGCCCCTACAAAGTTTAGGAGTCTGGCCCCTACAGATGTTTGGAGGACTTTGCTGCTATTTTGATCTCTTGAAAGACCGAAAGGAGGACCTTCCTCGCTTTTCTGCTGTCTTCCTTTTTGTTGGAGGACGAGAGGTGGAACCTCTCCGAAAGGGCACTACCGGTGTACGAGTAGTCTTCCTCGTCACTGGCACTGCTGGTCTCGTTTTCTTGGAGGATTGAACTAAGAGATCTTGGGTTGCCTTTTCAGTAAGCGACTTTGAAATCTCCTTCACCAAGTGCGAAGGAAAAAGGTGATCTGAGAGAGGAGCGTACAAAAGGGCTGACCTTTGTGAAGGAGATACCGCTTTGGTTAGAAATGAACCAAATAAAGACACGTCAGGCTCCAAAACGTCTGGTTCATTTGCCTTCTTGGCCAGCACTCCAAGGGACCAATCCATGAAGTTAAATACTTCTAGTACATGGAAAAGTCCCTTAAGGTGCTGATCCAATTCTGACATGCTCAAATACGCTTTAGCTGAGTTCAAGGCATGTCTCCTTGATGCTTCAACCAAGCTCGAAAAATCCACCTCTGCGGAAGATGGAAGCATAAGCCCCATCGCTTCCTCTGTCCTATACCATATTCCTCCCCTACCTCCGAGCTTACATGGAGGAGAGCAAAAAACTGTCTTTTGAGCTTCCTTCTTCACTTTCATCCAATTATTTAATGATTGAATAGCCTTTTTCATTGTATGGCTGGCTTCATCCTCAAATACGAAATAAGATTAGGAATCTTCGTACTCGAGAAACAGAGATCTTGGAGAAGGAGGAGCTACAGGGCTTAGAGAGTCTCCAAATTCTTGAAGGAGAAGAGAGGCTAACACTTTATAATTAGATACCCCCTCATTGTTCAGGGTTTCTTCCTCCGAAACGTCATCCAACTCCATCATAGAAGGAGAGCGAGCTCTCTTATGAGAATCTTTGTCTGTCGATCTATTTTCTTTAGGAGAAATACTCCTAGAAGGAGAGAGACTAACAGATCTAGAAGCTCTCCCTTTCTTTTCCACTAAATCATCTTGAGACATTGAAGTCGAAACTGTAACCTTCAATGTACTAGATTGCCTCCTTGAATTAGGGCCTCTATTTGCAGGAGAATCACTATCTGAAGACATTACATGCCTAAATAAAGATCTTTTGCTACTCCTTGCAACTTCTCGCTTTTCCAGCTCTTCACGTTCAGCTGGCGCATTGCGCCTGGCTGGCGCTTCGCGCTTGGTTGGCTCCTCTAGAGCGGCTGGCGCCTCGCGCTCGGCTAGCGCTTCGCGCCTGGTTGGCGCTTCGCGGCAGTCTAGCGCCTCGCGCCTGGATGGCGCTCCGCGGCTGGCTGACGCTTCGCGCCTGGTTGGCGCTCCGCGGCTGGCTGGCGCTTCGCGCCTGGGTGTCGTTTCACACTTGGTTGAATCCTGGCGCGCAGCTGGCGCATCGCGTCTGGCTAGCGTATCGCGCCTGGCTGGCGCTCCAGTCGTTTCCTTAGAGAAACTTCTCTTATTTGTCAAAGGCTGTTCTTCGTAACCATATTGCTCTGAAGAGTAGTCTTTATCTGAATCTTCATGTCCCGATGTCGGATTGCGCCTGGTTAGCGCTTCGCGCCTGGCTGGCTCTACGCGCCTGGCTGGCGCCTCGCGCTTAGCTGGCGTTTCACAACCTGCTAGCTCCTTACGGTTGACTGGCGCTCCGCGCCTGGCTGGCGCCTCGCGCCCCGAAAGAGCGGGTCAGTGAAAAATAGACCCCTCATCCGAAGAAGAATCTTCTTTTCTGGGAGGTTGATAATAAGGATTTTTTTACCTCTTTACCGGAAGATTAATATCCTTTCTTCTTGGAGGATCTCTGGAAAGAACTCCCTCTGGGCTTGGGAGCTTGAAAGAGGTCTAGGCCTGGGAGCGTTGTGAAGCCAATCAGACGCCTCCTCCACTTCACTGGGGAAATTCACATCACTTTCCACAGCACTAACACTTTGCTTACCTTCTATGGCAGCCATTTTACGCTCCATTTTCATAAGCGCTGCTTTAAGGCTTGCAATCTCCGAAGCAGAGTCCGTAGGATCTGCATTAGGAGAAGGTCCTGAAATATTAGAAGGAGCGTTCATAATGTTAGAGGAGGGTACAATATTACTCACCAAACCACTTGAAGATAGAGAGCTAGGCTTGGTTTTGGAAGATGACTTCCTTAACCGGTCTTTCTCTAATTTCTTTAAATAAGAAGTTAGAGACTTCCCACCCTTCAGCACTCAAACTCTCACATTCACGACAAGTGTTATCTATAGAGCATTCATACTTCCTGCATATTCTACATACAGTGTGAGGATCAACCGAAGCTTTCGGCATTCTCACCTTGCACCCTTCATTCACACACATTCTCACCACACTACCAGAATCAGACATCATGATGAAAATTCCAAGCCAAAATCCAAATAACGGTCCACAATAGCGTATGCCAGTACAACGATCCAAATACGTCACCAAAGGGTCCAAACGAAGATCAATTGTAATTCAAAAACGAAATCCAGCCGGAGATACCAACAACGATGTTGCCAGTATGGCCGACAGAAAAAATCTGATGGAAAACGGGAATGGTTCCTATTCCTGCCACCCAGCGGCAGCGCGGTGGATCACCTGACCTACCTGTAGCGTGTGCGCGAAATTCGAAATTCTGTCGGCACGACGGAGTCAATAGCTATGTATATATCTGACAGGTAAGTTGAATGTATAAAAACTTACTTTAAAAATTGTGATATTAACAGTTTTCAACTGTTAATATCATACATCAACATGCATGAAAAGATTCACATTATAAAAACTGACAATAAAGGTAATGAAACTATTTTCACCTTATACAGTCCCTACTTACGAAAAATCCAAGTTACGAAAGCAAAGACGAAGATTTTTTTGCTTGTATATGAAAATAATTCAGGCTGCGAAAGGGTAAGTCCAAGATTCTCCCAGACCGCCGAGAACATTTTTTAAACTCGCGCGCCGCCAACTCAGTAGACTTGCCACCATCCTCTCGCTTTCCCATTGGTTCCTGATGCTAGTCACCACCATAAGATCCTGCTCTCCTATTGGTCAGCATCTGTCACATCATGCCTCTATGTACAGGCGTTCCTTGACCATTTTTTGCGGCAGCGTTATCGTAAACACTGGAATTCGTTCGTTCATATATATTTCGTTTGTTAACGTAAATTTGCGTTAGTGATTTCGCTTTCGTTGTACTGTAAGTTACTTTATCGTGTTGAGTGTGAACTTAATTACATTATTAGCCATGGGTCCCAAGAATGTTGCTGAAGTTCACGGAAAGAAGAGAATGCTTTCTATAGAGAACAAAGATGGAGATAATCAAGAAGTGTTAATATTTCCTGCCATTTGTGAATGTGTTTCGTAAAGTTTAGCGTTAATGTTTTCTGCCATTTTTTAATGTGTTTCGTAAAGTTAAGTGTTCATGTTTTCTGCCATTTGTCCTCCTCCTCTGTCTCCATTTTCGGAGATTGCCTCACTCGAAAGGTAAGGTTCCACATTTTACTAGGCAGTCCCCGGCTTACGACGGTTCCGGCTTACGACGGTTCCGGCTTACGACGTTCCGAGGTTACGACGCTTTTTCTTAAATATTCAATGGAAATTCCGTCCTGGGTTACGACGCTTGTTCCGAGGTTACGACGCTGACGCTTCCGACGCTCCGAGTTAACGACGCTTTAAAAACGCATGCTATAGATAAAAATCCTTTATAGTTTAGCACAGTACATAATAAAATAGTTTTGGTTACATTACAAACAAAAATTTTGAGGTTATGATGATTTTTGACACTTTTTTTTTTTTCGTATTTTTTTAATTTTTTTTAATTTTTTTTTAGTGACGCCGCATATGCGGAACTAGTAGTGCGCGAATGAATACACTAGCTTGGGATGCGCAGTGTTAAAACAGTCCAAAAGCGCAAATATAATGAAAAATCACTTGCTTGTTTCCAGTACATAATTAAAAAAAAAAACTAAGTTTTTCTGGTTAGATTACACACAAATTCCAAGGTTACGACGTTTTGTTATGCTTCTTTTAACGATACATCATATGCAGAACTAGTTTTTGAGCGGAGGTGCATAAATTAATTAACGCTATTAAATGTATGGTAAATTGACCCGAACAACGACTCGGACGGTCGAGGACGCCAAGCGTAACAATACGAAAGGACGCCACTTCAATCGCGTGCTGCCTGCATTTCACTAGTTGTGTGCTGAGACGTTGCTGAAATTCCTTGCCATTTTCGCAAATTTACAATGGCTCCTAAACGCCAAAGTACTTTCCTCCGATGATAGTTCAATCCAAGAAGAGGAAGGTCATCACGATGGAGGTCAAATATGACGTGATAAAGCGTTCGGAGAAGGGAGAAACTAACACCGAAATAGGCGTTCTTTAGGCTTGAGCAGGACCACGGTGGTAACCATTGTGAAGATAAGGAACGTATTCCTGAAGCATGTTAAGGATGCTGCACCGATGAAGTCAACGGTGATAAACGAGAAGCAACGTAGCCAGAGCATTGTTGAAATGAGAAATTGCTCATGATCTGGCTGGAGGACCAGAACCAGCGACGTGTTACGGTGAGCTTAAGTGTGATCCAGGAGAAGGCTAGAGCGCTGCATGAGGCAGTAGTGAAAAGTTTGGCGAAGGCAGTGCTGGTGGTGAATTTTCCGCGAGTAGAGGTTGGTTTAACCGTTTTAAGGCTCGTGCAAATTTGCATAATGTGAAGCTGCAAGGTGAAGCTGCTAGTGCTGATAGCGAAGCAGCAGAAAGTTTTCCAGGTGGTTTGGCCTGAGATAATTAAGGATGGTGGTTTACCACGGCTGACCAAGTCTTAAAATGTGGATGAGACTGGATGATTTTGGAAAAGAATGCCAAATCGAACGTACCTTTCCAAGGAGGAGAAGTCAGCACCTGGCCATAAAGCTGGAAAGGAGCGACTGACTTTGCTGTTTGGCGGGCCAATGCAAGTGGTGATTTGAAACTGAAGCCCTTGCTGGTGATTTGGCGAGAATCCCAGGGCTTTCAAGGGCATTTTCAAGAGTCAACTCCCTGTGATTTGGAAATCTAACAAGAAGGCGTGGGTTACCTTAATGGTCTTCGAAGATTGGTTCAATGACCATTTCGTGCCAGCAGTGGAGCGGTATTTGACTTCGAAGGGTCTGCCTTTTAAGGCCCTCTTAGTCCTGGACAATGCCCCTGGTCACCCTTCAAATTTGAGCGCATGCATCCTAATGTGAAGGTGGTGTACCTCCCACCCAATACCACATCGCTGATACAGCCAATGGACCAGAGAGTAATAGCTAATTTCAAGGCTTACTACCTTAGAAGGACATACGTTTTGCTTTGAGGGCCATAGAAGCTAACAAGGAGTTGACACTGAAGCAATTCTGGAAGGGCTACAACATTGCAGATGCAGTGAAGAACATTGCAAGTGCTTGGGACGAGGTGAAGACGACCACTTTAAATGGGCAAAAATGGAGGAAACTGTGTCCACAGTTTGTGCACAGTTTTGAAGGCTTTGACCAGGCAGAAGACGTCGAGACTGTGACGAGGAAGATCGTAGGGCTAAGCAAGAGGCTGAAACTAGATCTTGAACTGATGATGTAACAGAGCTGCTGGCTTCCCATGGAGAGGAATTGTCTGCAGAGGACTTACTAGAACTTGAACAACAAATGATTGAGGAGAGGAGGCGGCACCAGAGCCAAAACCCAGGTCATTAACTGTGAAAGGCTTGTCAGAGGGTTTTACTCATCTGGAGAGAGCCTTGGCTTCTTTTTGAGGCAGAAGAAGACCCTAACGTTTCTAGGTTTGACAAAAATCAAGAGAGGAATCATGGATTTGGTGACTTTCTACAAGGAGGACCCTGAAGGAGAAGCAGACGAAGAGAAGTGTGCAGTCCAGGCTTGACACTTCTTTCACAAGTCTCCAGTACCACCACCTACCCACTCCTAGTCCTGGTAAGGAATTCTGAACTGTTTTACTAATTTTATGTGTTTACATAGTGTACATATTAAAATGTGTTAATTTTTTAATGTAACAAACTAAATGTAAGAGTAAATTGTAATTCATTAATTTCATCATTGTAATTTTATTGCAGAAGTGGTGACAGTTCCAGATTCCCCCTGTACTACCTGTGACAGTTCCAGATCTTCCCTGTACTACCTGTGACAGTTCCAGATCTCCCTGTTACTACCTGTGACAGTTTCCAGATCCCCCTGTACCTGGGCCCCTCTGTAGCAGCCCGCCCACCTGTACGTGTACAATCAGGTAAGCAATTTCATTTTTCTATCATTTCATGTGGAAATTGTTTACACCCCTACATACATACGTACACTAACTTACATAGTGGTACAATGTGTTTGTTGTTCGCCTAACCTTATTTTTTTTTTTTTTCATTTCAGACCACCCTTTGTAGTGACAGCGACCCAGATGACCCTGAGCTTTCATGGTTTTGATGCCTCGCCCTATTCATCAGGTAAGGAATCCTTAACAAAAATTGTATAAAATGTTTTATAAATTGCTAATAGAAATTTTATTAAAAAGTGTACTACATATATAATATATAATATATTTATGTACCCTATCATTCTTTCCAGATGTAGATGTTCCCTCATCAGTGATACGAGTATCACCTCTCCAGAGCCCAAAATCAGTTGATACGAGTAGTATCACCTCTCCCATTTCCTTCAGGTAAAAAGAAATTGCTTCATTTTTTATATTGAACATACGTATTTACCCAACACCATATGTCAAACAGTAATAACATGTGCAGTAGTTACAGTAGTAGTAAAAACTATCATTTTTATATATTTTTTTATCATTCCAGACTCCCAAAGGCACCTGCCCATCCCACTCCATCCCTAGCCCAGCCACCCCACTCTCAGTACCATATGGCCATCCCCAGTTAGCAAGCCAAACCACTAGAATTTGGTAAGGACATTTTTTTTTTATTAATGTTTTATTATTACTATGTAATAACCATGTTATGTATGTAACCATACATACTTATAATCATATGTACTATACATATCATTCCAGACTGGCATTGAACCCTGTGACTTACATAAAACCAGACCTCTTTACATAGCCTACATGTCTTCATTTTGCTGAAGGTAAGGGGAATTCCTTCAGTTTCAGTTGTATTTAACGTGTTTGCATACGTACAATAATTTTGTTGTACACCTAAGGGGTTACATACTGTCCTTTTAATATTAATTTCTTCATTCCAGAACTGCCCATCATCCTAGCCTGTTATCTGTGATAAAGCACACTGAAAGTTAGGTTTGTTTGGGAATACATCCTTATCATGAATGCTCTACACCTCCACCTCCCATCGCCCACAACCTAGGTAACAGCTTTGAGACTCACTAAAAGTTGGTAAGTTATGTAAGGAATTTCTAAATTAAGTTTTTATACTACAATGTTATATGTGATATTAAACCAATGTATGGTGCATATTACTGTATGAAACTTACTATGCATAGAGTTACTACTGACAAAAATTATTTTTTGTACATTCCAGAACCCCTGAATGATGTAGGCTATGGGGCCACATAAGACTTTGTCCAATCCAGGGGTTACATTGAAACGACAACTTTAAACTAAAAGTAAGGAATTAATTAACATACATTAAACTCTTTAGTACTCTTGATATATCTACAGTAATTAACATATTGCATTCACAACTTTCTGTAGTGGTATATTTTTTTTTGTTTTTTGTACACTAATTTTTGTTACTTTCCTTCCAGAACCAACATTTTTCACACAACTCCAGGTTGTTACTAACAAATTACTACTACAAGTGTCATCAAGGGATAACTACAAGTAGAAGCACCATTTTGGATGGGAAAAAACCCTTCAGGGAAAGTATACGTATACATGTAACATGTAGTGTAACAAAGTATGAACAGTAAGGTTTTTACATACAGTAGTACTACATATTACTACGTACATAACTTTTTTTTACAGGAATTTCCAACCAAGTTTTGATTATGTTACATACATGTTATAAACCACCTGTACGTATGGTTACTGTATGTAACTACTAAACATACTAACATGACTTAACTTTGATACTTTTTTGGTACATTCCAGAAAACCAGGGGACCCCCTCCATGATGCAGGCATGGGGCCCCACATAAAACTTTGTCCAGGGCTTACTAGTACAGAACATAGCACGGGACAACTGTAAAACTATGTACTACTGTACTAAAGTAAGGAATTATACATAGTAGTAAACATACATTAAGTAAGTTTTATATACGTACATACTAAAAAAAAGTGACCAAGATCTCTCACATGGGATAAAGTGATCAAGTCCCTCCCAATGGAATACATACTGTACACTCCCTGCTGAACAGGGGGTGTAGACCAATCATTTACAATATGCATACCAGTTGATATTAAACCACCTGTATGGTGCATATTACTGTATGTAACTTACTATGCATAGAGTACTTACTGCACAAAATTATTTTTTGTACATTCCAGAACCCCCATGAAGATGTAGGGCTATGGGGGCCACATAAGACTTTGTCATCCAGGGTTACATTTGAACGACAACTTTAAACTAAAAGGTAAGGAATAATTAAACATACATTAACTTAAGTTTGTTTATACATGTTATATATGTGATATTTAAACCACTGTATGGTGCATATTACTGTATGTAACTACTATGCATAGAGTACTTATGACATACTAATTATTTTTTTGTACATTCCAGGAACCCCCTGAATGATTTGTAGGCTATGGGGCCACATAAGACTTTGTGCATCCAGGGGTTACATAGCAGGACAATTTAAACTAAAAGTAAGGAATTAATTCACATACATTAACTTTTTTTACTCTTGATATAACTCAAAAGTAAGGAATTATAAACTTAAAAGTAAGGAATTAATTAACATACATTAACTTCTTTTACTCTTGATATCTATAATTTACATTGCATTCAGGACTTTGTGTAGTATTTTTGTACTAATTGTGTTTATACTTTTACCTTCCAGAGCTACCAGACTGGGATTTTTAGTGTACTCCAGGACTACCAAAATCAATACTACGAAGTGTACAGTGCATAATCATAGTGGTATAGTGTATAATCTAACCTAAGGATTAAGTGTAGTACATTGTGCCTTTATAGTGTCACAAGAGTTTTAATAAAGAATTATACCTTCAAGAACATCCTTTGCCATTGAAAATAAACCACACTACACATCATGCAAAATATACTTGCATGTCACACAGGTAAGTCTCTAAACTTTTTCTTAGTTTAAGGCATATTTCCAAGTGTCGTTCCGGCTTACGACGATTTTCGGCTTACGACGCGCCTCAAGAACGGAACCCCCGTCGTAACCCGGGGACTGCCTGTACAGTGGTCCCCCCGTATTCGTGGGGGATGCGTACCAGACCCCCCCGTGAATGTTTGGAACCCCTATAAAAACGCTAAAAACAAACTATTTTGTTAGTTGAAACTCAAGAAAAACCACAAAAAATTGTCATACTTGTTTTTTTTAATAGTTTTATCACAAAAAGTGCATTTTATGATGAAATTGATAAAAAAAAACCCAGGAATTTGTGGATATTTCTCATAGAAAAAGGCTGCGAATGCGCGAATTTTCAGCGAATAATGCGGGGAAACGTTCCCGAGAGAAATCCGCGAATGTGTGAGTCCGCGAATCGGGAGAACACGAATACGGGGGGGGGCCATGTATGTACGTACATGTAGGTACAGTATTTCTTGTACCATGTACACTAATACACTTTATTTACAGGTACATGCTACAATAAAGGCTGTTGGGTATTGAATGGTCCAAATTGTTGTATTTCATTGTTTATTGTTCAATTTAGCTTTATTATAAAATTTACTGTGGTGTTTTTGTAGGGCTTGGAACAAATTAGCCAATTTACATGTAAAACGTAGTTCAAGATACGAAAAAATCAGGTTACAAAGGCCGCTTTGGAACAAATTAATTTCATATCTTGAGGCACAACTGTATATCATTGACATATTCTCATACTAAATAGCTTATTCCTGGAATAATTCCATATCAATGAAATCAACCTTTAACTCTGAGTGGCAGGCGAATAAAATGTAAACATCCAGTTATATAGTTGCAATCACAGCGACGTTTATTTAGTAACCATTCA
Source organism: Macrobrachium nipponense (assembly GCF_015104395.2). NCBI lineage: Eukaryota > Metazoa > Arthropoda > Malacostraca > Decapoda > Palaemonidae > Macrobrachium > Macrobrachium nipponense. The sequence goes on along the minus strand of NC_061105.1, from coordinate 19,078,098 downwards.
GAAATTTTAATAATAGTGCAATTTCGGAGAATTTTAATAGTAGTGTAATTTCAGTAGTAATACCACTGAGGATAACATTAATGTTTGATTCTAAATTAATCATCATTTTGGTAGTAAACAACTTCTCCAAACATTGTAGTAATAGTAATACAAATAATAATTGTGTAGATTATCATATTATTTTTCTTTGCAATTGGCGACAAAGCGTTAATGTAATATTATGTAAAACCATTTTTTACCTTTTATAGTATTGGCATATCTTCATAATAAAAAGCCTATTCAAGACAAAAATACTTTACAAGTTTACAGTATGCACTGATTACTCTATTTTGATGTGATCATATTAATATTACTGTATGGTAGAGTAGAATCAGTACAGTAACTAATTTTTATCATAAATGTATATTCAGCCACAAAATATAAAAAAAAATATGTATGAAGATCAACGTGAGGTCACCAAACCTAGTCTTGTTCGTATGTACGTACTATTGTACACAATATAATAGTGGTTACACTGTTCTACAAACTACCCACATATTTTACATACATATGTTCTAAACTTATCACAAAACAATCTACTTACTGTTTTTGTGCAGCTTATCTCCTTAACTAAATTGCGAATTTTTTTTCATAGAGCAAGATTCACGAATTACTGTATTGTCATTTTATTTTCATGACTAAATACTGTATCATAAACTTTTATGTACAAAATTAAAAATAATAATAATTCCAACTAAATTTTTTTTCTAAACAATTCTTTCTGTAATAAACGTCCATCAGCTGATTTTCAACGTAAACAAAAGACAAAAACAGACTTTTATTACTATATTTAACTTTTTATACAATAATATTACAGTAGGGCACTGTAATCATTACACTAAACATATTTTTCATCATAAATGTATTTATTCACGAAACAGATATAGTTTTGTGCAGCAGCCATATCATGAAAATAATGAGGAATTGTTAACTAATATACTTTTGTTTGCCGATCTGAAGAAGGGGAAATTGAAAATTGGAAAATTTTATAATGGATTCATGACATTATACACACAAAATTTAAACACAGAAACAAAGGAGGAATAAAACAAGCAAGGGAACCGTTTCAAGGATAATTCCCTTCTCAATAAACATAAGTTAAGTATATCTTTGTTTTACCAGACCACTGAGCTGATTAACAGCTCTCCTGGGCTGGCCCGAAGGATTAGATATTTTTTTTTACGTGTCTAGGAACCAATCTGTCACCTAGCAACGGGACCTACAGCTTATTGTGGGATCCGAACCACACTATATAAAAAATGTGGGATCGGAACCACACTATATCAAGAAATGAATTTCTATCACCAGAAATAAATTCCTCTGATTCTGCGTTTGGCAGAGCCGTCAATAAACACAGGCTAGACTGGATCAATCAATAGTGATATGATAGTTAAAGGTATACAGTCCCCGGTTATCGGCAGGGTGCTGATAAATGAAAACTGCCATTGACCAAAACCCTGCGCCAAGTTTCGGGCAACAGCGCCTCTGTTCAGCAAGGTACATTATGCCGCTGTAACTCTATAACATGCAGTCCCCGGGTTACGACGGGCTTCCGTTCTTGAGACGCGTCGTAACCCGAAAATCGTCGTGAGCTGGAACAGCATCAAAAATCCTAGGAAAACATGTTATTGTTCTAATACAATTAAGTTTGTTCATACTTACCTGGCAGATATATATATAGCTGTATTTTCTGAAGTCCGACAGAATTTAAAAATTCGCGGCACACGCAGTGGGCGGCCAGGTGGTAGTACCCATTCCCGCCGCTGGGAGGCGGATATCAGGAACTATTCCCATTTTCTATTCATATTTTATCAGTGCCACTGTCTCCTGAGGGGAGGTGGGTGGGCACTTTAATTATATATATCTGCCAGGTAAGTATGAACAAACTTAATTGTATTATTATAACAATAACATTTTGTTCATGAACTTACCTGACAGATATATATATAGCTGAATCCCACCTTCGGATGGTGGGAAGAGACAGAATAGATTTTAGGGAAACTAAATTAAGTAGTTGATATACATCTTGGTTCTCCTGACCTGTTTAGCATAGCCGACTTCGTGATTACTGTCACCAAAGTCTGCTTCTGCGTTACTAGAGTTGCCAGCGAGGTAGAGACCTGTAATGCTGTGCGCTCTAGATGAATCTGTCAACGGGTGCGTTGACCACAATGTGACTAGACCCATATGACCATACTTCTGAGGGCACCGAAGCTAAAACCCACCACCTGACCTAACCTATCAAAGTTAGTTCCATAACTTTCTAGGCTAAAGAAAAGGAACGCGCCTCAAGCGACCAACCCTTCAAAGTTAAAAGCACACCTATCCCTTTTCTATAGGATAGGATTCGTGTTGCTTCCTGCACCCAATAATATATCTACGGATATGTATGGTCCTAGCGGACTTACGGATCTGAAATGTCGTCTTCACATGCCCTGGCGGGAGTGTGAAAAGCGAACACAGAGTTGCTTCGCTAAAGCGTGGCACTCAGGATGTTACTGAGTGTCATGCTCTGTTGAAAATGCTTCCGAGGCGCGCCCTCACCTCTTGAGCATTCATATTAAGAAAAAAATCTCAAATCTTTATGCAAACATAATGAATGAGACCTCTTAAAAGAACTCCTTGGCTATAATGCCAGGGTGTTCTTGCACATGACCAGTCTGGTCTTTTTACGGAACACCGCAGATTGTCGGGAGTGTGAAGCGAACCCAGAGTTGCTTCGCTAAAGCGTGACACTCAGGATGTTACTGAGTGTCATGCTCTGTTGAAATGCTTCCGAGGCCGCGCCCTCACCTCTTGAGCATTGATATTAGAAAAATCTCAAATCTTTATGCAAACATAATGAATGAGACCTCTTAAAAGAACTCCTTGGACTATAATGCCAGGGTGTTTCTTGGACATGAACCAGTTTGGTCTTTTTACGGAACACCGCAGATTGTCCGTTGACCTTGACTTTCTATAGTTTTATCAAGATAAAACTTGAGAGACCCTACAGGGCACAGGACTCGCTAATGCCCCTTGCCCAATAATTTGTGCCATACCCTTGGTCTCCAAGCCTTCGGGTCAAGGTTGACAGGTTTTCGTTCTTATCAAGAACGGAAGGCTTAGAGGACAGACCGCATTATGTCCTTTAAAGCCAAAACCTCTGATGATGGCTAAAACCTCACTAACCCTCCGTGCCGTGGCTAGAAGCGGTTAGAATATTAGCCTTTCTGGTCACGTGTATTAAGTTCGCAGAAAGGATAGGTTCGAAATGCTTTTGGCATCAGAAACTCAGACTACGTCTAAGTTCCATGCCGGAACCTTTGATCCAGAGAATTTCAAGATCTCCACAGACCTCAAGATCGTGAAGCTTTGTTGTTTGACAGAACGCGGATCTCTGAGCCTAGAGGCCGTCAACAACATATTTGCATATTCTACAATAGTTAGACTTCTATCTTATCTCATACTTCATACGGAAAGATAGAACCATAACGAAATTCACAGAGGTCGAGGTGGAGGAAACAGTCATTTTCCCTTCACTATCTCCAGAAACAGCCCCCTCCGATTGAAAACTGAAAATAGGCAGCACTGCTTTGCCTTGGCCAAGAGACTGCCATTAATCTTGAAGATCTTATCGCTTGTCGATAGTCTGAACGCCTTCAGACTCAGAGAGGAGAGATATTAGATACTTCACTAAGTGACGATGTTAGATTACACGATTCTCTCGGAAGGGTCTTTGGACAATTCTCTGAATTACCTGACCTCTGTGAATCCACTCTTAGAGGCCAACATGTGGCGACTAAAAGCTAATCCTCTAGGATCATGAATAAGGGAACAACTTAAGAGGAAGCTCCTTCGTCTTCAATATTACGAAAAACTTAACGAAAGGACGCCCTCAGTCTCTCCTCACTTTCGATACTTCTAAGTGAGGATTACTCAGACGTCAGTAGTTGTTGCCTTCGATCGAGAAAGACCCCCACGGACGTGCACTAGTTTAACGAACCTCTTGAGGATCGTTACGTTCCGTGCCCAAGCCCATAACCAATTCTCTCTTCTCGAGCTATGAGAGAGCTGAGAAATTATCCGAGATGATTTGGGCCCTCGATCCAACTCACCCTTCGAGAGGAACTGGAGAGCCGACCAATTTGGCTTCCAATTCTTTCAGACAATGTGCCAGAACTCTGTTCTCTGTTCGGATGTCTGGCACCCTCTCGCTATCACCTGAGGTGATCCTCAAGCCGTTGAGAGAAAATTAGAATTACAAGATCTTTGATGTTATTCCAATTCTTCGTGAGGAAAACTTTGTAGAGGTCTGAATTGCTGTTTATTCAGGGAAACAAGCTTCTCCAGCGAGGAAATGGCCCGTAAACCAGCAAACATGCTCCCATTCCCTCAGTCAGCCTGCTTCCTTCCCTAAATAAGGCTGCGCTTTGCATAAGCAGGATGAGCATTATTATAGTGCTATGCCTAGCGGTAGATTCGTACAGAATGTTTACCGTGCGGTAAACCCGCCCACCTAACAAGTATAAGAGATATCTTGTTGAAATTTTCTAAGTAAACGGCAGGTATGATCATTCAAGATTACTAGAAATTTCCTCAACCCGAGGCTAAAATCCATGATTGTAGGGCAGAGAGACGTTTATTAAGCCATTCCCGCAAGGAGAGAGACGTACCAACCGCGCATGACACCGAGCTAGCCGGTACTGCGTAGATCACAGTAACAGCAGCCTTGATCATCGTCTCGCACTATGTGCCTGAGTTGCCAGCTACTCCTTTTACGAAGGGATAGGTATGAAATTATCGAGCAAAAGGGAACTCTCAAGCAGGCATATTTAAACGAAACAAAATTCGCTAAATACAGAAGCTGAGTTGGTGTTGCAGTTCAATTAGAATACTTCTCGTCTAAGTCGCAATCCGTAGAATAACTAGGATATGCGCCTACCCCTCGGACAATTCAACTGTTTAGTAGAATCATGTCGCGAGGTTAATATACGTAGTATATTTATAGTATTCTGAACAACGATCTCCATCCTAATTCTTTCCTTCAAGAAAAAAAACAAAATAAGGATTGGAGATCGACCACCTTCGATCTCTATCAAAAAGAGTGAAGGAGAAGTCTTCCTCGAAGAAAGCTTCAATGGTGAACAGAATACTATCTGCCTGAGTTGCCAGCTACTCCCTTTACGAAGGAATAGGTATGATATTATCGAGCAAAAAGGAAACTCTCAAGCAGGCCTATTTAAACGAACAGAATTCGCTAAATACGAAGCTGAGTTGGTGTTGTCGTAACAATACCTTGGAAGAGTTCCTTACTCCGAAAAACTCTTGGAAGGTTGAAGGGAGTGTCAAACATACATTAGAACAACAGTTCTTTTCGGCTTCTATCCGCAGAGGTAAATACGATATGCGTATATGGACTTGACCCATGCGTTAGCAAAATGACGCAAAGATAAACTACGTAAGTATTGTAGTAATTTGAACATCGAATTTCTACTACATCTTTCCTCGACGAGGAAGAGAGAAAGAAAGGAAAACGACTGTCCACGTTCTAATGAACGAGACTTTTAAAAGAACTCCTTGACTCTTTGCCAAGACTCTTTTTCCAAGAAAAGGGAGTAATATTCGAATAGAGATCATCAAGAGAGAACGAGATCGATCGAAAAAAAGACCGTTCAATGTTCTTATGATATGGACAAAAGACTTCCTGGATAGTCTACACGTCTTTCTCTTAACCCCGGATGAGCCTCTGAAAATGAATGAGAGCTCTTCCGAAATTTGTTAATGAGTTTATTCCGCTTAAACGATAAAACGTTTAAAACTATTTCAATGAGAACGACCCCATTTATGAGGGGTCCCCCACTTAAATGACAATGGGGAAAACGTCCTGACTTGACAAAACTATTAGCACTTTGCTAATAGGGGAAAACCCTTTAACATGACCGAAAGTCACCCAGGAATCCAAGTATATAATCTTCCCGATTCTCAAAGAAATCGATGAAAGAGGAAAGAGAGATCGAAGAAAAAATTCGGGTATGTCTCTCCGCTAACTCCGAATCCTTTTTAAAAAAATTTCTGTAAAGAAATGTCCTCACAGCAAATAAGACGCCTTCAACAAGTCTCTCTCGAGCAAAGCGTCCTGCCGAGCTTCCACCGAAGCGTCCTGGCGAATGTCCACAAAAGCGTCCTGCTGAGCGTCCTCAAAAGCGTGCTGGAAAGCGTCCTGCTGAGCGTCCTCAAAAGCGTCCTGCCGAGCGTCCTCAAAAGCGTCCTGCTTAGCGTCCTGCTGAGCGTCCTCAAAAAACGTCCTGCTTAGCTACGAGCGTGTCTGAGCAGAGAACACCAAGTCTTCTGAACGACGTTTCAGAGAGGAACTCGTTGAGCGCCTTGATGCATGCAAGGCCCGCCAAGAGGCGTCCTGGCGAGCGACCTTGCCAACATCCAATGTTATGACGAACCGCGTTTTGCGTATGACATTGAATATTTTTAAGGGACGTCCTCATGCGAGTCTATATGGAGAGCCGCACGATGTCCTGAAGAGTGTGAACACTAAAGGAAGACGTATGGCTTTCGTCTTCCGCAAGGTGCTTGCCGAGCGTCCTGGAGAATGTCTCTACTTATAGGACGTCGAGCACCTCCAAACGCTTCCTCACGTCTAAATTGCCCTTCTTATCCGCCGACCAGAGACATAAGTTGTTTGACTGTGCAAAGCAGCTTGCCGGCCGTCAAACTTATCAGCTTGCTTTTTCGAAGTAAAGCGAACGTTACATAACGTATACGGAGCGCCATGAGGAGAGGAGACGAATATGTCCTTGATTACCAAATTCTTTTGGAATACTAGCGAGGTTGAAACAGCTCTAACTTCATGAGCGTTCACTCGCAGGAGCTCAAATCACTCTTCTGGCAAGATGAATGAACCTCCTAATGGTATAAGTGATATATACCATGAGCGTTCATATACAATGAGCGTTCACTAGCAGGAGGCTCAAATCACTCTTCTGGCAAGATGAATGAGCCTCTTTAATAAGTGATAAATGATGTATACATGAGCGTTCACTCGCAGGAGGCTCAAATCACTCTTCTGGCAAGATGAATGAGTCCTCCTTAATAAGTATACAAATGATGTATACATGACGCGGTCACTTCGCAGGAGGCTCAAATCACTCTTCTGGCAAGATGAATGACCTCCTTAATAATGTATAAATGATATATACATGAGCGTTCACCCGCAGGAGGCTCAAATCACTCTTCTGGCAAGATGAATGAGCCTCCTTAAATGTCCCTTAGAAAAAGAGCCAGTGCATTCTTCTAAAAGGGAAAATGTGGTCTCTTTACTTTTTCATCCTCTCGTGACGAGAGAGAGGACGTTGAAGCGTCCTCTTCTCTCAAGCTTATTTAGGGGCGCGAGTCCTTCCGAGAACTCCAACCCCTGTGTGGGGAGGACGCCTCGGAGGACGAGAAGCAATCCTTCAAGATTCGTGCACTTGCACGATCTTTAGCACATGGGGAAGCGTCAACAGGTTCTGCCGAAGGGACGCCAGATCGGTGGGAGCCCCCGTAACCTCTTGCGGCTTTCGACATGCCCTCTCTCTGAGTCATGGGAGTCCGACAGAGGTCCAGGCCTAGAGGCATTATGGGGCCGATCTGACGCCCCCTCCACAACACAAGGGCACTAACACTTCAACAACACTGATTGGAGAGCGAGCACTTTAGTCTAAGATTACTTGATGTAATCCTCTAGCAGACACTTCTTCTAGGCCCGTAAGCCATACCACAGGGTTAGGCAAAATAAAATCTACAGGAGGTTAGAAGGTTCATTATTTCTAACTTCTGTTTACTATGGAGGAAAACTCCTGATTCTAACACGCTCTAAAAAGCGTAAATGAATCCTCCTTCTTCCATTAACCAGTCACACATTACACTAATTACCTTATGCAAAGAAAACATGTAAACGTCATATATACTAAGCGAGTGTCTACCGAAAGTTCCGGTAGCCTCACCTTACCGTGCAGACAACAAAGTCTGAAACTAGGCTAACTAGCTTCAGACATCAAATGCAATGAAAAAATTTACGATAGCGTATGCCTAGCCACAAATCCAAGTTAATAATCGAAAGAATAATTAGGATACTTAAGTGGCTAATGAAGTTTTTTCAAAATCCTAGGCGGAGGTCTGTAACAAGGGTTGTTTACCGACCGGCGACAGAAAAAATATGAATAGAAAATGGGAATAGTTCCTGATATCCGCCTCCCAGCGGCGGGAATGGGTACTACCACCTGGCCGCCCACTGCGTGTGCCGCGAATTTTTAAATTCTGTCGGACTTCAGAAAATACAGCTATATATATATGTCAGGTAAGTTTCATGAACAAACTTACTTTTAATGCTTTGGGTGCATTCAAAACTATGTAAACTGCATTCTTAATGCATTTTTCATTAAAAAAAACCTTCAGATATTGATTATTTTGCATCTTTGGTGTCATACTTCTTCTGCCAGATGAGCGTTGTAGGCGACGTAACCCTGGAAATAATGTCTGATGAATATCATTGAAAACCGCCTTAACATTGGAACGTCGTAAGCCGAACCCGTCGTAACCCGGGGACAGCCTGTATAGGCATCTTATGGCGCCGATAACCAAAACCTGGCCTGTTTGGCACCATAAATTGCCTATTTTAAGGTGCTAGACAAGCACCATAAAACTGGATTGCCATTAAGTGAGTTCACTAATAACTGTGGACAGCCTGTACCAAATAGGTCCAACTCGGCCCATTCAACGCAACCAACTCGGCCCATCGCCTGTGCCAAGTCGGCCCATTTGTGATAGCCAACTCAGCCTATTGCCTGTGCCAACTCAACTCATTTTTGACAGGTCAGATCAGATCAGATGAAGTCATCCAGTATAGCTTTTGAAACAGCAATGAATTTGTTTGTCAATCTTGCTTCCTTTTCTTCCACATAAACTGAACAAGTTCTTAGTACTTTTCTGTATCTTTACTTTCTTCAAATGTATATTTGAAATAGCCTACTGCAGAACACACGCACAGCAATATTACGCAATGATAGGTGTAAAGGTTTTATTATTCCTTTCCAAACATTATTTAATGACTATAACAACAACAACTGCTTTTAGAAACAATTATAGGACAAATCGTTTCCCTAAATATTATAAATTATTTGGTTGTTATATTGTTTGAAAAGAAAGAAATACTGAGAGAGGGGACCGGATGGAGGATGGATGGATGGATTATGGAATTTAGGGCATAGCCCAAGCACTGGGACCTATTAGATCATTCAGCGCTGAAATGAAAGCATGGCTAGATGGAAAAATGAGAAATGAAATGAAAATGATAAACCGATGACAATCCTGCACTTGAACAGGGACCGGATGGAGGGGAGATAAATGCGAGGAAGGGTAGATCAGACAGACAGACAAGACAGATGCCGCCAACACACACTGGTTAGGAACCTTCTTTATACAAGCACTTAAGTGTCTCATTGTAATAGTTGTTTCGTATATGTAGTTCAAGGCATTGAATAATTTTCGAAACTAAACCATAGCTTATATAATTGATATGGTTACGAACCCCTACTGCTAGACTTCAAGCAGCTAGGACAACATGGCTGACCAGTGCTTGATATGCTTTGAAACTGTCTTTTCCTGTCAGATAAGAAGATTTACCTTTCAAGTAAATAGTATTCCAATGACATATATTAACCTCATACTCACAATGTCATGTGTAACGTGTTCTTTACATATGACAGGAAGCACTGCAATGTGATGGATGTAGCTACTGGGAGCACCGGACCGGCGGAAGTGGGATCACCCAGGAGCAATACAGGGCTGCTGTTAAAGGTTATATTGACTGGATGTGTCACATGTGTATTCAAGAAAATCAAAGTCCGGGGGAAACTTGTGTCGTTTCGAGTGCAAACACAGAATATTTTGAGGATGCAGTGGCGATGAGTGATGTGCATAGCATGAATCTGGATTCTTTTGAAGGTGGAGTGTCAAATGTCAGTGGTGGTTCTTCAGTTGAGGATCCTATGCCAATGGAAATGTCTCCCTCAAGGGAGACAGTAACATATGAAAAGATTGAATCATCTTCACAAAGAGTAAATCCAAAACTTATTTACAGCACCAGCTACTCTTACACACTACAAAGAAAAACTAACGTGAGTATTCATTGGCGGTGTGTGGTTAGAAACAAAAAAATCTCATGCATGGCAACAGTAAAAGTAGTGGGTAACACTTTTATTAGAGGGCATGCTGAACACTGCCATCCACCCGAGACCAGCTGTGCTGTAAAAAGTAAGGTAAAGGCAATGGAAGACGTCTTTCACCCTGCTTCTGATATTGTTGACGAGGTATTTTGGGAGCAAGTAAATCCTACCATTCCTCTTTCATGTCTACCTTGCTAGGCAGGGAAATCATAAATGGAAAGCAAATCGACCACGAGAACCACAAGACCTCGATTTCGATATTAGCAATGCCCACATTCCTGCACTTCGGAGAAAGACGGCATTTGATATTTGCCACAGATGATCAACTTAAGTTACTATCGAAAGCGAAGCCATGGTATGCCAATGCTACTTTCAAAATAGTACGCAAACCATTTACACAACTGTTCAGCATCCATGCATTTGTAAAATATGATGGGCAATTGAAGCAAGTTCCCCTTTTGTTTGCGCTTATGTCAGGAAAAAGGCGCAGAGAGTACAAAAAAGTTCTTTGTGAAATAAGAGAGCTGATAGGTGGGCATGCCCTTAAAGTTGAAGAAGTTTTGATTGACTTTGAAGGCAGTGTATGGCGTGCTATTCCTGACATTTTACCAAATGTTACGATCCGTGGTTGTGCTTTCCACTGGGGCCAGGCTGTGTGGAGGAAAGTGCAAGAATTAGGCCTTCAAAGTTCTTACACAAATGATATTGGCACTTACAAAAAAGGCAGTTGTTGTCGCTCCCATATATGCCACAGGAACATATAGAAGAGCTTTTTATCAGGTTTTATAGGAAGGCTGCAGGGGTGAATGAACTCATAAGATAGTTAATTTACAGGTGCAGCTGCTGTCAGAAGGGAAGGTTTTGAGAAAGCAGCAACATAAGTATAATAAACATCACGGCCAATTTGTAAAACTATGGGACAAATATAATAATGATGAAAGACCGGCCAGACAATTACTGAAGGCAGTTTCTCATCATATTGCCATCTATGTTTCTTAATATGTACATTATTATTTTTAGAAGCTTTTAGCAATGTATTTTACTTTTTATTGTGTTATCTATAAAGACTACTCTTTCGATCTTGTACTGTTGGCTGTTATGTACCATCCTAGGCTGCTATGTACCATGCATGGCTGCTATGTACCTCAAATAGTATTAACACATAAGTACCTTATGTAAATTGTAATATTAAACTTTACATAGTTAATATAAACAATTACAAAGTTATACCCAGAACGGTGGAGGACTCTGAACATACCTAACTACCTAACAACATAGAAAAAAAACAACAAGCTAGCTGAGCAGTGGCTCGAGACTAGTGGATCTGCTCAGCATTTACTTCCTAACTCTACTGGACGTGCACTCTCAGTCATCCTTTTTATACCACCATGGCATCAGCGGTTTCCCTTTGCTCAGGATGTGCATTGTGTGTTCGCCCTAGACAGGAAGCCCTTATCTGTGACGGATGCAACAAGTGGCGCCACCGCTTATGTGGTACAGAAATATCACAATCTGAGTACCAGAATATAAAGACGATTGAAAGCTGGTCAAGTTTTCATGTGGTGTTGCCCAGACTGTCCTGACTGGATGGAAGTTTCAGGTACAATTATAATTATCTTTTTGTTTTCCTATTATCTTTTTGTTTTCCTAAGCCCGTTGATAAGACCATATAGCTGGCTTGGGTGTGTGTGTGTGTGTGTGTGTGTGTGTGTGTGTGTGAGGGGGGGGGTCTTCACTTTCATTTGAATGCGTCAACATATTCTGCGAGAAATAGCACTTGGAATACACCATTTTTCATTCACGTGGTTTCAGGTGCCGATGACAATGATCCTTCTGATGCCTTCCCAGTTGAACAGCAGCCTGCAACAATCAACAACACACCCAATGACTTCATATCATACTCTCCTATTGATAACATATCACGCCAGTTGCAGAAAACCTCATTAGTTGATGAAGCGTTACCGACAACTATCCTTGCAGACCACTCCGTGACCTACAAAACAATGTTTCCGGCAGAACAAGAAAAAGGCAGCTCTCTCCTCGCTGATTCATGGGTTTTACGTACACCAGGAAGCGAGAGTCGTCTGTATCAGTACATGGATATGCAGCTACCGTGGTAAAAAGTGCTATGAACAACAATTCACAGCAAGTAGGAAGAATGAACTTCAAAAGTGGACACCACCAACACACACATCCTGGGGATCCTGGTGCTGAACTCAAAGCATCAACACGAGCTTTCGTTAAAAAGTCAGCTTTGGAATGCCCATTTGCGTCATCTGGGGAAATAGTAAAGAAAGCACTTTCAAGCTGTGAAAAAATCAGATGTTCCCTTACAAATATAAACACTCTAGTCAGATTGCACCAATCGCGCCAGAGAAGGACAATGTCCAAAAGACCCTGAAGATACCAGTTTTGAATTAAACAGAGATCATGTTCCCCAGGACTTTCTTCAAAGCTGATATATTTGAAAAAAAAAAATGGGCAACGGCATCTCATATTTGCAACGTCTATTCAGTTGCCAGCACCATGTCCAAGCCTAAGACTTGGTACGTGGATGGCACTTTTAAACTTGTTCGTACGCCTTTTGTTCAACTTTTAAGTGTCCACAGTTTTATAAAGAAGGATGAAATTTTGAAACCGGTTCGCATGCTTTGTCCTAATGTCAAGAAGAAAGAAAAAGGAATACATAGCTGTCCTAAGAAAAATCACTGAGTTAACACCAACATCAGTTTGAGGTGGACTTTGAGATTTTGAAGGAGGAAAGGGAAAGCCCCAACTGATGGGTCGGCAGTAGGCGAGTGTGGCCATTCCCGAGGCTTCCATTCATGGCTGCTGTTTCACTGGGCCCAAGCAGTGTACCGAAAGAAAATAAAAACACTAGGTCTACAAAATGCCTATATTAATCAACTTGCTGTAAGACAATTCATTCAGCAGTTAACGGCGCTGCCAAACTTACCTCCATCACATATAGAGCCAGCTTTTCGCCATATCACTAGCCAGCCACTTCCTGATCAACGATTAAAAGATCTCATTACTTACTATAATAAAATATGGATCAGGAATGAGTTAAACAAAAGAAAATGCACAGACACCAAAGGAAGCTTGCTGTCAAAAAGCAAATTGCCCTTGATATGACCTGCTGGATGAAATATGAGAACATTTTTAATTCATATCAACATCAGACTTCTAAACCGCTGGTGCCGAACTGTATGGATCATGTAGATGAATAAGAATGTATCACAATGTAGCATGCGGAATTCTATTGCTTGACAACTTTTAATTAGGGTAAAAAAGCGCATGGTACAGGGGTGGACCATGTACGATCAATGTGTACAACCCCCAAAAAAGTACATTATAGCGCGTCCTGACATCGGAGATGGGCATCAAACGCGACTTGTTGTTGGTGAGAAACGGAGCTAAATAAAGACCTCTACTCCGGTGGTCAGGACGTGTTATAATGGTACTTTTCTTGGGGGTTGTACACATTGATCGTACATGGTCCACCCCTGTACCATGCGGTTTTTTACCCTATTGTATGCAATTTTAATATGTTTTTAATTTTTATTATTTGTATGGTTTTTGTGTTGATGGTTGTGTTGTTTGGATGAAATATGACAACAAACATTGTATTAACAATGTGCAGCTTGCTGAATTTTATTGCTTCACAACTTTTAATAAATGTATACAATTTCAATATGTTTATGGTTTTGTGTTTTATCTCCTTGTGTGTTCTTATTTCCTTACTTGGTATCTGGTACATAGCAGCCTTGTTTGGTGCATACAAGCCAAAGTAGTGGTACATAAGAGCCAGTACATAGCAGCCCAACAATGGTATATATAAGCCAAACAAGTGGTGTGTTGATCACCCGCCATTGATAAGTCCAGCTTAAAATCAGCTCCAGCTTTTGACCATTATTTTATTGGATATACGCACCAGAGAGGATTTTCAGTATAAAAGATTTATGAGAGTGCCATGCCTATGACAGTGAACAGTGAGTGTTGACAAAAAAGTGAACGTGTGCCATATTAGCCGTGTAATTTGTGAGTCGACAAAGTATAGGGAAGGGCTACGTTCATTTTTTCTTCAGTTCGCGCATGCGCACAAAGGCACTTAAACAGACGATACACAGCTCGGTAGATTGCCTTCTCAACTTTTGCTATGGAGAACAAAAGTCTAAAGGATTTACGGAAATTACAGAAAAATCAGTTCACTAGAATAACAAAAGAAGAGTTGATTGTTGCAATTCTAGCTGCAAATGAAGATGAAATAACAACTAGAGCGAGCGGGCAGAAGAAAAACTAGATTTGATAGTTAGTGAGTTGGCAGACCTGCGTCGTGTGATCGCATCATCAGAAAATGACTCGAGAGCAAAAATAAAAGAGTTGATGGAAACAATTGAAAAGCAGTCAGAAATCCTTTTGCAACACCAGTTATTTCTTGAACAATTAGACAGACAGAAGAGGGAGACAAATCTGGTGTTGTTTGGTGTACCTGAGGAACAGATAGCTCTTGATGGAGCTACCACAGAAGAGAATAAATTCAAAAGATATGGGAAGCAGTAGGAGGTGGGACGTGAGGCTCTGGTTGGTTTCCATCGTAGACTTGGCGCCTCGGCGCCCGGCGGCGGACGGCCCCGCCCCCTTCTCATCAAGGTAGACTCAAAGGCTATTCGGGACACGAAATTGGAAAAATCTGCAAAACTCAAGGATTGCATGGTCCATATAAGAAGATTTATATCAAGAAAGACACCCACCCACCCAGGAGTAAGAAGAGAATGGAAAAGGCTGAAGGATGCTGAGGAAGAGGAAAAAAAGAAACCCACTAATGTAGGATGCAATATACGTCTAGACTACAAGGAGAGGGTACTGTACAGGGATAATGTAATAATAGATAGATGGCATCCAATCACCTCCCTTTTTAGTAGGACACAAAGTATATAAGGATCATGTCTTGGAATATAAACTCTGTAAAAACTAAAATAGAAAAAAGAGATGTTGAATTATTATTGAATTCTTATGATGTTATCTGTTTAAATGAATAAAACGAATTTGCCACTTTCATTTCCGGGTTATGTTTCATACGTAAGTTATAACCGATCAAACAGTATTAGAGGTGGAACTTGTGTGTTTATAAGACAGTTACTTGAACAAGCAAGTATTTGATGTTGATGTATCAATCGCAGATCAGATATGGTTCCGATTAAAATGTATACCAGGTGTTTTGCTTGGAGCATGTTATGTCCCTCCTGCCGATTCCGAGTATTTCAGTATAGCCAATTAAGTAAATCCAAGAAGATAAAAAAACTAGTGAATGTAGTAATGGATGTATTGTAATGGGTGATATGAAATTCCAGGTTAGGGACTTCCAATTAGAGAGCTTACAGAACGATTAGGCCCTAGTTGATTATCGTACCCTTTATACCAGATCCGATACTCACACCCAATGACAATGCTGTAGCTATATTTGGTTTGTGTGTAGAAGAACAGTTACTTATTGTTAATAATTTAAAAAACACCTTATTCTTATTACCAGAGCAGAAAAGACCTTTCGAAGAGGGAGAGAATGGATTTCTGAAATTGACTCATGTATCGTATCAAAAGACAAGCTGGTTAAGTTTATCACCGATTTTCATGTAATTGATAATGATTTTTACCATCAGATCATGCTCCTATTTCAATTGTGTTGCAACCTCCTTCCGTTCTCTTCATTGAGTCGATTAAGTTACGAGCATCAGAGCTGGGCATGCATGGAGCGGAGTATAGTGACATATCAACGACGTGCAATCGACTGACCAAATTCGGTCAATTCAGTTTCAAAAACGATAGACGGTTGATGTGTTTCTGACTAAGCTTAGTGGCCACAGAGTAGAGCTAGACAGAGATGAGGATATAGATTTGTCAGCCTTACGCCTTAGCAACACTCTATATGATTGTGCCTCCACTAGTGTATCTCAGAATCCTGAAGGAATTTTAATAAATAATGGCCAGAGTAGATGGGATAGATTGTTGGAGGAAAATGACCAGGCTCGGATCTGGGGTGCAATTGATTGGAAAGGTCAAATTATAGAGGACCCAAGTAATTCAGACTCTAAGCCGAGTGATGAGCAATTCAAAGAATATTTTGAGCAAATATTTAACCCTCCTAATGTAGACAGTCTTAATATAGACGATTTTCATTCAGATGTAACTATACCTGTATTGGACGATCCAATTACTCCAGCTGAGGTACAGACTCAGGTAAAAAGGTTAAAGCCCAATAAAGCCCAGTGGACCTGACGGTCTACCCCCCGGTTTGTTCAAAATGTTACCGTTTGAGTGGATCATGCTAATTGCTACATTATTTAATAATCTGTTTTTGTCTAGTTCGTTACCCATTAAGTTGGATAGCAGCAAAGATGCATACAATATTCAAACGAGGAAGTAGGGCTTCTCCGGGTAATTACAGAGGCATTAATGTAATTAATAGTATAGCTAAGATTTACGATATGGTTCCTATGTGCTCGTCTTAGTCAGTGGTTTTTAAGCCGTGTAGAGAGCAAGCAGGAAGTCAAGCGGGGAGGGGATGTGTAAAGCAAATAGTAACTTTGAGCTATTGGTGGACGTAGCTAGGAGGAAGAAAATTGAAGCTTTTTGTAACCTTTGTGATTTTAGAAGAGCTTATGATTGTGTACCTAGACATAAGTTTATTTTCTGTGCTAAAACGAATGGGATGTGGGATGACTATGCTTTTAGCATTGGTGGCTGTATAGCGTTGCAACAAATAGCGTGAAATTGGTACCTCTCTCCTTGCTGCTACTGTTGGTGTGCGCCAAGGCTCACCTACCTCACTGTAATTTAGTTTTTATTTGGTTTATTTTATTGTAAATGGACATTGATACAGAAATGATAAAACGTAATTGACCTTTGGATGGTTTCTTGCTTGGTTGCATATTATGGTCATGATGGATGACACTGTCCTCCTATCCACTACAAAGGATGGTATGGAACATAAAATAAGGATTTTGTATGAATTTTGTAATTCCTATGGGATGATTATTAATGACTGTAAAACTAAATTTATGGTGATTAATGGTACTAGGGAAGACAAGGAACCCATAATATGTATTTCTGATGTGATTAGTTACTGTAATCAGTACATTTATCTAGGCAGTCCTTTTACGGATGATGGTTCTCCCACAACAGCTATCAAGCAGCATGCAATAAGAAATGTGTCATACTCTGAAATTTATTTCATTTATAAGTAGAAACAATGATGTGCCATTTTTAGTTAAGAAGAAAATTTTTGATGCTGCTATTATGTCATTATATTCATGTGAGTCATGGCTAAATGGTGATATTAAACCCATCGAAAAGCAATATAAATGGTGTATTAAACAACTTTTGGGGGTCAGAAAAACTACTAATAATGACGTGTGTATGGTAGAACTGGGACTTCCGCTGATGAGGGCATTAATCAAATCGAGGCAAAGAAAATTCTTCAAAAAGATGTGGCTTGAAAGGAATAATATGGATGATGACCCTTTAATTCACGCCATGCGAATAGTGATGAACTATAATGACTCTGTTTCGAGGTATATACGAAACCTTATCTCTGATAATACTGATGATATTGAGGAAGGAAAATGTGAACTGCAATTAAAGGTCAGAAACTCCAATTCCAATAGGATTGTGTTCTATAAAACTGCTAACCCAGATTTAGTCGTTCATGGCATTTATACAAACCAATTAAGACTTAATGAAATAGAACGTGTATCATGGACAAGAATGCGGTTGAGTGCTCATTCATTGGCAGTTGAGACAGGTCGGTGGAACAGAAGAGGTAGGGGCCGTCTGCCGATGGATGAGAGGTTGTGTTCATGCGGTGAGGTCCAGACAGAGACTCATGTCATTGAAAATTGTCCACTTTCGTTACAGATCAGGCAGACGTATAACGTTACCACAGCTTTAGACTTGCTAGTAACCAGAACTGATTATGATGTAGTATGTAAAATTGTACATAAGCTTCTTTCCTTGTATTGAATGTAACACGTTATTATAATGTGTAAAATATAATTACAGGAACTTGTTGAAGGCGTATGGTTAAATTGGTTTAGTTTTAGTACAATATATGTGTAATAGAAATTCATTTAGTTTGTATAAGAGATTGTACAAAATCTACTGTACTTAATTTTGTAATTTGGACCAAATACTCTTTTGTAAAATTCATATTATTTTGTATTGTGGTCAATAAAAATATCTATCTATCTATCTAGGAGCCGGTACATAGCAGCTAGCATTTGTTTTACTTACCCCAGAGATTTATTTACAAGGTTACAGGTCTGATCTCGAAAGAGAGAATAAAACAATAAAAGAAAATAACACACAATATAATAATAAAAAATAGCTTTAACAAAGTAAATTTGGATGTGGGCCGAGTTGGTATATAGTGGGCCGAGTTGACAATAGACCAAGTTGGTAGTCACAATGGGCCAACTTGGCGATGGGACGACTTGGACTACATGCGCCTGTATTAGGTGTTTGAACTAGTAGTATTAAAATAGGCAGTTGGCCTCTAAGAATTTTTATAAGTAGGAAGTCTTAGGTGCTTTAACTATTGAAGTAGATAGTTAGGGTATAGCCTAGGCATTTTTTTTGAGGGGTGTAATAATGTGGATAGTATTTGCTTAACGTGGGTGGTTGTGATCCCCATCTCCCCCCAATTACTAAGGCCCCACTATAGGCCTGTAACGATGGCTCATAAATGACATCACCCAAAGGTAGGATTACTTTTAGGTTAATAATGGTTGTATCGTGTGAAATCAAGATATAACTGTGCGCAGGCATAAACGACAGCTCGCTACAATAAGCTAGGCCTACTGTGGGTGGCCTAAGCATTGGCTTAAGAATAAGCAAAGCACATAGGGTAAATGACCAAGCAGCAACATAGCAGCCACCTCTTTCAGAACGCGGCACCTTCCCGAAAAAAGTAATTAAATTCGCTGTCATGAGCATCAATCAAGAGTTGTGGACCATCCTGGCAGCACACAGAGACCTCTACGCTCCTCTCAAAGTAAGTGTTTTCTCCTAAATTAATTAAAGCGCTTTTTCAGGAAGTGGCCATGTTACGAGAGAGGTATATACCTAATGTCTATGTCGCCGCTCAGTCATTTAGGCTACCATGCAGGCCTGCTGACACCTTCGGAATTGACATCTCCCAAAGGATATCAGCACTTAGCTATAAGTTAAATAAAATTATGGTGACATCTCCCAACGAATACATTCAACACCTAAATTATAGAGTTATGCATAGGCTGCCTACTGCAGGTGGCCTGATCTCAGGTTTATTGATAATACTTAGGTATCTCCCAAAGGGCATCACCAACACCTTAAAAAACCAGAACTCAAACACGAACCAACACAGGACTAAAGTGACACCTCATAAGCCTCCCATAGATACCTCGTAATTGCCCTCCTCGTCGACGGCCTCGGGCTTCTCGTCCTCCGCCTGCGTCTCCGTCGGCGGCGGCGTGTCGACGCCTCCTTCGTCGTCAGTGGTCTCGTCGCCCTCAGTCCCGACGTCGTCGTCGTCCTTCTTGGAGGC
This sequence comes from Macrobrachium nipponense, assembly GCF_015104395.2. Lineage (NCBI taxonomy): Eukaryota > Metazoa > Arthropoda > Malacostraca > Decapoda > Palaemonidae > Macrobrachium > Macrobrachium nipponense. The sequence continues at coordinate 19,058,280 of NC_061105.1, read as the reverse complement.
CTTCGGGGGCGGCGGCTGAGGGGGCGGCGCCTCCGCCTCCCCGTTCTGCTTCGTGGTGGACCGCTTGTTGACCATGGTGGCGGTGGCGCCCTTCTTCTTCGTCACGAAGGTTGTCTTCTCCTCCCGGAGACGTCGGCGGATAGAACAGGCAGGCGGGGAATGAACAGCGGGTTCTACACCATTTGCAAAAACACTTCTCCCTTCGTCAGGAAGTTCTTCTTCTCCTCCTGAAGGGGGCCGGGGAGAGGGGGTAGGGTTTGCCCTTCGTAAAACCTCCTGCCTGGAGGAGACAACTAAATACACAGACAAACTAACACACAATTTGACACAAACAGACAACAGTATCTACACAATTTGCAAACACTTCTCCATTCGTCAGGAAGATGTCCTACTCCTGAAGTGGCCAGTGAGAGAGCGAGAGTGTGAGAGTGAGAGAACGTAAACAACGAGCGTCGGTCTGTGATTGTGATAGCGTCCCTATTGGCTTTGGCAGTGTTGCCAACGGCCAGGGGTCGGGATTACGCCAAGGTTAGAGAGAGAGGGATAGAGAGAGAGAAAGACAGACAGACAGACATACAGAGACAGGGAGGGAGAGGGAAAGAAAGATGGTTTGGCTATTTTGGGGGGATTATTGGGGGCAGGATTTTTTGGGGGGGAGGGGCTTGTGTGTCATATTTATTTTTTTCAATTGACTTTTATGAATCTAATTCACGAATAATTTATCTTATTCGTGACTGATGGATTTTATTTGTGAATAATCTTCACAATTTGGAAAGATATTTATTTTGAGGGGATAGTGTGCTCTGTAACTTCACTATGTATTTTTCAATAGGCCTAATAGATTTCATTCTTGAATAATGGATTTCAATCATAAATAATGGATTTTATTCGTGGAAAATCTTTAAAATTAGGCATGTATCACTATTAAAGTTAGGCTGTTTTGTACGTCATAACTGCATTATGTATTTTTGTTCAATAGACACATAACAGAAAAGTGCTACACGTTTAACAGAGCGACAACAAACCATTACACACACACACACACACACACACACACACACACACACACACACACACACACACATATATATATATATATATATATAATATATATAATATTATATGATCTTTCTACCGTTTTCTCCCATTCTTTGTTATTTTAGTTATGTTTTCTCGATTACATCATAATTGACAGTTTCTTTCCGTCTGTACTAGACCTCAAGGATACCTTCATTATTTCAAACTGTCATCTCTATACAGTAAAAACTCGATGCATATGTAAGTGTTTACATAATAAAAATATGGAATGTTAGTCCATATATATAAAAGATTGCTTGCAGGAATGTGATCAGACTAGAGACGCTAAAGATGACGTATACAATAAGTATGTAGGCTAAGATAACATGCCGTCACCTGTAGTCATTCAATTGTTTATAAACATTAGTCCAAGCTCCCTGCTTGAGACAACTACCGCCTACGTGATCTGTAGCGTGTCTCATTTGATTGTGTGTTCGTATGAAACTATGTCATTTGTATGTATGTTCATATGTTCGAACTACTGTCTGTTCCCTCATAACTTGTAACAGAGATGGTAGACGAGCAGAACAGAGTTAGCTATCGTCATTAGAAGACCTGTACCTCTTTACGATAGCTTTATCATGTAGAGGAATAGGATTAGCCATCATCATTGGCAGAAGCGATCAAGCTATCGTTATTAGAAGACTTGTACAATCATATCTGATCTTCACCATGTAAAACTTCAGAAGAATATATAATTTTTTATACTTAGTGTTTTCTACAAGAACCTCACCGAACCATGAGTTTAACACATCGTCGTAAAGATAATACCGACTTCGTAAGTGATCTACAAAACCCCAGACACTCCATTGAAGATGGAAGTGCAATACCAACCGACTTAGCGTATAGATTATCGCTAGTCTAACATTACCTCATAGGGCGCCTTATCATACAAGGCACAAGCCCTAATACATATACCTATTAGCTGTATTTAAATTCTACATTTAACCTTCTCGTTGTCCAACCCTGTGCCAGCTCTCACCTCTCTTACATTACCGTAATTATAATAGTATTTATGCAACAGTTCTGATAAAAGAAATATATATACTTAAAAATGCAGGAGGCGCTACATTAGCCCCGAGCGCTCGAAATGGCAACATTGCTCCCGGCATCATAGAAATACACTGTTGCCACATTTTTCATTCACTACTCACAATTCCATCCAATATTTATCCAGTAAAAAGGTTATTAGGGTCCATTACGGAGCCGATTTCAATTCCTTAATGGCTTTTTGTCCCTTCAACTTTTATTTGGAAGGCGGTGGGCTGACTGTCAGAGCCTTTCAGAGATAGCAGAGGGAATATTTTATGCGGATCCCGTATTTTGAATGACATTTCTGAGGAAATTCTTATCACTTGGTCGAGATTGGGCGACTCTGTAAAGTAATACGTTACGACCAAAGTTTAAAAAAGAAGCATTTTAAAGGATGACGACCTCAGAAATAAATATTAGCACCATCTAATGATGTATTTCAGGGCCTTCCTCTGGCTCGGCTACATGCATTGCATTGCAGTGTTGGTGGCGTCGTCGAATGTTTTCGATGGGGCGTTACAATGTCCATTAAACCGCTACCCCCTGCTGACACCCCGAAAGACATCTTTGAAACGGTAAAGGTCGAGTTCTTCCAAGAAAATGAGACCTAAATTTTCATTCATCTCTTATTTTTCAAAATATAAATAGAGCTTTGGGTTTATTACGAAATGGCGTTCGCTACGGTTAGGGGGAGAAGCGATGTGTCCGAATGCGTGAAAGTGTGTGCGTCCGAGCAAGCGCGCAATTACGTTCGTCTTGTGGCCCACAATATGCCTGTGCCTGACAACATACCCTCCCCAAAAGGCCCCATGGTTCAGTAATCCCCTCCCTTTCTCCATCTCCCGCCCAAAACACTTCTGCTTACCTCTAGGCTGTTATGTTAAGACCTGCATTTCCTAAGGAATGTGTTTTTTTACGATTTATTGTATATTATTGTATTATTCTCTATTAAAATTCACTAGTGATGCGCGTGAATTAAAGACATTATATTATAATATTATATTATACTATATTATACATCTAAACGTCAAGGTTGTTATGATGACAAGCGAGCGTATAATCGACATTACTATTATAATATCATTACAAACCGCACCATTCTATTTGGTGCGGTTTATTGGCACGTTAATTAATAATATATATATATATATATATATATATAGATATATATATAGATATATATATATATATATATAGCAGAAAGGTTGATATAATTGAATCAAGAAAATGTGTAATGTGATGAACAAATTCCACGAAGGAAAGTGAAACGGAGTACTACTGCAGCAAGGCCTTCCGACTTCTCGTCCATTATTAAGCAGTCTGATATAAATATGAAAATAAGTTGGCAAAGAAAGCTCTTATAAATGACAGATAGGGATTATGTAGGAAAACATGTACCTGGAGTCTAACACAGCTGAAGAAATATAGTAGACCTACCCAAAATAAGGGTACAATTTAAAAGGTTTGCATAGGGTCACTCCTAACTGCTGGGAAGCAGGGACAAGACAATTAAAAGATTAAATAGGGAGGTGACTGACCATAAAGAAAATTTTATTAAAGTACAATTCAATAAGACTCATTTTGGTAAACGATAATAATTTTTGCAAAGTGAACATTTTCACACAAAAATGTATTAAACATTACAGATACATAGAAAATATCTATAAGATGATTGATTTGCAATTAAGTGATTTTATCATTAAGGTCATTCTTAAACCTTTTACTGATACGAGGGTCCAAATAATACATACAAAGGCTTAGGTGAAAATCACAGCTGGAAGTAAATGGCGGATTCTAAAAGATTTTGTGAAAAGAAATCTTTCGATTTGGTTATCGATTAACTCAAAGAAACCTCATAATCACATGAGTTAATAAAATAAAATGGAAAAGTAAATCCACAATAATATGTCTGTTTGATCTTGTTATTTAAAATACAAGATCAAACAGGCATATTATTGTGGATTTACTTTTCCAATTAATGAACTTTCAGTCCAATTTATCCTGTGAGAGTTTTCACTTAAATGAATAAATAATGTGTTGGATGTTTGCCCAGTTTTGACAGAATGCCTGTGCTTTTTAATTCTTGCCTCTAAACCATTGCTAGATTGGCCAATATAAAAAGAGGGGCAGTCCAAATATGGAATTTTTCATATTATGTTATTGCTTTCCTTAGGCCATTTTTTATTAGCATTCCTTTGAGTGTGTTATTATAGGATAAAACAAGGTTGACATTCAAAGATTTTGACAATGATTTTATGGTTTCAAAACTGCTAAAATAAGGTAAGTAAAAAATGTTTTTAAAAGTTTCTTTTTTCATGTTATTTTCACAATAAAACTTTTTGCGGGATTTATTATAGCATATATATATCTATATATATATTATATTATATATATATATATATATATACATACATATATATATATATTATATATATATCTATTATATATATATATATGGTAACATAAATCTGTCAGTGTATTTGATTTCTTGATCCAAATACTGGGGACTGATAATGCGCAATGTTTGTAAAAACATAGAGGAAAAAGTTGATATTTGATATTAAGATGGTGGCCTGAATAAAAATGAACATAAGTTAAGTTGAAGGTTGGTTTCCTCTTAATACTGAATTTGCGTTGAAGTGGTTCTCTATGTATTAAAACATCTAAGAAAAGGAGACAATTGTCTTTCTCTAATTCTGAAGTAAACTTGATTGATGGTATCTGGATAAATTGCTAGACTGAAAGATTTCTTTTCGCGAAATCTTTTAGAATCCACTATTTTACAACTGACTTCATATGGTTATTATAACCTTAGCTCTGGCTTATGTTATTTTGTACCCTTGTATCAATAAATGAATAAAATCACTGACTTAATTGCGAATTAATTACCTCCTAGATATTTTCTATGTATCTCTTTGATTAATATATGTTTTTTGTGACAATCTTCACTTTGCAAACATTTTTATTGCGTACCAGAAAGAGGTTTATTGAATTATACAGTGATAACATTTTTTTTTCTTTTGATGGTCAGTCACCTTCCTATACAATCTTCTATTTGCCTCGTCCCTGCTTCCGTGCAGTTGGGCTGAATCCTTAACAAACCTTTTAGTTGTATCCTTGTTTTGGGTAGGTCTACTGATTCTTCAGTTGTGTTGGATTCCAGGTACATATTTTCCTTTATAATCCTTATCTGTCATTTATGCGACTTCTTTGTAAACTTATCTTCGTAATTATATCAGTCAGCTGAGTAAAGGACGGGAAGTCGAAAGGCCTGGCAGCAGTCAGTACTTTATTGCTTAATTTTCCTTCGTGGATTGTGCCTTTATATATATATATAATATATATATATATATATATATATATATATATATATAAAGCAACCTCTTGATAAATATTAAATGTGAATCTTCTAAAATTGTATAATATAAAATATTATACTAAATGTCAAAAGACTTTTATGACCAATAAATTCAAATGTGTTTACTAGTGAAAACCGATTTTATTCTAAATTTAATAATAATACTAATTAATAATAATAATAATAATAATATAATATAATAATAATAATAATCATAATAATAATAATAATAATAATAATAATAATAATAATCTTTATCAAAAGCAAAAAAAAATAATAAATAAAAAAAGACAAACCGGCAACTAGATTGCTGGCCTACATCTCAATCCCAGTGCATTTCAGAGCACAGTTATTCCCTAGACGCGTCCGGATAAAGTTGTCGTGAGTTCTCTCGATCGTGACAATTTCCCGTTCACCGTATACGTTCTTTTCGGTCTTTGTCAAGCTGTACTGTGTTGGTCTTCGTGTAGTACGGTCTATTTAAAGCTGTAGTATTGTGCTTTTTATTATATTCATTGAGGTGGCTTTATGCCAACACGGTGAAAAGCGTAAGATACTGGAGTTTTATTTCCACAAGTGAGTTAAATTTTTGTTTTCGGTCGAGTTAGGAAATAAATGGCTTTTTTTCTCTGGTAACTTTTTTTTCTGCAGTTGGATGGTAATTCTTCTCTACTCTCTCTCTCTCTCTCTCTCTCTCTCTCTCTCTCTCTCTCTCTCTCTCTCTCGGGAAATTGGATTTGACTTTTTTCGAATGATTTTTAAGTAATTTATTCATTAACATTTATATATACATATTTACACATTGTATACATACATACGTATAGGTATATATGAACACATATATATGTATATATATATATATTATATACATAGTATATAAAAATATATATATATATATATATATGTATATGTGTATGTATATATATATATGGGTATATACGTATATATATATAATATATATACAGATATATGGTATATATATATCATTATAATATATATATATATATATAGAGGAGAGAGAGAGAGAGAGAGAGAGAGAGAGAGAGAGAGAGAGCTATTATGTGTGTGTTTGAGTTAAACTAGTAAATAAAATACTACATGTACAATATACACAATGAAACTGGTATAGTATATATAGTTCGCTTCTTAAGTGAATACTAATAATATGATAAAGTACACAGCTTTATTATTATTATTATTATTATTATTATTATTATTATTATTATTAATATTATATTATATTATTATTATTATTATTATTATTGATTATTATTATTATTAAAACTCACCAGATTCATAAGGCATTTGTTTTGACAGGAAGAAATCATCAATAATATATCATTATCATAACCATCACAGCTGATGTCCACATGAACGATAATGTGTCAATCAAACATAATAATAATAATTTGGGCTAAATTACCATCCGCAGAATCTCTCTGTTTTTTCCGCTTTCTAAATTCTCAGTAATTTCAGGAAATTACTTTCTTCCCGCTGTTGAGTTTTTTTTTTATGTGCTATATCTACGATGCCTCTGACCTGAGTACTCGTTGTTGTCAATATTGATTTAACGAAAAAAAAATACGTTAGTATATTTACCCAGTTATCATTTTGCCTCTCTCTCGGTTTTTCCAAAATACGTTGGTATTTTTAATCAATTGTAATTTTTCCTCCCTCTCTCTCTCTCTCTCTCTCTCTCTCTCTCTCTCTCTCTCTCTCTCTCTCTCTCTCTCTCTCTCCTACTTTGTTTTCCGAGGTAATCAAAGGTTTTCACCAGGACGCTAGTTACGTAAATCACGAACCACAGGAGAAGATAGAAAGTACCAAACAATATAATAATTAATAATAATAATAATAATAATAATAATAATAATAATAATAATAATAATAATAATAATAATAATAAGCTGAATCTAAAAAAGTAATAATAACATTAAATAAAAGCTCAGAAAATAATAGCATTCAGGCACACAATATACTTGACGAATTTATCGGCTAGAATGAACGGATAAGCTATCTGGCGTTGTGCTGCTTCGCGCATGCGCTGTGGAAGGGGCCTATATTATCTACCGAATAGAAGAGATTACCGAGGAAAGTGTCTAATAAATACTCGATAAATACATAATAGATATACGAGGAATAAGTCTGTGTTTAGCTTAACTGTTAACGAGAGAGAGAGAGAGAATTTACGCGGGCTGGTTTGTCACACACTTATGTTAAGTCAGCCAACCGTTACGAGAGCAACCCACTGAACTCGACCTTCTTCTTCTTCTTCTTCTCTTTTTTATTCTCGGTTTCCTTCTTCTTCTTCCTCCTCCTCCTCCTCTTCTTCTTCTTCTGCTATTTCGCCTTGTAAGACAGGTAAGCATGATAATATTCGCGCACATTTTCCCAGAAAACTTTTGCTTGCGATTACACTAGTGAGGCCGTGATTTTCGGTGTGTCATTCTTGCTGGAAAGTTGAAATTAATGGGCTGCTAAAGTCCTGGTTTTAGTCTCTCTCTCTTTAACTGAAAAGGGTGTATTTTTTTTTTCATCCTGTTCAACTCGTGTTTGTAGTTAATAGACTTCGTACTAAACCACTCATTGAAATATATATATATATATATATATATATATATATATATATATATATATATATATATATATATGAATAACTTGATCACGAAGTATATAAAACGTGATGCTATGTATAAATAAAGGTTTTTTTTTGCCACGAAGGAAAAAAAATGAAAAAACGAGATAGCCGAGTACTTTCGGTCCTATTCGGACCCTTTACTGAGGCACACTGATTTTACAAAGAACACCATAGTCCAAAGAAGGCTTAATATACAAACTGACACTACCAGATTAGCCATAAGGGCGGTTTTCACTCTACAGAGAGGAGGAGTCGCCATAGGCTAGCCACACCTTGAAGGATACCCGCCGTAAACAAGTGATTCTCCCAGAAAACAGTACATTTTGAAAACAACACGGGAGCATATACAATTTAATATCATGAATTTTTACACAAATTTTCCCAACAAAAATTATTATTAATGAAAAGACGAAAGAAAATATAAATATATATATATCGAGCAAGAGAAAGAGGGAGAGAGAATATCGAATCAGAGAGAGAGAGAGAGAGAGAAAGAAATAATAACTATATACATGTGGGACTAATTTATTAGTTGTTCATTTATTTTGAGGTCCTTCATAAACATCTTACAAATATATGGGTCCAAATAGTACATTCCCAGACTAAGACTTAGGTTGTTTTTATTAGTGATTTGTATAATTGCCGATTCCAGTAAATTTCTTGAAACATAATCATTAGATCTAGCAATTACCGAGGTATCACCCCAATTAATACAATGAGATTTTTTTTCACTCAGATGGATAAACAGTGCATTTGAAGTCTGGGCTGTTCTAGCTGAATACATATGCTGCTTAATCCGAACACATAAATTTTTACTAGACTGACCAACGTAAAACGATGGGCAATCCTTACAAGGAATTTTGTAAATGATGTTGTTATTTGTTACGGGACTATTCTTAATTAGCATATCTTTAATGGTATTGTTATAAGAGAACACTACATTAACATTAAACGATTTAAATATTGATTTTATGGTTTCAAATCCACGAAAATAAGGTAAGCTAAGTACATTTTTAGGCATTTCTTTTTCATTAATAGCAACATTATAAAACTTTTTATGAGCTTTTTGATAACATAAATTTACTGGAATCGGCAATTATACAAATCACTCATAAAAACAACCTAAATCTTAGTCTGGGAATGTATCATTTGGACCCATATATTTGTAAGATGTTTATGAAGGACCTCAAAATAAATGAACAACTAATAAATTAGTCCCACATGTATATAGTTATTATTTCTTTCTCTCTCTCTCTCTCTCTCTGATTCGATATTCTCTCTCCCTCTTTCTCTTGCTCGATATATATATATTTATATTTTCTTTCGTCTTTTCATTAATAATAATTTTTGTTGGGAAAATTTGTGTAAAAATTCATGATATTAAATTGTATATGCTCCCGTGTTGTTTTCAAAATGTACTGTTTTCTGGGAGAATCACTTGTTTACGGCGGGTATCCTTCAAGGTGTGGCTAGCCTATGGCGACTCCTCCTCTCTGTAGAGTGAAAACCGCCCTTATGGCTAATCTGGTAGTGTCAGTTTGTATATTAAGCCTTCTTTTGACTATGGTGTTCTTTGTAAAATCAATGTGCCTCAGTAAAGGGTCCGAATAGGACCGAAAGTACTCGGCTATCTCGTTTTTTCATTTTTTTCCTTTGTGGCAAAAAAACCTTTATATATATATGTATATATATCTATATATATATATATATATATATATATATATATATATATATATATATATATATATCACCGTGAGTGGTTCTAGCATTCACTTCTCTGACACTGTAGACTTTAAACCTTCACAGCTAATCACAGATTTTAGTCATACATTCTATGCATTCTTCTAATCCTTCACGTTTTCAGATATATTCTATTTTCTCCTTCACTCATTCACATTTGGACTTTCATACCTTTCACCTGCTATGCCTCCACTTTGGTAAATAGGATATCAAGCAGTGAGGTCACAGTAGGCAGTAGCCATCACTTCTCCATAAGCAGCTGAGTTGTTACCAGTTTTCAACACTACAACTTTCCTCCTCTTCATTGCCTAATATTCACACTTTCTGGAAACAGGGAAGTCCGAGGTTTATACGGTAAAGCTAAGCTTAAGGTTTACTCTTTTAAATCGAGGCCTAAGGGTTGCTATGGTAAACCTAGGCCGAAGGTTTGGTCTGGTAAACTTAAGACTAAGGGTTTCACTGGCAAACCTAAGCCTAAGGTCTACACTGGTAAACCTAGGCCTAAGCTTTACTTAGGTAATCTAATTCGCTGAGACATCTCCCTTCTCGCCTTACAGAGAAGATGGCGACTTCCAGAGAAACATAGCCACAGAATACACGCTGCCATTGTCCACCATGACTTCCCTAGCAGTTACCACTTTGCAGACGTTCTTAACTTTGGTTCCTAATGCCCTGATGCCCCGAAGCCTGTTTGGCATCTCGAGAAAAGATGACGACGAAGATTCCAGGTCTAACTCTCTTGAAGAAGTCCTTGAGAAGGTGGTGTTCGACACAAGGAATGACACTGATTGTGAGTATGGTGATGCTCCCTCGACAAAATTCAACCAAGTCATGATAATATGAATGTATTTCCATAATTTTATTCATAAAGATTGGTGTAATAGCCTGGCCTTTCAAATTTTCATGACATATTTCTACTTATTTTTACTTATCATCCAAGTCTTTAGGGATAAGAATGCTAGACCTGTGCTTTTGCATTGACCCAGATGTCACTCGACCAATTCATAGCTGGATCAGCTGGTGGGTGGCAGTCTTTGTATCAGAGCAAAGGCCTTACAAACGTATATCAAGCAGACAAATGCATCTTGAATGAGCATTATACATTCTTAATTACTAAACATGCATTTATTCACTGCCACAATGCTTAAAAGTCTTAGAAATCTCCTTGTGTCTTAAGTAACATGACAGTAAGAGAGAAACCTCTCTTATTCCAAAACCCATTGTTAGCTAGAAATGTTTACTTGACAACTCTGAATATTGCTGCCTCTTCTTCTTCTCCAGCTTTGACGACCAGATGTTACGGCATCTACGGCTGCTTCAGCATAGACCAGCCGTATTTTTCTATGGCGCGGCCCATCAACGTGTTCCCTCTTCCCGTGCAGGCTATCACGCCCAAATTCTGTCTCTATACCAGAGATTATCCTGACGTGTGCCAGGTAGAGTAAAGAGTTAATTTTGTATGACTAGTGTTACTATATAATATTTTATTATTTGAAATACTAGTAACGCTTATTTAAATTAGTAATGATTCCAGTATTAGCATTGACTTTCAGTACAATGTTCTTATTCATATTAGTGTCTGTGTGTCGAGTTCCAGTGTTTAATGTTAATATTATCATAAGTTATTTTCCACTGATAGCCTTGAAACCCTTTGGAAATAAATGAAGAAATTCTCAATTTTAAGTTGGTTTCGAGTTCCGGTCGATAGTTCTTCATTTTTTCCAGAGAGATGTACAGCTATGCTCAGAATTGATGCTACATGACTGCATAGGATATCGTTCTAAGGTCACTAACTGGCAACCGAACATGCTCCATATTTATCTATTTATTCAATACGAAAACATGATTATTGCATACAATAAGGCCATACTAGGTTTCATAAGAGTTAAATTGGTCGTATACTTCAAAACGGTAAAAAAATGTCACGTGAAAAACAGTTATGGAACATTTTCAAGACTTTCGTTCACTCATCACCGATGCATTTGACTAAAAAAGATAAATGAATAAATAAATAAAGTGATCATCAAACCCCCTTCAAATGTTAAACAAAAAAATTATATTAACATTAGTATTACTTCCAATGCAACCATAAAATTTTGAATAGTTGGATTTGATTGTTTTCACTGCTCAATGATGAAAAAATGTAAATAGATAAATACAAAAGTAGAATGCATCCACCGATATCAACGGGTGAGGAGAGCGTGTGTGACACAACCATTAGAGTGGCGGAACAACATTGAAGTTGAACCACCTAGTTTAACATAGGTCTACAACGAGTAGCGATGATGAGATTGTCTTTAAACTATTTATTTTATATTTGTTAGAGGAATATTTGGATTTTCATAAAGATAAAATGATTCAAGTTATATTTCTTAACCCCTTCAAATATTATACCTTAGGTACTATAGCAAATATTCGCCTATGCAATTATTCTTTTGTCAAAGCCAAGATTTTGTTCCTAGGCCTAGGTGTGTTGAATTTCTTTACTTACTATAGATACACTACACTTAGCATTCACATCTCTATGTTAACGATTTCTGGCCAGAAAGCATATGAAGTTATCTACACATTCTTGCACATCAAGTTATCTTGTGAATGCATAGATTACACCCCAAAGCGAGCAGGACTTTTAAGAAAATATTTTAAGCCAATTAAAAAAACAAATGTTCCATAAGTTGTCATTTCGAATAATGGCCATCTCCATATAATTAAAATCATTATCTTTTATTCCTCAAATAAAAAAAGAGATAATCTCTACAAATAAATTCTTTATTAAAAGAGATTATAACTCAGAAGGCTTAGATGATTTTTATAGACCTGTAAATCATTTTGCAACATACGGGCAGCTTGGACATAGCCTAAAACTTCAAAATTCAAAGAAAACTTGTAATTCATATTCCTACTATTTTGAAAATATTGTTATGACTGTTGAGCTTATCTTATCTACTGTTATAATGCTGCAGAGGACAAGGAGCGTGTTAAGCGCCCTGTCATTGATGGCACAGCTAACCTTATCACACCATGCTTGAACTAAGCAATGTAAAGTAAGGTAAGTTCAAATCACACAGATAAAGAATTATACCAATGCATAAAAGTGATCATATTTCTATAACCATAAAGAAAATAGTGCTAGCTGTTAATTCACAAACTTGACTTCGATATGTATGCAAGTAATGCAACGATGTGTCGAGTCTGAGATTCTGGACAATACAAAAAGAATCATGTTGCTTCAGATTTGAGCATAGCTGTACCAACAGTCTTTCAGTAAAAAATCACAAATATTACGAACAGAGAAGTTAAAGAGGTCTTGAAAGCATTTATGAATACAAATAACTATTTATTTTGCCAATTTCCTTTTCCAAAGAGATTGCACGTCATGGATCCCAAGAGCATCGCTGTCTCCCACTTCAAGTTTGGGAAAGGAGTCAAGATTCTCACCCACGGTTACTTGGAGCACGGCGAAACAAGATGGCTTAAGGTGAGTACGAATCGAACTTTTCTTTACATTGGTTCAAATCTTGTTATTCCATCTGAAACCATTGTGTTTAAGGTGGATTTGAGTAGAACTTTCCTTTTTATTGGTTTAAGTGTTCCATCTTAAACCATTGTGTTTGGAGATGGGTTCAAATCAAACTTTTCTTGTTATCAGTTTAAATCTTGATAGTCCATCTGAAACCTTCATTTATTTACTCATCACCATAAACTAATTTCATTCAAAATTCATTACACAAGAGGTGAAGTCTACTTCATCAGTGATGTGAGCTTTTGTAAATCGTACTAGGAACTGACAGAAGAAGAACGAATCTGATCATAGTTTTGTATTGTACTTACTACTGTTTACCAACTGCTAATTTTTTTCAGAGTATCTGCCTTCTTATTTACATTTGAAGCTTTATTTCTAACAGTGAATACAATTGTAATAGGTTCCTTCTGTCTCAAAGCAAAACAGTTTTATTTGTGGTACATATCACAGGTCAGGAATTACGTTCCTAGTATCAGTAGTATTCCCTGAATAGCTCGTGTTATCGACAAAGTCATAAGCTAAGGTCGGGTACCTATACTAACTAGGTTTAACCTTGCAAACAGAAAATGGTGCAAGAATATCTCCTGTACGATGACCACAATGTTATCGTTCTCGACTGGCTCTCTGGCTCAGGACCGCCTTACACCCAGACTGTTGCCAACATCAGACTGATTGGCGCCATTACAGGCCGGTTCATACTAGACCTGAGGGTAAGTCGTTGTAACATTTCAACACAAACTAAGGATGTAGATCATGTAGCCTCTGTTTATTATCATGGGCAAGGCTAAGTGGACATAGACGGTTTGTTATAAACAAATTCATAATTTTTGCTCAGCAGGATTTCTTTGGGGTGTCTCCTTCTCACGTGCATATGGTTGGCCACAGCTTAGGGGCTCATTTGGCTGGATATACTGGAGAGTACTTGAAGACACAGGATGCCAAACTTGGAAGAATCACAGGTAAATAACAAAAGGTCATATTATACACAAGGGTCTCTTTTTAGTTTCCTGCAAAAGAAAACTATTGTGCTGGCTTTGACTGTCCGTCCACACTTTATTCTGTCCGCCCTCAGATCTAAAAAAAACTACTGAGGCTAGAGGGCTCTAAATTAGTGATTTGATCATCGACCCTTTAATCATCAAACATACCAAATTTCAACCCTCTAGCGCCGGTAGTTTTTATTTTATTTAGGATTAAAGTTAGCCATGGATTGTGCATCTGACCGTGCTTTCTAGGGGTATGGGACGCACCATGACTACCATATCTGGTAAGCAACTAGGCGGTCATAGCTGATGATTTTATATAGCATTAGTGTAACAAATGTGGATACCTCGAGTGTCACAACAGGCTCAGTTTCTTTTTCTTCTTCTACCTCTCATCTGTCAAATACTATAACTAAAGACTCAAAGGTGAATAACGAGTAAAGAATGATAGCTGACGATCAGTCTCTTGTGCAGTGTAAACAAAAAGGTTGATGTTTGCCTCAGTCAAAATTATATGTTCTTCTACTTATAACATTGACAGTATAGAGTGTGGACTCGGTCAAAGCTAACCAGTGGAATATTTGAGATTAAGAAGAAGAGCAAGAATTAGAGTTGTAGATTTTTATTCTGTAAACATGTTGCTGCTTTATTTAAATGAATTTACCGCTCAAACTGATTTGAATAGTAAGTTTAGGATTCAGGTACAGAATGAATAGTTACAGGGCTTGAAAACTGATGCAGCACCACTGTACTAATTTTAATCCCTTCTGTTACTTTGTTATTATCAGAAATGACTTTCTAAATTCCCATCCCTTCAGGTCTCGACCCAGCCGAGCCTTACTTCGAAGGAACAGACCCAATCGTTCGCCTCGACCCTTCTGACGCAGACTTTGTTGACGTCATTCACACTGACGGTGGACCCATTATTACCGGAGGTTAGGTTATCCCCAGTCACAGGATACCTATAACAGCATTCATTCCTCTCAATTTGCCCCTAATACTCTGCCTCACAGGATGATTCATAATCTTTAATCGGTTTCGTTCAGAATGCTGCAAAAGTTGACAAGTGTGACTTTGTTACCACTGATCTATGAGACTTTGAAATGACTCACAACAACATTAAAGTCAAACTTTCGTTTAAACAGTTTTGCCTCTTTTAAACAATTCTTCCATTTTCATTTGTGAAAATGGATTATGGGACTGTAATAACCTTATTTGTCCTTTTTTAGGATTAGGTCTGGCTTCTCCCGTCGGCCATTTTGATTTTTATCCCAACGGAGGAGTGAGAATGCCTGGCTGTGGTCACCATTTCATAGACTCTGTTGCCATGGAACAAGGGAACATTCCTTACGGTAAGTCTCTCTACAGTCTTTAGAGTATCCTTATAAAACAAATAAATATTATATCTTTGCCCTTTGGTACTGAAGGCTAAGTCACTTTAAAGTGTTGAAAGTAACTGTAAACAGGGAGGTGTAGTTGATGGCACTTTCATTGAACTTAGACCTACGGTATTCCCTAGGGTATTGTTCTGGGACCTTCCTTGTCATAGCCATTATATGTTTGTTGGCCTGTGAAATAAGATAGTTCGGTTAAGGGTAACTCAGCTGTGTCGTTTGTGACTTCCTACAGACACAAGTGGCAGAATTTTTCAGAGTCCCTTCGCGTCACAGGTTACTGAAATCTATGACAATGACAATAAATTATGCCGTTTGTTTTCCCACCATTAATTATAATACTTTCTTACATTTATACCTCCACCATTAATAATAGACCTAATCTTTTTTTTTTGTCTCTTACTGTATAGGCCTACGTCGCTTCATAGGATGCAACCACATACGGTCATATGAATACTTCACGGAATCAATCAACAGCGATTGCCCCTTCTTGTCAATCCAGTGTGCATCCTGGGAGGCCTACTGGAGAGGATTCTGCTGGCAGTGCGGAGACGACTGGGCAAAGTGTAACCGCATGGGAGCGCACGCCGACTCCTACCTGAATTACACTGGACCAGGATCCGTCAACACAAAGATGTACCTCATAACGGGAGCGGAGTCTCCCTTCTGCAGTAAGTGAGCGGAGGTGGAAAGGGTATTCTTTGAGGGAGTTTTGTCCAAAGGTCTTTGAATGACCTTCCTTATTCAGGTTATGTGCTCGATACCGATCTCAGGGTCCGGGTTCGATTCCCCTCTCTGCCAACAAGGAATCAGAGGTATTTATTTCTGGTGATAGAAATTCATTTCTCTATTTGGTTCGAATCCCACAATATGCTGTAGGTCCCGTTGCTAAGCAACCGATTGGTTCCTAGCCACGTGAAAATATCTAATCCTTCGGGCCAGCCCTAGGAGAGCTAGCTCAGCAGTCTGCTAAAACTAAGATATAATTAACTTTTGTCTTATTCAGGTGTGTCTTTAAGAGGTAATACCAAATCACATTTGGTATTTATCTCTATGGAGATCTTGAGAATCAACTTTTATGAAATTGTTTGAGGGTCAGAGAGTGCTACTTATGAAACGGCAATATAAGTAGAAATATTAAGAAAATTAGGAATATTTTGCAGATGAAATTATTAGAACAAAAAGACAGTACTCCACTATTTCTCATAAAATTACCTGAGTCACGTCAGTGATGTCTTTCTTTGAGATAATTTAAATGAAATAAGTAACAGATTTTCCTAAGGAACTATTCTCGGTTTTTTTTTCTATCTGTCCATCCGCCTGTGGTGTTTGTGTATGGTAACACTGCGTCCCGGGCTTTAGATAGTTACATTCAGCTTACATTCAACAATAATATCAATATCCTATTTCGAATATTAACGGTGTAATTCGCATACGGTAAATTATTAAAACACTTTTCAGTTGCAAATGTGCACCCAGATATCCTTTTATCTACCTAAAACTTACACATAGCGTAACTATTTAAAGCCCGGGACGCAGTGTTACCATACAAAAACACCACAGGCGGATGGACAGATGGAAAAAAAAGAGAGTATAGTTAGTCTTCTGTTTGGCAGTTGACGAGGAATACCCACTGCAGATATCATTGTAGCCAATGGCAGTGGCCGAGCAGCCAATCCAGTGGTGTCATTTCAGATTTTTCTTTGGAGGGCGAAGGTTTAGAACTTATGGTATGGTTTGGGTGGTGAGCGAAGAGAGCCCTATCTGCTGGGGGTAGGGGGGCCAGCAGTGAGGGGTTCCCCTCGATAAATTTTTTTGAAATTTGTTCGTATTTTACAGCATGTTGAAGCCATGTAAGAGCTAGGTTAAGTTAATAAAGCAGCGAACAAGTGTGCCACACACACACACATGCATATATGTTATTATGTATATATATATATATATATATATATAGATATATATATATATATATATATATATATATATATATCTATATATATATATATATATATATACTATATATATATCTATATATATATATCTATATATATATATCTATATATATATATATATATATATATATATAGTATATATATATATATATATATATATATATATATATATATATATATATATATATATATATGCACCTCTCTAGCCTCTATCAAACACACACACACACTTTGGAGTGAATTTTATTATTATTATTTCAAAGGCTAGGGGGCAAACCGTCTTCTGGGGGCCATCAGTGTCTAGAGAGGGGGAAGTGGCTCCTAGCATCCCCCCAAATGACGCCCTTGAGAATATAACAATTAATTCCAATAATATTAGCTGTGTATATTTACTGTCAGCTCCAATGAAACACTACAGGATTATTTTCGGGAAGAAACTGAAGACAACTGCGGCGCCAGGCTCCTGCCAGTTACTGACCGGTTTTTGTTGACGTTTTTGCTTATATTTATGTCTTATATTTACTTTCATTATATCAAGATTTTTATTTATTTTATTTTTTATACGTTCACCCTCAAGGGACCGGTATACTAAACACGGCTCCCATTTTGCGCGTATAAACTGGCAGTTACCGAACCACAAGGGGGTGGTAGAAGTCTCCAGTTTCACCCCATTTTCTGTAGGTCTATTTTTTAATATGAAGATCTTGACTTTGAATGACCACCCACGCCCTAACAGCATTCCATCACCGCATCAGTGTGGCCATGTCCTACACGAGGGAGGCTCGACTCCATGGAGGAGACATTGGGGTCTTCTTCGTTTCCCTCTTCGGAGAACGGGGCATCGCGCACCGTCAACAGCTGAACTTGGAGTAAGTGGGAAGGAGGATATATGACACGTTTAAGTTCTGACCGATTCTCGGTGGATATAGATATAGTTCCATGTAGGCAGGGTTTAAGAGAAAATAATGATCTGAGGGTAAATAAATAAAAGAGAAAGATAAAGTACATAGGGAATAAGAAGGGTAGACCTATAGACCTACTAGTTGCTTTGTAGATTTCGACCAGACTGAACATGTTTCTGTGTACAGTGATGCTCAAATCTCATGCGACATGACTCCATAGGATTTCGTTCAAGATTCACTAACTGGCAACCTAGTATGCTACATATTTATCTTTTATTTCAATGCGGAAACGCGATTATTGCATAAAATATGGACATAATATGTTTCATGAGCGTGAAATCTGTCATATATTTCAAAACTGTAAGAAAATGTCACGTGTAGCAAATTTCAGAAAAAACTCGTTCGAAACATTTTCAAAAGTTTCGTTCACACATCGCTGAAGCATTTGACCAAAATGAAGTCGCCATCAAGCATTCGTCATCAAGCATCAGTTAAAAAAAAAAAAAACGATAAAAAATTGTCATAACATTAATAATGCTTCCAAAGCCAACATAAAATTTGAAATAGTCCTATTTGATTGCTTTACCACGTCAATGCTGAAAAAAAAATGTAAATATGTATATATAAAAGTAGAATGCGCCCACCGATATCAACGTGTGAGGGGAGCATGTGTGACGTAGCTATCATTAGTGTCGGTGCAACAACAACCACCCGGTGTAACATAAGTAGGTTTACACTGAGTAGCGACAATGAAATTATCTTGAAAACACTTACTTATTATGTGTTAAAGGAATATTTGGATTTTCATACATAATTAATTGTTATAATTCTTAAATATTTTTAAAAATCTATGGCATACTAGCAAATATTTGCCTATGCAATTATTCATTTTTCAATGCCAAGATATTGTTCCTAGGCCTAGGTGTTAGATTTCTTTAGTTTACAATTAACAGTCACATCTCTCTATTAACAATTTCTGGCCAGAAAGCAAATGAGGTTATCAACACATTCTTGTTCTTCAAATTACCTTATGAAAGAATAAATTATACACTTTTAAGAAAATGATATTTTAAACCAGTTGAAAAACAAATGTTCCATACGCCTTGATATTAATACTTATGATATTTCGATTAATAGTCTTCTCCGTATAATCAAAACCATTATCTTTTATTCCTCAAAGAACAGGTAATCTCTACAAATGGTAACATTAGTAACATTACATCTCATAAGGCTTAGTTTATTCTTTTAGGCCTATAAATCATTTTGCAACATATAGGCAGCTTAAACGTAGCATAAAACTTCAACATTCAAAGAAAACTGGTTGTAATTCCTATTCCTATTGTATTCGTCAAAAAACAGATAATCTCTACAAATAAATTTATTAATAACAGATTATATCTCAGAAGGCTTAGATTATTTTTTTTAGGCCAATCAAACATTTTGCAACATACAGGCAGCTTAAACAGTCGAAAGCTTCAGCATTCAAAGAAAACTTGTTTTAATTCATATTCCTACGGTGAAAATGTTGTTATGACTGTTGAGCTTATTAGGTCTACTGTCATACTCCAAGGAGCATGTAAAGTGTGCTTTCATTGATGGCACAGCTAACCTTATCACACCACACTTTGAACTTAACAGCGTAAAAAAAGAAAATCAATTCAAATCACACAGATTATGAATTATACCAATGCATAAAAGGGATCATATTTAAATAACCATAAGAAAAATAGGGCTAGCTGAGAATTCACAAACTTTTCGACATGTATGACATTAGAAAAAAAGTATAACACTACTTGGCAACATCACGTTGAGTCTGAGAATCTGGACGATACAAAAAGAATCATGTCGCATGAAATTTGAGCACCACTGTATACCTTAGTTTGTGTAGACAGGAGAACCAACGACAAGGAGACCGCACTTTTGTGACGAGAAAGTGCCATACTTCTTATGTCCACTCGGATTTGAATGAAGAATATACTTTATACCAGATTCACCAATTTCAGTAATTTTAGCTCTTGACAGTCTTAAATTAGTTTAAACCATGTAATAAAACTGTGTAACAATGGGTTATCTTTTGCAAGCTATACTTATAGTTATTTCCTTAGGAAAGAATTCCAAAATGAAATTAAAAAATCCCTGCACACAGACTGCCTTTAGGCCTATGTTTGGAACATTTTCCCTACAGAAAAACTGATCGAGACTGAAACCTTTGGAATACAGATTAAGCCAAACATTAATTTCCTATCCTGTGACCTTTACAGAGAGATCTTCTTCGAACCAGGAAACGTTTACACTTTCATGATTGGGACACCAGATCTGGGAGAAATTAAATGGGCGCTCTTGGAGTGGACCTATGTAACGGCCCTGTATAATCCTCTCACTTGGAGGTTTCTCTCTCAACCTTCTGTTTACGTCAACCGGATTATCATTGACTCCATCGAGATGCAGCAAAGGTAATTATTAAATAAAAACGCTTGAGAAATGGTAGTTATTGAAATTAAAACTTAGCCAAATATTTTCTTTTTCCCAGAAATTTGTAAAAAACATAACTCCATGGTAAAAAAAAGGAAAGCTGTTGGGTCTATGTTTCAGGGACTGTTGACAGATATGTCACCCCAAACTTCCTGTTTCTTATCTGATTTAACCATTAGTATTTTTTTCTTTTTTTAAGCATTTGTTAATGAGTTTTATTAAGTAAGAATATGAAGAGATCAAATTAATTCTATGAAATATATTTATGAGTTCAATTAGTTTTCAATCGTTTACATTCATTAGGCCTTTCCGTTGTAGACTTAGACCGATGTGTGTTTTATAATTTTGGAAAGAACACTGGCTTGAGGATCACGTTTCTAGCAGATACGCCTTTTCAGTCTCTCTTCTTCCTCCTCCTTCTCCCACGAACGACCCCCAAGCAGATACGAGTTCTGCGGACTGGACCAAGCCTTCAGATCAGGGA
Organism: Macrobrachium nipponense; assembly: GCF_015104395.2. Taxonomy (NCBI): domain Eukaryota; kingdom Metazoa; phylum Arthropoda; class Malacostraca; order Decapoda; family Palaemonidae; genus Macrobrachium; species Macrobrachium nipponense. The sequence goes on along the minus strand of NC_061105.1, from coordinate 19,036,725 downwards.
CGCGGAGGAAGTTGGAGCCCCAAGAATCGTGCCCCGAGCAAGCCAGGCCTCCCGGAGCCTCGATCCTGGGAACGATCATCAACTTCGACGTCGAGGACACGATCAACAACAACATAGACGCCGTCAACAGTGGCCTGACGAGCCTGGGAAACGGACAGTTGCTGAACAATCTGGCTTCTTCAGCCAACCAGGTGGCGAGAGAGATCATGGACGGCGCTCGTCGGAGGATGGGGCAGGAGAGGATGAAATGGTGGATGGCCAATAAGAAGATGAAGAATAGATGGAAGGACAAGAGATGGCCAGGGATGAAAGGATAGGCTCAAGTCAGCTGACTGTAAATGTCAACAGTTATGGAAGTTCCCAACCAGCCACAGGTGGCAGCTCTAGTATATCAACCAATCAGAAGCAAGACAGGAACTCGAGTGATATCAGCTGTGGATATTTCTCGTCAGCTCACAGAATAACAGACTATAGAGTGACTTTAGCTTCATTTGAAGACAATAATTAAAGGACACTTTATTTAAATCTATGTTACATTCAGCACCCAACAGAGAGAAGAAAGGGTGTAATGAATTTTTATATAATGTATTTATTTATTTCTTAAATTTGTATCTATAAGGATTGTTTGCCCATTTATTTATTTGTCTATACCCTACATCATCCCTTCATTCATATATCTGTTTATCACAGCTGTTAGTACATTGCTTATTTATTATTACACACACACACACACACACACATTGTATGTGTATGGATGTACATACGCATACATGTAAAATGGCATTTGATAATCCAGGCTAATTAACTCAATAACTGCTTTCGGCATTAGTTAATTATAATCTGAGATATTTTACAGTAATTTATTTCTTGTATATATATATATAATATATATATATATATATATATATATATATATATATATATATAGATGAATATAAAAAACTGAAAAAAATTCCAGTAGTTTCATTGTCACTGATATATTTCATATAAAGACAGGCCAGTTTAATTTGGTTTTCAAATAATATGTCACATATTAGTTGAAGCTTTTCCAGTTCTATTAGTATGCCACGTTAATGCCATATATCTCCTAATTACTACTGGCTTAAGGCTACCATATAATTCTGTAATTAACATACGCTTTTTTATTCTTTTTTTATATTAAGTGCTAGCTAGCAGCCTGAACCTAAACGTAGGTACACTGCTGTACCTGGGTTGTAGTATTTGACAAAACCATAAAACAACTTCATTTTTAAACGGAAAATGATAATGCTCTTTGTGGTAAAAATTAAAAAAGAAAATGCAGACAGCTGTACCCAAAAGTTATACAAAACGTACTTGAAAGAAGCGCTGAAATAAAACAACTCTGATTTTAAAGGAAATTGTAATGCTATTTACAAAAAAGGCAAAATGCTGACAGCTGTGAATCCAGAAGGCAGATCTATAATCAAGAGTTCAACAAACCGTACTTGAAAAAAAAGTATTGGCCAATAGCATCTCTGTCCCAGTTATGTATTAATATGAAGATCCGATATATTCACAAATTAACGCTCTATCGGATGGAAGTAAGAACAATGCGACTTGATGATTGGTTACAATGAAAATAGGGAAAAAAGCGTTGTCCTTACAACATCATAGTTTTACTTTATTATTCTTAAAAGATGGACATATAGCAATGCGAAGACTGCAAAACATACTTGAAAGCTCACAAAAGAATATGAATTCGCCATAGCTTCTTCGTGACATGTATATATCATTATCAAGATCATATAATACATTCACAAAGTACATTACTATTTCAATATATTATTCTAAATAGATAGGAATAGAGAAATACGAGGCAAAAGGTATATAATAAGCTCTGTGTACGTCACAGGAATGATTGCGTCATTGCCATTTACCTTTGTTGATGTTCTTCTTCTTCTTCACTCCGGTGCTGATGCTTTACGGTCAAGTTGTGTAACTCGTAACCGAATATGTCATCTCATTTGAGGCCTTTACTGCGGTGTTTTCGTAAGTATTGAACCTAATTTAGACGTGATAGTTATTTCTTAATGTAATTTTGCGTAATTAAAACCTTGTTAGATGGGAAAATGTGTTAGAATTACCTAAGCATAATGTCGAGCCGGTACCTTACCCTGGCTACCGAATTCTCTGAGGTTTTAGAAAACGATTTCAATAGGTAGCCTATTTAATTATATTTGTAGACCTATTTTATGTACTTAGACCCAAACCATTCATGTGGAATCCTTGGGTGCCCTGCCGTGCAAATAAAGAACAAACAGTAGTAAGCTATCCTACAGAATCTACAGCCCTTATTAGCCCTACCTACTAGGTAGGTACCTACCAGGTAGGGTTAACAACCGACTGGACTGACCAACCCACTGACTACCGTGTTTGTGGCCACCCTCCAAAAAAGTACTTTAACCAGGGTTGCCAAGTTGGCAACTTTGGTGCCAAAATCATGAAAGTTGGCAACTTTCTGAGGTGGTTGGCAACAGAATTTTGTGGTTGGCAACTAGGTACTACCGAAATTGGCAACTTGTTGGCAACTTTCGGTTATCAACAATATATTGTTGCTTTTCTGAACGATTGTTGCAAAATTTCTACTGCAAAGTCCACAATTATGCTTTGCCGCTTACCATCACAGCCAGAATAGTTTGAAATTAATTTCTTTGCCAATACAAAGGTCAAACCTCCACTCTGACCTGAGTAATCAAGAATTAAGAACGACGTTTTTGCCGCCACAGCCACGTTTGTTGTGTTGTGTTGGAGAGTTGCTGTGATATTTTGCTTGATTTCATAGAGTTATAAGTGATATTAGTACGATTTATTGTTGTGTCTGTGTGTATAGTATCTCCTTTCTCGATAACACGATCATAAAAATTTACGTAGACCGATAAGGGAGTATGCCTTTTTGTCGGTTTACGCATCTTATGACGTTTGAATTATAGGCCTATCTTATATTCAACTGTTTTATTTTGGTTCTTGTGTTTATTCTTGTTTTTGTTGCTGCTGTTATAGTGCTTGTAGTGTCTTCCAAAATTTTTCATATGGTATCCTAACATTGCAGAATAAACATAGGCCTATTCATAAAATATTGGCGCAAAGAATTATCCGCCTACTCTTAACTGAAATTTAGTAATGCTTCAATCAAAAGTAATCGAGATCTTTATGAATATTGTCTGCGCTAGAATATTCTCCTAACAACAAAGAGAGAAAGAGAGAGAGAGAGAGAGAGAGAGAGAGAGAGAGAGAGAGAGACTGACTCAATAAGAATGCCCCAAAACCAAATGAATCATGGGCTACTCGCAGTCGCAGACTGGTTTGGATCATCTCATACATAACTTTCAGCTGTCATACATTTTTCTATTCTAATCTTATGATGCCTTCCTACCATAGCCTTCATTCTCATAGAAACACTACAGCAGCCTTATATTTACTCGTCACAGCAATATAATTTATCCCTTTAGTAAATATATTTTCAGTATAGTTCATTGAAAGCAGTTTGATAGTTGGTGTAAGGCTGAGACAGTCCTAAGATTGGCCATCCACGCATATGTGTGTATGTAATCTTCTTTATAAGTGTACATTCCACTGTATACTTATACATTATATATCGTGGAGTTGAAAGTTTCAACTTGAAACTACTATATTAATAACAAGATATACTACCCTATTTCCAACAGATACGGTTAGAAAACCATTTGCAATAAGAAATTGACGTGTAGGCCCATGCCCTGTCATTGTCTCAAAATATAAGAATTTTATGTATAGGTCTATGCCTTGACATTGTCTCAAAATATAAGAATTTTATGTGTAGGTCTATGCCTTGACATTGCCTCAAAATATAAGAATTTGATGTGTAGGCCTATCCCGTCATTGCCTCAAAATATATGAATTGGCGTGTAGGGTTATGCCCTATCATTGCTCAAAATATGTGAATTTCACGTGTAGGCTTATGCCCTGTCATTTTCTCAAAATATAAGAATTTGATGTGTAGGCTTATGCCCTGTCATTGCCTCAAAATATAAGAATTTGACGTGTAGGCCTAAGCCCTGTCATTGCCTCAAAATATAAGAATTTGATGTGTAGGCCTATGCCCTGTCATTGCCTCAAAATATAAGAATTTGACGTGTAGGCCTAAGCCCTGTCATTGACACAAAAGGTATTTCAACAAAATCCATAGACTCCCACTACTGTTTATTTATCTCATCCTCGCTGGTAGCTAATAGATAGATAGGTAAACTTAATGTGATAACACATTTGAATTTTGGCAGGAATAATGGAAAATCAGCTGTTGTTACTTATTGGGGCTTGGGGCGTGAAGGGGGGGGGACACTTGCCCCCCCCCCCCCAAATGACACCCCTTACTGAGATAATAAATGCAAATCGAAAACTACTATTTGTATCAGTACAAAATTTCAACACAACGATTTATGATACCTTGTGAAATTCAAGTTTCTCTCATTTTATGGCAAATGCACAGGTAACTAGAGAAAATGCATTAAGGAAGGATGTTTTTGGCTAAATTAATCAAGGGTTATTAGTGGAAAAGGGAGGTTGGCAACTTTTGGCAACTTTTCTAGCAATCATTGGCAACTTTTAGCCTTGAAAATCTGGCAACCCTGACTTTAACACGTCCTGACACCGGAAATGGTCATCAGTCATGAGTTGTTGGTGGTGAGAGGAACAGCTCGAGACCTCTACTCTCCTTTCGAAGTAAGTATTTTCTCCAAGGTTAGAAATTAAGGCCATATTTTAAGATTAAACAGAGGGTAATGAAAAGTGTGACCAAATGCAATGCACACTACCCCCATGACGCTTTCGAAATTTTTACTTGCAACTAAAAACGTTTTGAAGATTGATGCCATCTCGATGTTTGCGGAGTTGCTTGTGTCAACACACTTCCCATTTCCTGTGCTAAATCCACACACCACTTGTACCCATAGACGCTGGGGCACTTTCATCACAACAATCGTAAACGCTGACTTCCAACCACTACTTATCCAAGGGAACTATGATTTTTAGTAGAAGATAAGAAGAAGCGTGCTCTAGATAATTTTTAGAATAAATAGTAGTTATACGGCAGTATAGGGTCATGAATACCATAAATATTTTTACATAATCATGATTATTAATTTGAAAATATCGTTGTTGAAAAAGTAACTAGATTCCTGACTCAAATATCAACAGTTTTGCTTGTGAACGGTACCCCCGGCATTCTTCGCGCTCTTCAATAGTTTATCAGTGTTGCCAATTGGTATGTGTTTACCCTCCAAACTGGGTATAAGACTTACACAAAACCGGGGAAATAAGTGAAATTAGCGTATCTATTTGTAGTATATATACATATTACAGCAATTTTATCATTACTGCATTACTATGACAATTATAATTCATGGAAACAGTTTGTAAATGCATTGGCCTATGTGTGAAGCTCCACTAGATTGGCAATGATGAGTCATTTTGCCGTTGTCTGCTCGTAAGGACTTCAGAAATATCTGTAATTTTTCGGGGTTAATTTGTTTTAAAAAAAGGGATAATAGACATGAATAAAATAAACATTTTGAAGTAACAAAGTAAAGTTAAACTAAATAATGAGTAAAGTAAACAATTAAGGGAATAAAGCTTTGCACCTCATAAACCGTGTACTTGTGTGCTCTGTTTGTGGAGTGAGCGCTTACGAACCGGGAACCGCAGTGTGGTTCAAGTGCAATTTGGAGTGAATTAAGACCAAAATGTGTATAATTACAATCAAATAAGCACTGTGGAGTTTCAGTTGTGATGGCAGAGGATAAAACCACCAATTACAAGGTAAAAATGAATTTCAGTTCAAACCATGAGCCCAGGAATAAGAAGTTTCATACTTTCACTACCTAATATAGGCAACAAAATGTTGTTTTATTGTTCTGATTACAACTGCAATCATGAGTAAGATCAATAAACGTTACATATATACACTAACATTGCTCAAATAAGTACTGGGAAGGCTGGGAAAGTTGGTGGATTGTCGGTGGTTACGAACGGCAAGTCACGCGGTTGCCACCATATTGGATTTCAAAACTGCCTTAAAAACATATTTTACGAAGAGCTCACATGCTTATTTTAGTTCATATGGCGCTTTCATATATCACACTATGTTGATGAAACTTCAATCTTTTGAATGGTATGCTTAAAGATGTAACTGTATTCTTGTTTCACCAATTAAATATTGAGTGAATAAGGCCGAGCCACGCGATGATGATGGATCGACTGCGGTTGTTTACCCTATATCTTAGGTATAGATAAGGCTAACAGACAACCATCTGCTCTCATGTATTTAACCCGGAGGTTAAATTAAGGGCCTGGCAGCATAGTTCACATTGTTTGTATCATGAATTTTCATTCCTTGTAGGGGTTTAGCTATTTAGCTAGTACCTTCGGTACACCTCACATGTTGTACTGTATGCATTACTTAAGGTTGTCAGCAGTGTCCCTTTGACCCCCAACTGGGACCCTTTTCATTCCTTTTGCTGTACCTCTGCTCATATTCTCCTTCTTCCATCTTACTTCCCTCAACCCTCTCCCAGCTATTGATTCATAGTGCAACTACAAAAGCCTTTCCTCCTTACTATACACCTTTCAAACCTTTCTACTCTCAGTTTCCCTTTCAGTGCTGTATAACCTCATCATAGGTTTAGGCTTACGTTATTTATTCCATTCCATATCGTGAATCTTCATTAGGCTACTAGGCAATGTCAGGCTTTTCCTTAATGGAGTTATATTTTAGATGAATTCTTGCCACTGCCTTGTCAGTTTTCTTCCGTAATACCCAAATGGGTCTAGACTTCTAGCAGAATTTGCCTAGTAGTCTATCTGTGAATTTCTAGGACTTCTTCTTAGTCTATGTTGTGTGACTTCTATATAGGTATAGCCTACTACTATAAGTCTAGGCCTATAATGTACTAATTTTTGGAGTGAGTTTTTGTTAACCCTTCTCATCACCAGTCTAAACCATCTTAGGCTACATTCCAGCAGTTGGGCACAACATCTCTCATCAATGTCATTAATAGTGTTAGCCTTATGACTTTCTAACTGCACTTCAGTCATAATTCCTATATATTAAATTATTTCCTCACTTCCAGCATGAAACATGATCAAGACTTCATAGCCTACACCAACATAAAAACACCATACAAACAAACAAACCACCTTGTTAATTCAGGCTTTAGAGCTTCTAATGGAAACTCTGCTTTTATGCTGCTATTCTAAAAATCTTAGTAATTTGCACCATTATGTATTGGGAAAAAAACTCACAAAACACAAGATCAGTTGGCAGAAAATTACTTCATTTGTAATGTTGCCTGTGGAGTGAAATCCACTTGTAAATAAGATAGTGAAAGGGCACTGTTAACCCGTTTTAATGTTTGAGAATAATTTTATATTTTTGTGGTAAATATTTGGGTGTTTTATTAATAGATATATTATTTTAATAGATATTTACATATAATTTTACCAAAATGAACAATATTGGTGCTATACGATCACCATCCATCATATTCATGATGAAAGGGTGTTTGCAAATCAATTTTTCTGGTGGCTTTGTGGCAGAAAGAAAAGCCAGGAGAACAGTAGAATCACCACCATCCAACAGTAATTTGCAACAGCAGTTAAAGTGAAATACGTACACACAAAGTACAAGCAAATTTTCTGGAGAAATGCAAAAATGATTCATGTGGAAGATGTCGTTACCAGTAAATACTATTTAGTATGAGTGGCAATTTCATTTCTTGTCAAAAGCCTGAAGTACTTAGTTATCAGCCTGTATTTGGTGTGGTTTTTGTATTTTTCACCATTATTGATGATGTAGATATTTTTGTGTTCTTCATTACCCATACCTTAATAATAGCGTAGGGAAACCATAGTCAGAAACAAATTTTTGGGTTGGGAAAACAAATATGAGTGATAGGCAAAATCAGATGTAGTGAAATGTACTCAGAATGCACGAGGGGCAATGGGAGATGTACATTCTTGATGCCTGTTATCACTAGAGGAAAGAAATTTACCAATAGAAGAGTTTAGAATGACACTTGAAAGGTAAATTTTTTAACCTAACCTAACCTAAGATTCAGTGTCCTAACTATTCAGGGGGGGTTCTTCTCCCTGCACCTCTATGTCAGTGCCCATGGTATTTTTACACCTGGTGATTTGCAAAACTAATCATTTAAACCTATTTGGACCTCCCAACTTTCCTAAACCCTCCTAGGATCCTGTTTCTGGACTAATTCATCCTTGCCTAACCCAACTTCACCTGGGATGCTGTGATGTAACAAGATCTTTCTGTTTCTTCATATATAATCTTACTCTTTTTGTATTTCAAAACCTTACTTAATCTTTCATAGTTTAGAGAATGTAGCCTATGATTCAAGGAAATATTTCAAGTTCTAAAGTCTCGGGTAAGAACTTTAATGAATGAAACAACAGCATCTACATTTCTTATCTGTTTTCCAGAAAATGTATCGCAGCAAAGAATGGTCCGCCTTACCACATCTGCAAAGGATTCTGGTGCTGAAGCTCTGCAGGTATCAGAGGATAGAAAAGAAAATATTTCTCCCAAAACTGGCATTCTCATGCTCAACATGGGCGGACCCCAAACATTAGATGAAGTTCACGACTTCCTTTTGCGACTCTTCAAAGATCGAGATATTATACAGCTTCCTTTCCAAGAGTAAGTCTTTTACAAAAACAAGTGATTGTCTTTATGACAGTATTGATTCTCTTGGTTGGCAAATTACAAATCCTTCTATTTCCACATAAATTAGGTTGTAACGCTTTGTTTAGAAATTACTTTATGTCAAGTCATCTACACTCAGTACCATTGCTGACTTGGGATGACTGATTAACTTAGTGTCAAAGGAATGACGTAGAGATTGTATATGGGTTTTGCATCCAATTATTTTTTCTTCAGAGACTAATTGAGGTCATATGCTAAAAATGTAACTTTTACCTTGCCTTTTCATGGAATGTGTTATTGTACTGAAAGTAAAGTAGAGAAAACTTTAAGTTCAGTCTTTAGAATTATGAAAATTGGTTTATGTGTTTTATTTATTGTAAAATTTCTTTTATTTTATTCAGCTACATGGGGCCCTGGATTGCCAAAAGGAGAACACCAAGCATCCAGCAAAAATATGATGAGATAGGTGGAGGATCACCAATTTTTAAATGGACAGATCTGCAGGTAGACAATGAGGCACTTAATAGATTTTGGTATATTCATGTCAATGAAAGTATATTACTTGATATATTAATTCATGGATATGCAATTTATGTAGTGGGTCTACTGGTTGTTAATAGACGCTGTAATTTATTTAACTCATGAATTCACTTTTACAGCCTCTCATCAAAATTTCAGATAATAGTCTTAAGTTCATAGTATGATAGATGTGTAGAGTTGGAAGGTCTGTGGGTATGCTCCCTCCAGAATTTTGTTGAGTCATCTCCATAATTTGACCTTGTTTTGTATTTTGTAAATAAAATCTGAACTTCATGTCTACTGTCCATTTCATATTATGATAATATGTATGAAGGATTTAAGATACGAATGCAAGTGGAGGTTCATCCACAATTCACCAGTTAAAAATATAAAAGGTGCCTTGCCTTTTGTATTGTTTTCTTTGGAGCACCCAATGTAAACGAAATGTGTAGATGATGAAAGAAAATACTGCATACGTACTGTACATAATAATAAAAATCTATAAACAGTTGTTTATAGGTAGGAGATTAAAACATATGGGAACTGGTGCTGGGTTTTTGTCTTGTATTTCAGAGTAGAATCACATGCGACTGTATTTTTTCTCTGCAGGAAAAGCAGATTGATATTAAGAGAATTTTATTAATCTCATAACGTAACAGCAAACTAGCTTTCATTTTTGCTTCAAAATTTTGCTTTCTTTCTTAGGGACGGTTGATGTGTGAACGTCTCGACGAGATTTGTCCAGAGTCAGCCCCCCACAAACACTACGTTGGTTTCCGTTATGCCAAGCCATTAACTGAAGATACACTACAAAGAATGGAAGAGTGAGTGAACCTCAGTTTTTTTTTTTTATTAAGCGAAAGTGTAGTTATGATGGAAACTTTCAATTTCTTATTGACACCTTCAGGAATATGTCATGTTATTAAGATAATTCCAGTGTACTGTATACATTTTGATAAAAATGAGGCTTGAAGTTGAAAGTGTAGATTGTAAATTAGCCATTGTCACTTGTATCTTTGTTTTGATTCTGTTTATAGTTTGGGGTTTAGCCTTATTCTGAGTTTAAAGTTGAAAGTGTAGATTGTAGATCAGTGATTTCTCTTTTATCCTTTTTTTTTTATTAATATTTATATAGTTTAGGGTGTAACATTATTCTAAAGATTGCTAAGAAATTCTCAGGGTTGTGATTAAATTGTTGTAAATTGAAAATCCACAGTTATATCTATAGATTATATTATTTGTAAAAGATAAAAACAAAGACTTTCGAACACCTGAAATGTGTTTCTCCTCACAGTTTATGTTAAAAAAAAATGTAACATAAACTCTGAGGAGGAACATCATTCAAGTAGTATAGTACTTGACAGTCATTGTTTTTATGTTCTATAAATAATACAATTTATAGGGAAGCCCCGTATTCGCGGACTCATGTAGTATTCGCTGATTTCTCTCGGGAACATCTACTCCCACTATTTGCGGAAAATTCGCCTATTCGCGGTATTTTTCTATGAGAAATATCCACATATTAATTGTTTTTTTTTATAAATTTTATCATAAATTGCACTTTTTATGGTAAACCTATTAAAAAAGCCAGGTATAAACATTTTTAGTGGGTTTTTCTTGAGTTTTACGTAACAAAATAGGCAGTTTAAGTGTTTTTATGGGGGTTTCAACTATCAGCGGGTTTCAGCTATTTGGGGAGGGGGTCTGGTACTTATCCCCTGCAGATATGGGGGAACACTGTACAGGCAGTCCCCGGGTTACGACGGGTTCGGCTTACGACGTTCTGAGGTTACAACGCCTTTCAATTATATTTATCAGAAATTATTTCCAGGTTTAAGACGCCTACAATTCTGATCTGGCAGAAGAAATATGACACCAAAAATGCAAAGTAATAAATGTTTATTTTTATGAAAAATGCAATAAGAATGCAGTTTACGTAGTTTTTAATGCACCCAAAGCATTAAAAGTAAGGTTTTCTTAGGATTTTTGACGGTGTTCCGGCTTACGATGATTTTCGGCTTACAACGCATCTCAAGAACGGAACCCCTGTTGTAACCTGGGGACTGCCTGTATTGATATAACGGTGGATTTTTAATTTAATCCTTGAGATCATTTTAACTTTATCAAGATGGGAATCTCAAACACTTCATTGGCTTCTGAATGTCTGGTACCACTTTCAGGTCTGCTTCAGGTACATGACTGTAATAGATAACTGATCAGCACTGATAATTTGTACCAGACTATGCACCCGTTTTAAGGCAGCTCTGGTGACTTTACAAGATAATTGTGATTTCTTGCTGTATATGTTTCTGAGCTAACTGACTTAATGATTACCACATTTATAGGGACGGTGTTGAGAACTGCATTGCTTTTACACAATATCCTCAGTATAGCTGCAGCACAACTGGATCCAGCATGAATGCCATCCACAAGTTCTATGCTGACAGGTGATTCCCAAATAAGTTTTTTAATGAAAGTATAGTAGATAGTTTTAGCTGGTTTTGAGGTAGTTTAAGCCATTGTTAAATGTATAAACTTTAAGTTAGTGAGTGAGCTTTTGCTTTTTCAAATGGAAAGTCAGTGATTCGTTAATCCTGTGTAACAACGTTATGATTACTATTATTTCCTTGGAATTAGAAAACTATCACAGTAAATGATTCTTATTGAGTTTATTCACATTGATGCTAGATCTTACTTCCCAAGTAATGTCTTCGGAATATCATTCTGTTTATACAGTTACCAGCAATTTTCCATTGTTCGGTACTGTTTGAATTGACTAATTGCTCATATAAATTACAGTTCCTTCTATATGTAGATATTAGTATTTGGGAAATGATAGATTTTGCTTTAAACAGTCATGCTTCCCCATCGTAAATTTTATGTTTCTCTTCAGAGCTGAGGAACCAAGATGAAATGGAGTGTCATAGACCGTTGGTGCACAAATCAATTTTTAGTTAAGTGTTTTGCGGAAAATATACAAAAGGAGTTGGACCAGTTCCCTGAGGAGAAACGGAAGGATGTTTTTGTGCTTTTTTTCAGCACATTCGCTGCCTTTAAAGGTACTGGACTAACTTTTATCATGTTCATGTGTGCTCAATACACTTTTATTTTTTGGACTGACCCATCCAATTAAGCAACCATCATAAGTGCTAAGAAGTTTGTTTAGCATAAAAACTTTACTGTACATAACTATTTTGACTTAAGTTTAGATGCTTGAACCTTTAAGCATAAAATTTGTCTTTATTTTAGTATATTTTAGCTAAAATTTATATACAGTGTGTGATCAGGTGTTCTTTTCTCAAATTCCTGCATAAAAATCCTAATAGCCCGTAAAGAATAATCATGTTCTCTTAAATACGAGACATGAAGACCCTTCTTGGAAAGTTGTTTTAAAGAATTCTAGCATGACACTAGACAATCCTCTACAGCAACAACAATTAAATTCTTAAGCTATCTAGGAGACATGAGCCTTTAAAGCTATGAATTTTGTCTTGCTCTAAAGAATTATGTATTGTTATGCTAGAATTCTAAGAATTTATATTGCTGTAAAGAATTATGTATTGTTATGCTAGAATTCTTCATAAAACCACACAAGACGGGTCTTCTTTGTCTTCTCTATCCAGCCCCCATAGTTGGATAGTAATGTCAGTTTATCTCATGTGGTGCACTGTAGGCATTACTTACAGTCCTTTGCAGTGTCCTTTCATCCCTTAGCTGCAACCCCTTTCATTCCTTTCACTGTACTAACTTTGTTCTCAATCTCTCTCTTCCATCTTGCTATCCACCCTCTCCTAACAATTGGTTCATAGTGCAACTGCGAAGTTTCCCTTCTGTTACGCCTTTCAAACCTTTATACTGTCAACTTCAGTTTCAGTGCTGAATGACCTCATAGGTCCCAGTGCTTAGCCTTTGGCCTCAATTCTACATTCTATAACTATCCAGTGTTGTGCTTTTAACAGCAAGTAGGTCGCGGGGACCCTTATTCTGCTGAAGTAGGAGCTACGGTGCAGTTGGTAATGCAAGAATTAGGATTCAGCAATCCATATCGTTTAGTGTGGCAGAGCAAAGTCGGACCACTTCCCTGGCTCTCTCCAGCAACGGATGATTGCATTAAAGGTAAGTTGAAGTCTTTTATTGTTATTCTCTATAGGGGGTTAGTGCCTTCAGTGCACTGTATGCAGTACTTAAGGTTTATGCAGAGTCCCCTTGGCCCCTAGCTGCGACTCCTTTCATCCTTTATGAACCTCTGTTCATTATTCTTTCTTCCCACCTTCTAATAATTGTGCTTTAGTGCAACTGCTTTGATGTTTTCAGCCTGTTACACCTTTTACTCTCAATTTTCCTTTCAGCACTGAATGATTTCATAGGTCATATCAGTTGGCCTTTGGCCTAAATTCTATTCTATTCTTCTTCTATTAATATTATTATACTTCTACTATTATTATCAGTATAGTGAATAAAAAAAGTGTGGCGTAACATCGGGGGGGGACCTTTGGGAAAAATTGCAACTGTCTCAAGGAACTCCTAACTGCCACAGCAGGGGAATGACCTCAGAGCTACTTCTGGTGCACTTTTCATTTTAAAAGTTCCTCATCAACATGTCAGTTTTCTTCTTTTCAGTCACTTTTTAGCTCCTTAATCTCAGTGCATTTTTTTGTCATGTTACTATCCTCCGCGTCGACTTTGAAGCATAATAAAAATTAAGAATCAAGATGAATTAAGGTTATTTTGGTGATAATCTTATGGACTAACATTTCCATAAATTAATATTAAACATACTGCCATTCTCGCAGTCTTATATTCCTTGCATAATTCAAGTAAGAACAGTCGTGACTACAGAAGAAATTTGAAAATAAATGTCATTAGTTTGAGTTTGACTTACTGTCAGATAGATGCAAAGGGGTGATAGATTTGGTCTTAATTAGGTTTATTGTATAATTTGGTGGAGTCAGATAATTTTCTGTCCTTCATGATAAAGGTATTTTATGTTTTTTTTATTATTCACAAGTCTTTTGTAATTCAAGGGGTGTGATATCCTAATTCAAATATTTTACTGCATTTACCAAATCTTTTACATCTCAGTAAATATTAAGAAAGAGTGAGGAATATCACTGTAATTGTCAATGTAATTATCTAATGGGTATGATTCTAATGGTCATTTTTTAGTATAGTATTCATCTTCATATTTCATATGTGATGTCAAATTTTTTCGCTTGCAGGTCTCGTAGAACGAGGAAGAAAAAACATTATTTTGGTGCCCATAGCATTCACGAGCGACCACATCGAAACACTTCATGAACTCGACATTGAATATGCCGAGGAAGTTGGAGAAAAGGTGGGCATTAAAAAATCATCATTTGAGTAGAACTCATGGAGTCAAGGGTAATTCTCTTTGAATCCCCCTGTCTGCAGCTTACCAGATCTGGGAATAAACTGAGACCCTTTCTTGAGTGATTCTTGATATATTGCTAAAGATACTCTGAAAATCTTGAGGCTTTATGATGAGGACTGTACTCATAATTTCAAGGATGTATGCATTAGAAACATAGATATGAGAAATTTTCATCAATACTAAAGTACTGTATTTTGTAATTGGAAAGCGGATCCATTAATAATTGTGCATTTATGATTTTAATTTTACATCAACAAATAGAATATTTAGGTTTATAATTCCTTTTTCCAGGTTGGAGCAGAATGCATTCGCCGTTGTGCATCACCCAATGACCATCCACTCTTCATTGATGCGTTAGTTGACGTCGTAAGCCAGCACCTCAGAAAGGGCCATCGTTGCTCAGAACAGTTCCTTCATAATTGCCCTCTCTGTATCAACCCATCCTGTTATGCCTCCAAGAAGTGGTTCAGATATGCAACAAAAAATTCTAATAACTTCCATTCAGTCGGAAGGCAGTTGACGAACAAAATAAGGTTCAAGACTTGGAAAATAAAAAAAAAACATTTAGTTCCACAGATGGGGATAGGGAAGGGTGCACATTTGCTTGCAGTCGTTTATAAGGTTTCTTTTATAACCTTGGTTAAATCACAATCAGCAACATTACAACTCGCAGAATATTCTGAAGAATCATGTCTATGTATCTAGGGTTAGATTGTGTCTTGAGATAAAGAAAAATGACTGTTGAGAAACAAAATATATGAATATATGTCCTACATTCTTCTAGTATAAACGAGTTAGATGGAAATTTTTTGTAAATTCCTACGCTATGTTAAAATATGGGAATGCATTATGTATATATTTGTTGTTACTTGATGGATATCCAAATTTTTAGATATGAGAAATAACCCGTAAAATCCAAGGTGCTAATTAAGATTACTGTTGCTAGTGTTCTGCAATTTTTAATTCGCAATATTCATGTCAGACTTTTACACTTGTGATGAGATCATTTTACTTTCATTGCTCAGAAATATTATGGTGAATATATATGTTCGAAAATGAGTTAAAGATAGTAGGGAATGTTTTTTAGAGAATGAAGTACTAAACAGCAAAAGAGGTTCGTCCAAGATGCATTGGAATGTACAAAGTTGTCTTCCCCAATTCTTCCTTTTTCCTGTTAGCCCACAAAGTTTGAAGGACCAGAAACCTCCCAAGCCACCAGATAACCCATAGATACTAAGTGGTGACTGTGATTCTACCAGAATTTATGGGAAATGGAACATTTTGCCAAAATATCAACCATCACAGATTTTGATGTGAAATTATAGCTAAAGTAGTAGTTTGATCTACCTTCACAGTCAAATGTAGATCAGATGTTAGACTTCAAAAGATATCTCTAACATCTGACATTTTTAATTATTGTCTCTTCCCACTGTTTCTCTCCCCAGGTATTCATTCTGATCTGAGAATAACATAAAAACCCGAACCCTGTGAAGGATGTGTGAAGGTTAAAGTGGTTTCCAGTGCGTACAGCTCCCTTCATCTTTTATCACCATATTTCTTGCTCTCTGATGCTAAAAGCAATGATTATAAAAGGCAATATTCTTCCTCTCCCATTGTGACTGATATACATAAAAAGTAAGTTGGGAAATTTCAATTGAGGTTTTCTATGAGTTTCTCTATGCTGTAATTTCTTGGGCTAAGTAAATATATTTGGGTCTTTGAAACTATTGAATGTAATGTAAGGTTAAGTCATTTCTGAAGTACTTAAGTAATAGGCCTGGAAGTATTGCCCAGGCTTTTTGTTTAATATTAGCCAATGTACATTGCTGTTTTTCTGGTAATTTGATAGCCTTATCTTTTGATAATTTTTTCAGTTGAAACTGAATACGTACAGGATTTATTTAAAAAATTGTAATCACAGAAAAAAAAATAATGACTAAATTGTATTTTTTCTGTTTTTGTCATAAGAGTATTGCCTTGGAATTCTTAGCCACTTTGATATTGATCTCTGTTTAATCTTGAGTAGTTTTGTCAAATATTGCAGCTTGGAAATTGAGAGTATATGTAATATTTTCAGGAAACATTAATTAGGTTTTGAATGATGATGTTATTTTGCGAGTTGTATTCATTTTCCATGATGACTCATTCTGGACCTTTCAGTTATTTACAGTAATGAGTATTACATGCACAGTTCACTTTGGTCATGGGTGCTTATCATGTAATCATATTGTTTTGGTTGAGGGTATTTATCATTTAATCACAAGTGGTTTCCCTCATGATATCTGTTCATTCATTATCACAGCATTGTTGATTAGATAGATATTTTTAGAACGTTATATTCTTTGTAGAATGACTATTTTATAGCGAGTACATTTGGAAATGTATTTGGGTTTTGTTTTATTGGCCCTTTTTATTCTGAACATACATCAGTTCTGGATTATTGTAAAGACATTAACAAAGACTGCAAATATCATAATGACCGTCTTGGCAGTCACTATCAAGGAAAGATCCTAACATTCTTTTCAGGATTTGAGATAAAGTGTATTTTTATTCATTTATTTTCAGCAGCTATGTCTTGTGATTCTGTTGCATTGCATTGTCCGGACAGTAAAGGATGGCATTCAGGTATTCAGCATCAATGCTTTCACTTCAGATTTTCCTTTTTTCCTGGTCTTCATGCTAGTACAATACTTCCTTACTGCCTATGGGTTTCAGTATTTCTTAAGTGCAGGGTTCCACTTGTTTTTTATTTATATTTTCCATTTGATACTTAAAAAGCATGTTTAGCATTATACTCTCTTAAGATTTTTGTGGGCAGTAATGGCTCACTATTAAGAAATCCAACTTTAGCATTAACCTTTTACTTTGATTCAAAAATATAAAGTATTTGATAGTATTTACAAGCACATTAGATGAAGATATCAATACAAAGTCATTAGTGTTTTTAATTCAACACATGAAAGGGCTCATGACATATTGAATGAAAGTTTTCGTGTTAATGGGCACATGACATAAAATCACATAAACTTTCCCCCCTACTTCAGCCAATACAGTGAAGCATTTACTTATTCAAAGCTCTGAACCAACTGTTTACTTGGGTGATGTCATTTCCGAGAATCTTGTCACAGATTAGCTTGATCTTTTCTTCGCTTGCCAGGCGGTGGTCACCATCCTTAAGGTACTGTAAGTGGGAATCCGGGCCCTTCAGTGCTTTCAACAAAGTGAGTGATTCCATGAAGGGCACATCCTTATCCTGGGAATATAAAATGTATGTTTTGAAGAAAATATTTCTGATAACTAAAAAACTGCTTTAAAGGGTCAATTGTGTGTGATAAAAATAGGATAGAAAAATTTAAAAAAAAGCCATTTTTGTGTGACAATAAGTAGGATATGAATATTAACAAAAATGAATAAGAATGGGGGCAAGTCAGTCAAGAGCTGTTGGTCTAATATGAATGGGGCGTCAAGTTCTAGAGTATGTTATTTCCATCTGGGAAAGACCTGTAATATTCTCATTTCTTGCAAAATCATTGTCAACAGCTTTGATATAATGACTCATAGCACAGTTTGAAGAGGGGATTGCCCAGTTATGAATGTCCCATGGGAAGGATATACACTAAAATTTCAGGACTTTACGGGACATCAGTCCATCCAGATCAGACCCAGTACTGTATGCACTTTTAATAAGATAGTTTCTCTAATGACTTACCAGCAGCCAACTGTCTGGTCTCATAAGACAGTAGTTTCTCAAGTTCTTCTTAAAGTGAGAGGAAGGAGCTATGAGTATTGCTACCTTAATTCTCATTACATACTAAAAGTTATATCTTGTCCATATTCTGCTACCATATTTTCAGGGTACTGGTACTGTAATCAGCACATTCATAAAGACTGAAAATAAGTTTCCAGAAAACTACCTGTAGAGTCCCAGACATGTAGTGCAGGCTCACCAAAATTACAATAAAGAACTTCCACCAGATTGTCAGAAAAATTTTGAAAAATGGCAAGGTAATGGAGTGCAACAGGATAAATCTTTGGACAGTAGTTGTTGAAGAATAACAAATTTACACATCATTACAAACCAAAACCGTTGGACTTTTAGACTCATTATAATATAGCTCATAAGTAATCCTGGTTGAAAAACAAATATCCCAAAGCCCTGAGTAACATACCTTTAAGCCATGAATTATCCTAACAGGACAAGTTACATCCAGAGAATTTGCTTCTA